>NW_020837949.1:66065529-66540849 GCF_003676395.1 Aethalodelphis obliquidens | reverse complement strand
ACACACACACACACACACACACACACACACACACACACACACACACAGTCATCTGCCTAATTTCCTTCATGAAAGACAAAGCTTTCTTTGTATGATAAGAATCATGCCTCACTATACAACAAAACCTGACCTCCTGCCATTTTCAGGGTGTCCCATTAGAGCCTTCAGGACACTTTCTCAGCCCCTTCGTAAGCCCTTTGAACATGAGTCCTAGTTTCTGAACATTGAAAATCAATTCATATGGGCTTCCCTGGTGGTGCAGTGGTTGAGAGTCCGCCTGCCGATGCGGGGGACACGGGTTCGTGCCCCAGTCCGGGAGGATCCCACATGCCTCGGAGCGGCTGGGCCCGTGAGCCATGGCTGCTGAGCCTGCGCGTCCGGAGCCTGTGCTCCACAATGGGAGAGGCCACAACAGTGAGAGGCCCTTGTACCACAAAAAAAAGAAGAAAATCAATTCATAAAGAAATTTCTCCAGCTTTCACACGAATAAGAAGATCAATTGCCTTTCTTTAGGAATATGTTCCAAGTATTATGCTAAGCACTTTGCACATGTTATGTTGTCTAACAGCTGGAATAACTGAGTACCATAGACGCTGGTCCTCACCCCTATTTTTCAAATGGGTAAACTCAGAAAGGCAAAACAGATAAAGCAACAGAATAAATAAGAGAATGTTCAGGAATACAAGCCAGAACTAGCAGGGATGCTTCCACAGTCTACCTTCCAAGGCTTACATTGGGTAAGCCAACGCCCGAGATACTCACGCGTGAGCCTAGGAACATCACCTTGGAGAATCTCCTCAAGCAACAGAGAGTATCTTCTCATTTCCATGTCCCCAACTTTTTCCAACAAGCAAATAAAAACCCAGGTATTCAAAACTGTGTGCATGGAGAACAGGAAGCTGTGATATGTGATCATTTCATTTCCTTGACATTGTTGGGTCAAGTTACTGTTACTACCCAATGCCTCTGTAACAATATCAGGTAGTTTGCTTCATGAAAGAAACTGTGGCCATCTTAATCCCCATGTATTAAATGTGCTGTCTTTGGAAACCATAATGTTTATATGAAATGAAAGGAATAAAAATCTCCACAAACTTTACACTCTAAAATATACATACTGTCAAACTTTCCAACTGATCATAGAAAAACCATTTTCAAGTTTAGTTATGATGCATGTTGCCAGGGAAATTTTGCATTTGTTCTATTTGTGCTCAGATGGCTGTAATGCAGACAGCTGCTGGGGAAATTTGGCAGGTGTACAAATGAAGTTAGGAATGTACATGTTTGTCACTTAGATGCTGCGTATACCTACTGTTCTTCTTTACCAGAAGATAACACTTCCACGTTTTGTAGGCAATTGTCTTTCCTTTCTTGTCCCAGAGGCTCACCAAAATTCAATAAGTTTATTTTAGTGAAAACCACCTTGCTGCGCTCAGCATCTTGCCTAAGCAAAATTCCTTAAAATAAAATGAGCAGGAACCATTTAGCAGAGTAAACAAAGCCAAAATGATCATGAGCCCACTGCTTTCCAAATGAGCTCATTACTATTAATTTCTCCTGTCCTTAGAGAATATTTGGAGAAACAAGTTCATCAGGAGAGTGAAACAAATGTAAAAACAAAGTTGGTAAAAATATCTCTCCTCTTTAAAATTGCATCCTAAGTAAGGCGATCCCATAGGACACTAACTCTCAAGGGCACAGGCTCTGAATACATATTTTAGATGATGAGCTGTGCATGATGCCGCGATGTTTGGACACGGGTATCAAACAGGAGTGAAATGTTTGTAGAAGCACCTCAGTAAATGTACATAATGCAACAGATTCCCTTCTCAAAGACTTAGGACTTTCCCTCCTTGGAAATCTAGAGAGACTCTGTCACAGGAAAGACTATTAGTAATAGAGGCCAAGAGTTAAATAAATGATGACATTTAAAGACTTCCTTACTGTGAGTCAAATTCCCAGCCATCCCTACCCTGCCCTAAGGAGGACAGGTGGGTGGGTGGTATGCAGGATGGGGCGCGTGGCTCAAGGGCACGGCTTGAGGTGGGAAGAGGGAGGTGAATAAAGCATTGTCTTTGTTTGGTATCTCCCCACACTTATCTTTTGAACGCCAGCTCCCCCACTTACAAGCTGTTTGACAGTGGACTTCTACTCAAATCTTAGCACTCTCGGTTTTTAATCTATGAAATGAGAATAGTAGTAGTTCTTGGGTTATAAAAATAAAATATTAAATGTAAATAGCTTAGGACATCACTTGGCATGTGGTAAGATCCAAAAAAATGTTGATCATTAATTTTATGGATTTGGACAGCATTCCCCGTCTCCTCTGTTTCTTTCCAAGTGGAGAGTCTAGGAAGGTAAGCATAGATCTGCTTCTCTGCCTTTGGAAAGTCGAACAGGATGGGGTGGGGTTTGGAGCCACAAAGGAGGTGAGGTGCAGCCTGTGCACACAAGTTTTTGAGGGAGGGAGATATTCTTTTTCTCTGAGTTGAATCTTCTATGGTTTCTTACCATATGAAGGGAGTCAATCTTCAGATAAAAGGTTGGGAGGAAAATCATGGTAGACTGTATGAGTTTGACTTAATCTGAGCCTTAAAGAAGCAAAAGGATTTTTCTTAGTTCTCACAAGGTCCAGCCTACTTTATGAACATGAACCACCAGCTAGGGATTTGGAGCTCGTAGCGGCATTCTCTACTACATAAATGTGCTCCTCCTGTGGGCCTGTAGCAACACAGGGAGCCACTGAAAATGAGGAGCTGGGGATTCTCGTTACTGACTTTAAGATAACATGTTTAATCCGCCTCCCCATGCCCCACGCCCACCACCTCTGCTTCCCTATCATGTGTCTTTCTAGCTCCAAATTATTATTTCTTTCCCAGCAGAGAGAATTGCATCATTATCAAAACTTCTTCTGGCTCTGTTCCCTGATGAGTTGACTTAATATTAGACCAGATGAAGTACCAACACACCCAGAGTTAGAATGAAACTGGTTAGCTGTCTATGAGTAATGCTGTCAATGATTTCAAGAACAGAAACACACATTTCAAAGAAGTGGCTGCCCCTCTTTAATAGCATTCAAGCCATTAGAGCCAGTAGAATATGGAAATTGAAAAAGTATTATTTCATTTAAAAGCTAGGGATGGCCAAGGATTAAGTAAGAAAATGTCACACTAATGACGCATGCTTGTCAAAATCCAAAGCAGTAAATTCATTTTGACTTCTAGTGCTTGAGATGATAGTTTAAATGTTTATATACCTAGACTTCACTAATGCAAGATTTTCAGAGCAGATGCTCCAAACCAAACAAAGGTGATTGAAATGTATATACATTTATTTTTATTCTATAAGACTGAAAAAATTTAAGTCATAAATGAAATTTTTTTAGTCTACTTGATGGATTGAATTACCAATAAGATCAAATATGTTAAGCATGAAATAGAAACTTCCATCCCAGGACTTCCCTGGTGGCACAGTGGTTGAGAGTCCCCCTGCCGATGCAGGGGACACGGGTTCGTGCCCTGGTCCGGGAGGATCCCACATGCCGCGGAGCGACTGGGCCCGTGAGCCATGGCTGCTGGGCCTGCGCATCCAGAGCCTGTGCTCTGCAACGGGAGAGGCTACAGCAGTGAGAGGCCCGCATACAGCAAAAAAAAAAAAAAAAAAAAAAAAAAGAAGAGGGGTTTTTGAATAATTTATCCAAAGCTGTCAGTTCACATGCCTTAATACAGTCTTTCAACATAAATGCCATAATAGGTGAAAGATCCAACTCAGTGCTTTCATTTGTGCTCAAACATTGTACTTCTTGAAAATATCCTAACAATAGCTAAAACCCTTGCATGAAGGAGGAAATCAGGGAAGATCATCTAATAATCAAATCTCTGAATTTTTTTTAAAAAAGATGGTACCTTATTTGTAGGCCTCCAAATATTATTTAGTTTTTCTCTCTCCTTGGGCATCAAGCAAATGCATACAATGAGATGCATTTTATAGAGATCAGTTTCAAACTCCAGAAGTTTAATTCTTTTTAAATTCAGTGCATTGCCCACATTTTATTTGATTGATTTTCTCATAAGTAGATTCCCAGGTGCAGCCATTGTTCCTCAGCTATAAACAAAGTACAATATAAAACTTTTGCCTAACTTCCTGGGGAAACCACCATCCAGTCCACATGCTTTCTGTACATGATTCAAGATGCTTAAACTACAAATTAATACTCAGTTATAAGTGGTAGAGGATGAACAATGTAGGAACTGCTCTGTATTGTTCTGTTTATTAGACATTATGATGGTTCAATATAAAGTGATCACAGAAGAAATAAGAAAAAAAGTCTGGGTTCTAGAGAGGAAAGTCAGGGTATCAATACATGCAAGAGTAGAAGAGCCTGGCCCAAGTGGCTTTCGAACTTGGACCACAGGCCAAAGCCAAGAAATATATTTTTTACTTCATTGTCCAGTAACACACACACACAGTCACATGCACACACATGTGAGGAAGAACTGAAATACCACCTTAATGAAATAACACTTGCCATTATTACTTGTGACATATCTGGTATTTTCTGATCTATCCTATCCCCTGTCATCTCATCCCATCCTATTCTATTCTGTTTACTTGTGTTGGAGCGACTTAATGTTCTCCACCTATTTACTGTGGTCTTTGCTGTGCAACCAGAAGCTAGTATTTGCCTCGGTTGCATCATGTGTTTCTTGCTTTCTGCCATGGGGCTTCTCAACCACCTCTGCTTAGAACTAGATGAGAACACCATCAACTGTTCTGATGCATGATACTAAAAGTGTGAGGTAATTAATTCATTTTCGGAGTATCTTTGATTGTGAGGGGATAGGAGCCAGTGGAAAACCATCCCTCTTCCATGCCTCTCCTGAGGCACATGACTCATGGCTTTTCAGAGTCACTCCGGTGGGCTCTAGCCCCTGGTGCCTGTAGTAATGACCAAGACAACACACCTGGGGGTTGGTTTTTCTCTTCTTGGTTTCACAACTCTTAAGTCCCCGACTACTATTTCTTGGGATCAAACCCCAAATAAACCACTTGCACATATACTCAAGACTCAACTTCTACTTTTGGGGGAGAGAGGCATGGGAGGGACTCCGGCTAAGGTATCACTTGATTTAAGAAATGCTAATCATAAACTGGTTTCCTGATTCATTAGTATTAGTTTGTAAAACAGTGATCCAGGCCTTGGGAAGAAGGAGAAACCAAGTGGAAAGGATGATTCTTAGGGGACGGGAGAGGTGAAGAATTCTCATGTTAGTCAGAGAACTTGTCAAAATACCCATTGGTGAATGGTACTCAAGAGGCAAGTATAGCTGAGCTAGTAAGAAAGTATCTCTCTACCCTGTGGTATATATCAACTCTAATCACTGCTACCTCTTTTATGACTTCATATGAAGAACATGAACATGCATTTTAATGCAGTGTAGCAAATATTTATTGAGTTTCTATAATGCTGAAGGTTGGAATGTTTCTAGAAGAGAGCTGAAACATAACTTACATATTTTTGTAATAAGAAATTGGAAGTCTCCTGGGCACTGCTGGTGCTTTTGAACTTTTTGTTAGGAGAAATAAGGGGATTGGAAAGGAAATAAAGAAATTAGAGATGACTCTGTGTATGTATATGTGTGTGTGTATGTGTGTGTGTGTGTGTGTGTGTGTGTGTGTGTATGTTTATGATTAAGGAAAAGATTGAAGTAAAATTTGATGGCTTGAGTTAAAATTCACAGAAAAAGAAATACATAGAAAAAGAAAATAGAGTAGCCAGTACAGAGAAAAACTGAACAAGTGTCAGGAACACAAATTTTAGCATCAGATTCTTAATGTACATGAATACCCAGGGAATGGAAATAAGATACATGTGAAAAGTAACTACATGTGTCCACATATGTATTACAGGGCTTCCCAGATCATTGAGGAGGTTCACTATCTATGCACATTTCCTCTTCTGTGAATGGTATCGTCTTATCATTGCCTGTCAGTCTGATTGTTAGTTCCTTTCTATGGATCTGTAGAATTTTAATATATTCTGTCAGTCACGTGTGTTACAGATGAAGGAATCTTACTTCATTAGTATTCCAAAAGAGTCCCAGTAGCATCTAACAAACTCTTTACTTGCCAGGCTGAATTTAAGTCAAAAATAGATAATGAGCCTAAAAGAGGGCAGTGACTGTTTCAAGTTTTATCTCTTGCTGGTCAAAAGAGTTCAAACTTCCAGTTATAAAATGAGTAAGTTTTGAGGATCTAATGTACAGTATTGTGATTATAGTTAACAATATTGTATTGTATATTTGAAAATTGCTAAGCGAGTAGATCTCAAATGCTCTCATCACAAAAAATGGTAATCACGTGACATGATGGAGGTGGTGGCTAGCACTGTGGGGGTAATCATTTTTCAATAGAAATGTATCAAATCAACACATTGTGCCCTTTAAATTTGCGTAATGTTATGTAAATTATATCTCAATAAAACTGCAAAATAAAGTTTTATCTCTGGTCCAGAAATGTAATATCCAAGGGTTCTAATAAATCTCCTAGAGCCCCTATCATTATATTGGATGCAGTATGATGACCAGTGGAGAGGCCAAAGGGTGAAAACTGTGCAGAAACAGTGCTGGTAGACCATGGGTCTTATCCTCCATCTTGAGCTAAATTTCAGAATATTTAAAAAACACTTACAAGGGAAAGGAAAAAAACAAAAAGATAAAGCACCACTTATACTTGCCCTGGTTCAGCACAGGGCTTACTAGTGCCTTGCCCAGTGCCTTGGCATGCAGTAAGTGCTAAATAAAGACTTACTGCACAGTAGAGTGCTACTGTGGGCATTGCATCTCAAGAAGGATGCCAACAAGTGGGAGCACATCCAGTGATGGACGATGAAGGTAATGAAGGGTCCAAAGGCCATGCCCTGTGATGAGTCCTCGGAAAAAATGAATTTATTTAGCCTGAGAGAAAACGTGAAGGTAGTGGCATAGTGGTGTGCCATGACTACATGGTTTGGATTTGGAAGTGATAACTAGAATATTAGTCTCCCAATGGCAGGAGAGGCCCATGGAAGGAAGTTCAAAGGGGAAGATAAACTTGGACATAAATTCAACAGCAACAAAAAACCATTGAAGCATGTATTATATGCTGAACAATGCACCTGATGCAGAGGTAAAAAAGTACATGAGACAAAATATCACGTCTCAAAGAGGTTTCAATCAGGCAGAAGAGACTAGTATCTATACTATTAAAATTAATAAAATGTGATAAATGAATGCAATATACTAAGGGAGAGCTGAGGATGTAGTGATTAATTCATTTAAATACAATCAATCGGTTAATGAGTTACCTCGAGAGATAGTGAGATCCCAAATACAGAGGGCCTTTGAGCCAATTGTGAACTGGACTCAAATGCACTTGGACGTGGCCAATAAACACAATTGTTTCAAAGTTGACTGAGTTTGAAACAACAGAGTGTAAGATGGCTGTATTTCCAAGAACATGTTTGCTTAATGGATTTCATTCTTAAAAAACAAACAAACACACACACATGAACTCGATAGTAATCAAAGGCAACTACTACTGTTTTCATGTAGGCCTGGGTTACCAGTGTATGAGCCATAGTCTAAAAGGGGTTGGTAAACCATGGCTTATGGGTCAAATCCAGGTATCTGCCTGTTTTTATAAATACAGTTGTACTGGAACACAACCATGCTCATTAATTTATGTATGGCCCATAGCTCTTTGAGTACTTGTGGAAGAATACCTTGTCCTCAGATCTAAAATACTTAGTATCAGACCCTTTACAGAAATAGTTGGCTGAGTGCTAGTCTGGATGACTACCTGTTACTTATGTTAGACTAGGTTATTTTGAACTTTACATGATGCCTTAAAATTGTGATTATTCTGTATTTTTCTTGTTAGATCTTGAGCAAATTGTTTTACTAATGTGGATAATCATGTTCTTATCTGTTAATGAGTAAAAAACAATACTAACTCCCTGAGAGTTATGAAATTCTCAATTTAATCAATCCAGTTCAATTGGATTGTGTATGTTTTTTCCTCCAACCTAAAAATTACGTTATAAATCTACAGATTACTTGGGTTACACCACTATTTCTGCTCAAAAATACTCTTAAATTGATTAGAAAACAGTTGAAGTGATAGTGCTGTAGCAACAGGACCTATATGATGAGGTAATGCTTGCTGGACATTTAATGTGAAATTAATGAGAATTATGCACCCATGACTACTCTCAGAGTGCCAGTAATAGATGTTTTATTATGATGTGAGCGGAGAGGTCCCGTCTTGTCACTGTTTTGCTCTTACTCTGATTGATGTGGCCAAGCTTCCTGAAGAATTGAATGCCGAGATATATTTTGAAAGCAGGCAGGGAAGTATGAATTGAAAACTATTTTTTAAACATAAACAGCTACGTTAAATATTTTTCTAACATTAGAAAAGTCCATGTATCCAGGCCTCAGCATTTAGACCCATCCTCTCAAAAATAGAATGCTCTTGCTAGAAATAAGAGACCTGGTTCTCCCACGGGCAGCTGTGGGCGCCAGCCTCCACAGTGGTCCCTGATGGTCCTCGCCTCCTGATACACACACGCTTTTATCAGGCCCTCCCATATTAAGTGGGGCTGACATATGCAATCAACAGGCTACTGCAGAAATGATGGGATGTGGTGTCTACAGCTACGTAATAGAAGACGTGGCGTCTTCCACCTTGCTCTCTTGGCTCACTCGATTACAGAGGAGCCAGGTATTGTTAGAGAAGGATACTCAAGCAGTCTTGTGGGGAAGAAGTGTCACCGGGAAAGGAGGCCTCCTGCCAAGAGTCAAGAACAACTTGCCAGCTACGTGGGAGAACAACCTTAGGAGATCCTTCAGCCACAGTTATGCCTTCAGATGATGGCACATATCTTGACTGAAACCTCATGAGAGACTTAAAGCCAGAACCACCCAGTTATGATGCTCCCAAATCCATGAAATACAGAAACTGAAAGATGATAAGTGTTTCTTGTTCTAAGCCATTATGTGTGGAGATAAATTGCTATGTACAGCAGATGGCTAATATAGCAGCAGTACCCTGTGTTGAACACTTATGGAGCCCTGCCTCACTGAAGCCACACTAAAGAGCCTTTGGCACCTTGGAAGGCAATGTCCCATGCCAATGGCCGTACAGCAACTTTGTGCCCTAGAGATGAAACCCTCCTCCTCTCTGGGTAGATTCAGCCCAATCAGGATGCCTGGCTTATTGCTGGGAATGATGCAAAGGGAAGTGTTTTGAACTGAGAGACTGGCTAAGATACCAATTCTACTCATTTAAAGCCATATGACATTAGCTGTGGCACATAGCTTTTTTTTTTTTTTTAACATCTTTATTGGAGTATAATTGCTTTACTTTACAATGTTGTGTTAGTTTCTTCTGTATAACAAAGTGAATCAGCTGTATGTATACCATATCCCCATATCCCCTCCCTCTCGCGTCTCCCTCCCACTCTCCCTATCCCACCTCTCTAGGTGGTCACAAAGCACCGAGCTGTCACAAAGCTCCCTGTGCCATGCGGCTGCTTCCCACTAGCTATCTGTTTTACATTTGGTAGTGTATATATGTCCATGCCACTCTCTCACTTCGTCCCAGCTTACCCTTCCCCCTCCCCGTGTCCTCAAGTCCATTCTCTACGTCTGCGTCTTTATTCCTGTCCTGCCCCTATGGCACATAACTTCTAAACTTCATTTCTGTAGTTGAAATGATTCTTTGCCTTTTTCCAAGGCAAATAAGGGAACACGTGAAAATGTGTTTGAAAATAGTAAAGAGCTATATGCCCCCATCAGTGACTGCTAGTCCTTAGCACCTTATTTAAAAGGTGAATGCTGGCTCCTGCTAGTTTATAAGTGTTGATAAAACTGTGCATTTTTCTTGGTCTGAATTACTGGATACGTGGGTAGCTCATAAAATTATCTTCCGTACCTTGATCTTCCCACCACGTGAGTACCTGAATTGATTGACTCTCAGCTTTAACTCTGAAGCCACAGAAAATATTCCTTTCGTGTCCTAATTGTCCTCACGTTTCCCCTTCTAACCATTTTCATCCTGGCCTGCCATATCTACCCAGTCTTAGAAGACCCTGTGTCTCCATTCTTAATCATTTCTGTATTGAACCACCCATTGCTAAACACCTCTAAAGGAATAAAAGGAACACACTTTTAGTATATGTTGCTCATACCATCATGAATGTAAAAAAAAAAAACCATTTTGCAACATTAATTCATTATTTTGTAACATTACGTTGTGTAATATAATTAACATAGATACCACTAATATTTATATTCTGCATCAGGCTCTATTCTAGATGCTAGAAATATAGCTGGGAACAAAGCAGAATCCATACTTTCACAGGGCTTTTAGTTTATTAGTGAGTGAATGCAGATCATAAGTAAACTATATGAAATACATAGTATATTAGATGGCGCTACTGGAAAAAATGAAAGAATTGTAGGGAATGCATGGAAGGTACAATTTTAAATAGAGTTGCAAAAAGTCTTCCTGGGGAAGGGGACGTATGAGCCAAGATCTGGTGGAGGTAAAAAGTGACATATGGGTCCCTAAGAAGAACATTGCCATCAGAGGAAACAGCAAGAAGAAAGGCCCTCGTGTGGAAGCATGTCTGACTTGTCTCAGGGAGAGAAAGCAAGTTAATATGCCTTAAATAAAGTGAGAAAGTGAGATATTGTAACAGGTGAGGCCAGAAGTGTTAACAGAAGGCCAGATCTTTTCCAATGACTTGGCTTGTACATGGAATGAGATGGGAAGCCTCTGAAGAATCATGAGCAGAAGGATGATCTGATCTGATTTATATCTTATAAGAAGCATTCTAACAGTTGGGATAAGAACAGAGTGAGAAGGCCCGTGGCAGATGCTGGGTAATCGGTAAGAAGGTTTGAGCATTAATTTGAGTGAATAATAATGGAGGCTTGGACTAGAGAGGTTTAAAAAAAAAAGTGGTGGTGAGAGGTGGTTAAATTCTGGATACGTTTTGAAGGTAAAGCCAAAAGAAGTTACTGACAGATAGAACGAGGATGTCAGAGGATGATTCTAAAGATATTTGGCATGAGCAACTGGAAGAATGGGTTTAAGTGATGATAAAGATTGCAGGGAAATGGGATGTGGAAGGTTAGAACCTGAGGAGTTCATTTTATAATATGTGAACTTGACGACTCCCATTAGACGTTCAGGTGTAAAGGTCAAGTAGGCAGTTTGTTGTTCAAGTTGGGAGTCCAGGGATGAGGTCTGGGCTGAAGATGTTCACTTAGAATTCATCAAGATTTAAATGATCTTAAGGTTGAGATTTATGAGAAAAAAATAATGTTGTTTAAAAAGCGAAGTGGTCCAAAGATTGAGCCCTGGAACACTCTAAGTTTACAGGTAGGCAAGGAGAGGAGAGCCCAGCCCAAAAAAGCTTATGAGAAGAGCAACCTGTTACACAGGAGAAAATCCATGACAACTGGAAGCCAAGTTAAGATAGTGTTTTAAGGATGAGAGACCCATTAACTCTGTCAAATGCTATTGATAGTCCAGTAAATGGGGACTAAGAATAGAAGCAATGCAGAGGTTATTGGTGACACTGACAAGAGTCATTTCAGTGGAATTGGAAGGATGAAAACCTGAATGAGGTGAGTTCAAGGTAGAAGAAAGGAAGAGGATTTAGAGAGTGCTATGAAGATGACTATTCTGAGACGTTTTTCTGTAAAGTAATGGAAAAAATCTGATATAGTATCTAAAGAAAGAAGAGAGCTCCAAGGAAAATTGTTTTAAGGTGAGAGTTAATAGAGAATATTTTGTGTTTATGAGAAAAATCTCAGAGAAGAAACAATGATGGAGCAGAGGGAGAAGATTGGCCAAAGCAATGTGCTGGAGTGGTTGAGTAGAAACCAGCACGTAAGTGGAAAGGTTGATCACTGCTTGGAGTACAGTTTATAGCAATAGACACAGTTCATAGGCACAGGGACAGATAGTAGGTATATGCATTTGTTGGGGCATTTTGAAATTCTCTTCTGTTGCTTCATTAGTCTCAGAAAAACAGCATGCTACATCATGGACTAAGAATGTGCATGAAAGAGTAGGTGTTGGAGATTTGAGGAGAGAGAAGACGATTTGAAATAGTTATCTAGGAAAATGGAAGAGACACTAGATTGGGGAAATACAATGTTAATTCCAGGCATCATGAAAAACTCATTGGCAGTCATATTTAAAGACATGTGGTATGTTTTTCTCCAGTGTGTTCAGCTGTATGTGTCTGGGAAGGACTGGAAAATGAGACAAGTTGGATGTAAACAGATACATACAGGCTTTGCCAAGACAGCAGAGAAAATGAGTGAAAGTCAAGGTAGCTAAGGGTGGAGGTCAGGGAGTGATTATAGTGACTGAACATGGAATTTAAGCAGAATAAGGAGAGAAGTAGAAACATGAGGATGGGTGAGGGATAATCAAAGACAGTGCAGTCAATGGGTTATAGACCCATGAGCCTATATAGACCATTGTTGTTATAGACCATTGTTGGAGTTGGAATTTTAGACTAAGTGAACTGGAAAGACAGGATGTGGTTGCTGGGGGCAAAAAGAATGCTTGTGAATGGAATGTGGAGGGACTGTAGTTCCTGGCAATGACAAGCTTTAGGGCGTGGACCTTGAAAGTGAATAGCTGGAGACACAGGCATTGGAGGGAAGGATGTCAAAGAACTCTAGGCAAAGATATTGAAAGGACCATCTAAGTGGATACTGAAATTCTTTAGAAGTGTGGCAGAAGTAGTGGTGGAGAGAGTGACCATGAACTAGGAACTAAAATTTTCCAGGAATGAAAGAAAGTGATGAGAGAGCCAAACACCAACTGCAGCAAGGAAGGATACTTGATAGGATAGTCTCATGACATGGAATCATGGGCATAAAAACTGGATTTTTTAAAGAAAAAGGAGCAGGAAAGTGGCTGATTGCACCTCCGGGAGAGGAACATGCAGTCTGTGAAGAAGCAGACCTATGCCACTTGAAACGATTCCAAGGTAGGCAGATTTCAACTTCTGCAAAAAAGTCAAGAATGTGAGGGATTTCACTGATGACCTATTGTCGGTGGAACAAGCAGTTAAAAAGTTTTCATAGTCCGTTCTTTAGTAACTTGATTATACATTCAAGAAAATAGGTGTAGAGGAGAAATAACGTGTACACATGCAGGTACTACTGAACCAGAGCACAGTTCAATTGCATTAATTATTCACCTGCAACTATGCACTAGTGACGCAGGTGATGGATTCGAGAGTGCAGAGTCAGAACAGCCTCTGGTCTTTCTGAACCATTTCTAGTTCTGTAGCTTCATAGTGTTTTCATGATAGAGAAAAGCATGTTCCTTTGGGTAGTCAGATGGAAAGTAAGAAAATCGTGTAAGATTTTGAGAATAAAATAGCAACTATGATATCAAATGTAAATTTGGCACGCTGATAAAAGTATGTCTAAAACAAGCAGCAAGACGATAAAGAAGTGGTAAAAACCTCTACTAGATGAGTTCTAGCATCATTCCCCCCACTTTTGGCCCAATCTCATTGGGCTTTGATTTTTCGATAGGAAAAATATATACAGTATAAACTGAGAGGGTGAGACCAGGTAAATCCTAAGATCCTGGCTCTAAAATTTTAGTGTCTTAACCTACTGACAAGGAAAATAATTTTAAAATGTTTCACTGTAATAACTTTCCTTTATACTACTCTGCTTTAAACTATTTGAAAATTGTTTATATAATTTTTAAAATTGGAACTCTCAATAAATAATATTAAATAAACATTGTTTTTGTTATAGAAAGCAAGCGAAAAAATGACATAAATGCCAATACAGAAAAAAAGAGTAAAATTTATCTTTCCCTAACCCCAGGCAAAGGAAAGCATTTTCCTAGATATTTCTCTCTCCTAACCATTTCCATGATATTTAATGATCAGCATTATAACTAATTTCCTATTATATATGAAACAAATATAAATCTTAGAAAAGAATGATAAAAGGAATAGTGGATGATACAGATGAAAGGGAAAAATGGTAAACATTAAATTTAAAAAAGAAACCATTTCTCTAAAAATTATAGTTGTAAAATTTTACCCTTCATCTACCACACGTGACAGGTATGAAACAAACAAACACTATGCCCCCAGAGTATACTCTTCAATGGGATTTTTTAGGGACCTTTTATACTAAGATTTAGTCTTTTCTTATGCATGCAGTCAAATTACAGCTTTTGTGAACTGAGCTACAGGTGATAACCCTTTTTTTTTTTTTTTTTTTGTGGTACGCGGGCCTCTAGCTGTTGTGGCCTCTCCCCTTGAGCACAGGCTCCGGACGCGCAGGCTCAGCGGCCATGGCTCACGGTCCCAGCCGCTCTGTGGCATGTGGGATCTTCCTGGACCGGGGCACGAACCTGTGTCCCCTGCATCGGCAGGCGGACTCTCAACCACTGTGCCACCAGGGAAGCCCCGGTGATAACTCTTAATAAGGCTGGAATGTAGTCTAGAGCAGTGTAATCCAACGTGAGGTCAGAAGACTGGCTGCCCATCTGCAAACTGTTTCTTGCTAGTCTACAGCAAGATAAGGACCTTGGTAGAATGTGCGTGATGAGATAAGGAGCTTGTACCAGAATATAAGTTACCTATATCATGAGGCACACTCTTAACTTCAGTTGCTATTTTTTTCTTAGTAAGACTTTTGCAGTGAAGGCAACAGTGTGTTGATTTCCATTCAGGCACACTCATGTACGTCCCCATAGACAAGAATTTTGAGTAGCACAGGCAAAGAGATTAAATGTGGAGGGCCTTCTTGCTAGCTACAATGTGAATATGCTGAATCACTCCAATTCTTTGTTTTATAGCATAAATTAATTGTATACATTATAGATTAACTTCTCTGTAAAGTCCTTAGTGTCTATAGTATTCACTGCTACATTCCCACTACCAGGCACAGAGCTGGACTTCAATAAATGTCTGTTGAATGAATTAGCTGCAAAAAAGAAAAAGAGAGAAATGAGCACTACCCTTGAGACTATTTATTCCGTCATATTAAAGCCATCTTTAATAGGAATTCATATTTGTTTCTATTACATTATTTTTCTTTTGCAATTTAAGCAGAGAACTCTAAGAACCAAGTTCATAGTAGAATGTATATATATATACATATATATAATAGACATTTATCTCCATCATTAACTCAAAGGGTAGATGCTAAAGAATGAAAGTATATCATGGCTAAGTATTATCTATTGCTGTTACTAGGACTTCCAGTACTAAGTTGAATAAACATGGTGAGAATGGGGCTTGTCTTGTTCCTGATCTTAGAGGAAAAGTTTTCAAATTTTCACCATTGAGTATGGTGTTAGCTAAGGGCTTGTCATATATGGCCTTTATCATGTTGAGATATGTTCCCTCTTCACCAATTTTGTTGAGGATTTTTATCATGAAAGGATGTTGAACTTTGTGAAATGTTTCCTCTGCATCTATTGAGATGATCATATGCTTTTTTTCCCTTCATTTTGCTAATGTGTTGTATCACATCAATTGATTTGCAGTTGTTGAACCATCCTTGCATCCCTTGGTAAATCCCAGTTGATTGTAGTGTGTAATACCTTTAATGTGCTGTTGAATTCAATTTACCGATATTTCGTTGAGGATTTTTGCGTCTATGTTCATCAAAGACATTGGCCTGTAGTTTTCTTTCCTTGTAATGTCCTTGTCTGGTTCCCCAAAACTTTAGTCTCAAAGAAGCAACACACTCTTAAACTCTCATGGCTTATACGGGTCCTGAATGCAGGAGCAGCTTGGATGGGCAGTTCTGGCTTGATGTTTCTCATGATATGGTAGTTAGATATTGGTCACGTGAGAAGTTATCTGGTGTCTTTGACTCTGTCAGAAATAGCCAGTTCCAAGGTGGCTCACTTATATCATTGGCAAGTTGGTGCTGGCTGTGGTTGAGAGGCCTCAGCTCTCTGCATAAACCTTCCTCAGGGCTGCTTGAGTATCCTCACATTATAGCAACTGGTTTCCTCTAGAAGGGATACCAAAAAATGTGTCCTGTTTGAGCCCTAGCCTTGGTTTTCACCACATTTTGTTTATTAAAAATGGTTCCCAAGTCCAGCCCACATTCTAGGGTAGGGAAATTAGACTCCTTGTGAAAAAAGGAATGTCAGTGAATTTGCAGAAATACTTTTAAATCACCAAAGATTATTTGGGAGATTAAAATTTCCTCATTTTTTAACTTAAAATACTGATTACTTTAGTCTAAAAGCTAGTAAGTTTACTAAAACATAATTGGCTTTTTCAATAAATTGAACTTTCTCTTTCTTTTTCTTTCCTTCCTCCTTTCCTCCTTTCCTTCCTTCCTTCCTCCTTTCCTCCTTTCCTCCTCAGCTCCTCCTCTCTTTTCTAAAATCTGCTATTTTGCCCGATTGGCCACCTCAGTTGTCTGTTTGGAAATCTAGTAGGTATCAGTTACGTGTTCTTTCCAAGGTCACCCAGCAGAATGTGGAACTCTAAGTTTTCCAAGTGACAGATTCACTCATATTATTTTTGGTTATTTTGAAATAACCTATCAATGACAGCAGTTGTACTTTTTTCCCAAGGCTCTGTGATTGTGAATACAAGATTCAAGGAAGTGAGTTTGTAATGACTGTGAGACAGACACTGGGGTGGGGGAAAAAACTTAAAGTGACAAGGTCAGAAAGAGTTTTTGTCACCCACATCATTTAAGCCTGGATGCATGATGTGGTAAAAACAAACTGATGACTAGATAATGCACTACAGACCTTTCAAATAGCAGGAGCAAAAGTCATTTTTTCTTTTATTTCTTATTTATTTCAATTAATAATGCATGATGGTGATCTCAGCAGTTTAGCACAGCAAGTTCCAGTTGTCTCATTTTCTATCTGCAGTAGAGAGATGTTACTCTGTCTTCCATACAGGTTGTGTCATTTGTTACATAATAAAAACCAGAATCATATTTAGTGTGGCTAACTTTTTGAACCTCTCTATAACAAAAGGATACATTGTTGTCTTAGGCAAAGAGATGATGTCATGTCATTTCTTGTTAGAGATAGGGGGGTAAAGTTTATACAGTGAGCAGAGGCAGGGGGTTGAGAGAGCCATTCTCTGAATATCACTTCAGAGTTTCATAGAATATCATAGGTGAGCCATATTAAAGCAGTATAAAATACTTATATAACTACTATATGTATTAACATATTTCGTATTTAATTTCTAGTAAATTAGGTTTCGAAAGCTAAAATGTTTAGCCAAGACCAGCAAAACTTTTCAAACCTATAAATATTTTTGCTTCTCTCAAGCTAGGTTTATGTTGTATCTCCTTCTGAATTTCAGCGCACATGGATCAAATACTGGCATCACGAGAACTTTCTCTGACACTAAAGGTCAGAAACGTCAAAAATAGTACTAATAGAATAAGAAATAACAGAGAGGTGCTCTCCAAGAATGTCTGCATTTAGTGTACATCCAGACAGCTGAGTAATTTTCCCATAGTTATGTTATAAAGTAGATACCCTCATCCCAACTTGCGTTCGAAGAATTTTTCAGTGGTTTCTGATGATAAAGAACTTCAATCCCAGTTGTTGAAAAGCAACATGATTGTCAGTGTTTATTCTATGCAATTTACAAGAATTGGAATGACCTGTGAACATGAAAGCAGTGCTAACTTGTGTTATAGCAGAGTGCCTTCTAATACAAGATAGTTTAATATCATAGACAGTTTTGAGACTTAAGGAAAAGAAATTACCAACTGCTAATGGATTTTTAAACTCATCTTCCCTTTTAGGGCTCTAGATTTTAAGACAATTATGGGGAAATTGAAAATTTTCATTCAAATGTTTCTAAACAGTAAAAGAATAGTAACATTTTTGAGCATAGGGCTAGAGCAGACTATTGTAGGAACATATCACTGAGTTTAAATTTAAACATTTGCCAGAAGATGCATTTTAGATAGTGCAAAATTCTGAGAGAAAAACCTACCTAAATTACATAATTTAGTCACCCAGAAAATTATTCTAGCATAAAAACAAAAATTTCAAAGTCTTAGGTAATTCGTGAATCCCAAAGAGCTAATTACCATTGTTTTTTTTCTTCTGCTTAATCTTTTTTCTAACATGGAAGAAAGAAAAACCTAAGAATAGGTGATTTAGGAAAGACAAGAGAAGCCCTATCTGAGTTTTATCAGACTAGGTAACGGCAGAGTTTGTTGCTAATAGGAGACATTGCCACCATTTCTTTTTTCATAAAGAGAAGAAAGTCAGCTGATAAAATGGAAGCTTTCCTTGATGAGCCTAAGTTCTAATTAAAATCTTTTCATGATTTAGCTGAATACGGAAGCACACTAGAATCTCTTGACGTAGCCTACAGGGCAGTGGGCAGGAAAGAGTTAGGCTGTAAAATTTTGTGCCATTTCAGGTGGAGTGGAGAATGGAGATGCTGTTTGAAGCTTCAATTCAAGATGTATCAAAGAAGGCTGAGGGTCAAAGGCGATCTGAAAGCTTCTTTCTTTCATCTAAAAGACAGCCTGGACCATACTATTCCTCCCAGTTTTTCTGAGTAGGAGAAGAGTATAGAAGAGAGCAAAGAAAATATTCAAAGTAAAGATACAGTCAGACAAAGAGAAACGACCTTATACTTTACAAGGGTCAAAGTCAGGAGAATTTTTAGCAGAGTAGACGATGCAGGCGCAGATGGCATCACTAATACCAGTAGAATCCAGAGCGGCTAGAACCACAGAAATATAGGTGACAAAGTCTGAGAAATTGTAGAAATAAACGGTTGTGGAACATTGGCACTGAGAGCTACAGATGTGGGACCAGTAGTGCAAAAGGAGGGGATGCAATGCAAAAGGGATTCAGATAAGACTACCATGTTTACACAGAAATTCTTCCTTAAGATGTTGATTTCACCACAGTAAGGGATTGAAAGAATGAAAGGTGTGTGTGTGTGTGTGTTTTACCCTCTTTCCTTAGGGCTCAATTGTTTTAGGGGTCCAGAACAGAGATCTGCCACCTCTAAAACAATATTATTTCATCATCTGGATTTAAATATATAGTTTATACGTGTGTGTGTGTGTGTGTGTGTGTGTGTGTGTGTGTGTGTGTAGGAAGGGAATGGAATTGAGCAGATGCTATTGAGCATAGGTAGTGGACCCGAAAGGCAGCACTTTTCATCTTCCTTGACTAGGAAGGGAAGAGGTTTCGGTGAAGTTCGTGTAGTTTTCTCAGTGATGACGTAGGGCCCCTGTTTGTTCTCGGCAGGCAGGAGGCGGGGTGCAGGGCAGGATGCTTGGGAAGCCTGGATCCCAGACATGAGCCCTGCAGAGCCGCAGCAAGTTTCTTTATGGCTAAGTCTGCTAGGAGTGAGATTCATGCCTTAGCCTCTCAGAGGCATCATTGCTTGACAGAAATAGGAAGAGCAGGTGTTCATTAGTTGTGATTGGAAAGAGAAACAGCAATAATCGGATTTACCGTGATTTAAGGAGCAAATCCTCCCGTGTTCCAAGCACTTTGTAAACCTCAAAGATTCTGCCTTAGAGTGACAGAGAGATCCAAACGTCTCATATTGGGAATCTCAATTTGCTTTTAGATAACCATAATGGTACTTCTTGCTCTTGAGTGTTGAGCAAATACCTATTAAATACATAAATTATGCTTAGTACCTGTAAAAAATTTGCCGTCTGAGTTTTATTTGTGCATGGGTTTATTTGTACAGAAAACAATGTTAAAACTTTGGTGACTTGAAATGGACAAACAGGTTTCCCTTCTAAAGGAAAGGAAAAACAAAAGAGTAAAATGGCAATATAAGCATGAGAGTATACCAGAAATAAAAAATTTCTGTGATGTGCTGTAGAATGAAAGATAAAATAAAAAAGAGTGACAATCAATGATTCTATTTCTCACATCTCCAAAAAGAATGTGGAGAAAATGAAATACGTAATAGAATACGATATTTCCAAAGAAGTTGGAGAGCCCTCAAAAATCTTTCCATAATGGACTTCCGTGGTGGTACAGTGGTTAAGACTCCATGCTCGCAGTGCAGGGGGCCAGGGTTTGATCCCTGGTCAGGAAACTAGATTCCACATGCATGCCGCAACTAAGAGTTTGCATGCTGCAACTAAAAGATCCCACAGGCCACAACAAAGATCCCGAGTGCTGCAACTAAGAGCTGGCAGAGCCAAATAAATAAATTAAATAAATAAATATTTTTAAAAAAATCTTTCCATAATACACAGTGCCTGTCTCCTTCTAATGTTTTTTTTTTTTTTTTACTTTTTTTCTTCTGTTAACTCTCAACTCTGTTTCTTCAAATTGTTAAGAATTTGTCAATTTTATCTTTTAGCTTTTGGCTATCAGATGTATCTCAATTTTACCACTTAAAAAATATCTCCCTGACTTTTAAAATTTTCCTCATTTTGAGTATTATTTTATTCTAACTTACAAATTCTTAGTCTTATAGTTTTCCAAATTTTAGTCTCTGGTCTTAATTTTTGGTTATCTCTTTCTCATTTAAATCAATTGTTAGGTTTAAAATTTTGCTTTAATACTGGTTGAATGTTTTCCCTTTTTTTTTGTTTTGTTTTTTTTGTTTTTCTTGTGTTACGCGGGCCTCTCACTGCTGTGGCCTCTCCCGTTGCGGAGCACAGGCTCTGGACATGCAGGCTCAGCGGCCATGGCTCACGGGCCTAGCTGCTCCGCGGCATGTGGGATCTTCCTGGACCGGGGCACGAACCCGTGTCCCCTGCATCAGCAGGCGGACTCTCAACCACTGTGCCACCAGGGAAGGCCCTCCCTTTCTTTTAATAACCGTATTTCCTTCTTAAAGTTACCCATTCCTTATTTTTATTTTTCTCACTTATCTTGATCATAGCTGAACAGTGGACAGAATGGCCATCATGTGTAAGAGGATGACATCTTTTTTGATCTTCCTGTTCTAATGGGTGCCACCCCTGTTTCCCAAGCCTTGTTGTATTTATGTGTTTGTTTTAAATAAACAGTGATTTTTGTATGAGCAGAGTGGTACAGAAATCCAATTTAGCTTTTTCCATACGCTTAATTGTCCCAGTGCCATTTATTCCATAGATTTGTCCCAATGATCTCTGAATACCATCTTTGTTATATATCATATTTTCATATAGGTGTTAGC
The DNA here is from genome assembly GCF_003676395.1 of Aethalodelphis obliquidens. Taxonomy (NCBI): domain Eukaryota; kingdom Metazoa; phylum Chordata; class Mammalia; order Artiodactyla; family Delphinidae; genus Aethalodelphis; species Aethalodelphis obliquidens. The sequence continues at coordinate 66,519,638 of NW_020837949.1, read as the reverse complement.
TTCAGAGCTCACTATTGAATTTTCATTGGTTATTTTTTCTAAAATAAGGTATATATATATATGAGTATATTTATATAAACATATACATATATGGTTATATTCAGACACCTACATACATGCAATAACCATAAGAAAAATCGAGAGCAGTCAGGATTGTGATTACATGGGGGAGTTGGGTAGGAGATGGACCTGAGAGGGTCATGCAAAGGACATCAAAGTTCCTAATATTAATCTATTTCTTAGGGTCAGTATCATGTACATATGTATTTACTTTGTTCATAGTCATTTAATGGTCATTAAATTGTACATATATTATGTACCTATATATCTTCTGTACATCTGTTTTATTTTTCAACAGTAAATAGATGAGCAAGATTATGATTTATTTTTCCTGTTTACTAAAATGCACAATCACGTGGAATGCAAGGTAGAGATCTGAGACAAAAGTAAAATTCTGTTTTGTTTACTTAAATTGCAGATAGTTGTGAAATATCTAAGCACAGACAGACATTCATTTTCTGGAGCTCAAAGTAGAAGTTCATGCTGCAGATAACAGTTTGGAAATCTTAGCCCGGGGAATAGGTACGTAAGCCAGGAATGAACGAGTGCAGAGGAAATGAGGATGGCTCAAGACTGTAGCCTGAAGGCAACTTCCCTTCAGAAGACAAGGAGAAGAATCCAGCCAAAAGACAGCAAAATCCCTGCCAGTGAATTAAGAGCAGTTTGTTTCAGGGAAGCCCAGAGGGGAAAATATTTTTTTAAAAAGCCAGTGGACAGTCTTAGTAAATTATGTTGGGAGATCAAGAAAGACAAATTCAAAGAATTGCTTATTTTTTCCACAAGGAGATTACTGTACCCCTGATGCGAGCAGAGGAGTGATGGGAGCAGTTTGGAAGGATTAGGAGTGAATAGAGAATGTTACCCTAAGAAATTCCTCACAAAATCTATCTCTTGTCTCCTAGAGTAAAACCCGTGATAAAATTTATAAATAGTGGTCAAACAAGCAATAATAACCTAAATTAGTAAACTGGGTAAAGGAAAAAGTATAGGACTCTATACCAGAGTAGAAAGAGAGAGCATGGTACAGATCCTGTCCCCCTCCCTGTGATGGTTAATTTTATGTTTCAACTTGAATGGGCTAAGGGGTACCCAGGGCATTGGTAAAACATTATTTCTGGGTGTGTCTGTGAGGGTGTTTCTGGAACAGGTTTGTATTTGAATCAGTAGATTGAGTAGAGAAGATGGCTTTCACCAATGTGGGTGGACCTCATCCGATCCACTGAGGGCCGAATAGAACAAAAAGTCAAAGGAGGGGCAAATTGTCTTTCTCTTCTCCAGCTGGGAAGCCCATCTTCTCCTGCCCTTAGACATGGGAGCTCCTGGTTCTTGGGCCTCCAGACTCTGGGTATACCAGTGGCCTCCCCATTTCTCAGGCCTCTGTACTCAGACTGAATTATACCACTGGCTTTCCTTTTTCTCCAGCTTACAGACAGCAGATCTTAGGACTTCTCATTTTCCATGATGACGTGAACCAATTCCTAAAATATATCTCCTCATATGTATATTATCAAAAATGTATCTTCCTCGTTCTGTTTCTCTGGAGAACCTTGACTCAGACATGCTGACATTTGCAAAGGCAATCCCGAGCAATATGGCAAAATCTTGAGTGAAGCCACCAAAGGTGGTACACTCTCTTTTTCTTCTGATCATGAAACAAAGGAAACAGCATCTGGAAAGTGCTGTAGAGTTATGTAAAGTGGAGAAAGAAAACAGAAGGTGACTCTGATAGAGAGAAAGGCATCAGGACTATACATTGCATAAGAAAAATAATCTTGAATCACGTGGGTACGGAATTAAGGCAGCACCTAGTTAAAGCAGATTTACTATAGGGTAATAAAGCTTAAGCTTCAGGTTTCACTCACTTACATGAGTCCCTTTTAAGGCCTTGAACCTAATTTTATTTTCATAATTTTGCCTTATGTTCCTTAACAAGGGCCCTAAAATTTGTATAAGCTCACTAAACGTCAGTTTACCCTTGCCTATAACTAACAAGAGGAAACCTTGGTAGTGTACATAAAAATTTCATAAAGGAAAAAGCAGAGATTCTGTTAGAAGTAACACCACCACCTCTACCCTCTTGACTGTTCCCTGTCCCACAGAAGTTGGATAGAGACAATTATTCAGCCTTCACACCATATCTCAGGGAGAAAATAAAGCAGTGCTGGCCTTGATACTGCAGGAAAATAGCTAAGTTACTTTCACAATTAGGCAAGCAAATGTAGTGTCTAGGTAGGCACAACCAGGAATAAGAAAGAAAAATTAACTGTCATGGCATCTAAGCAAATACACTATGGCAAAAAACTTAAGAAAGAAAGCATGGGAAGAAAGAAAAAGAGCTCATCCAATAGGAAATCATTACTTGAAGAACAAAATGAAATTCTTCCCAACTGCTTCACGTTGTAGAACAAATTAAGAAATGTGGTTTCTATAAAAAAGCTCCAAGAGGAAATGATAAGATAAAAATTAATTTGAAAAGAATTGCAAATGTAAGGGGGAATGAGGATTAAAGCATCATAATAGAATTAATAAATTAATTAGAAACAAAGAACAAAAATGACAAAACTAAAAATAAAATTGCTGACATAGAGCAAGTGTTTGAAATAATCACAGATTTAAAAAAAGCTTAAAGAAACAGAATGAAACAATTGGACACGGATGATAGAGCAAGATAAGCTGACATTAAGTATAATTTTTCTCAATGTTGAAAAACTCAACATTAGAACAGAAGATTATTTTTAAATTTAATACAAGAGGAGTTCCCTGAGATAAAGAAATAATTAAATCTGAAAATTGAAAGAGAACGCTCTTCAAGGATTTGATATAGAAATGTCAAGACCAACGTATATTCTAAGTCAGCTATTTAAGTGGTATTTTAAAGAAGTCTTTTTAGAGCATCTAGACTTAAAAATCAACTCACCTACAACAGGAGAAAATGAGGCTCACATCAAAATTCTCCTTAGCCAACTGCAAGGCCAGAAGACAATGAAGTAGTTTCCACAGCAGTCTTAGAAAAGGGTGACCCAACAATATTATGCCCAAAGTATCAGTCAAGTATAAAGGCAACAGGGATATATTCTCAGCTGTGAAAAATATCAGGGAATACACAACCTAAACACCCTTCTTGGAGGGAAACAATGTTTGACAAAGAAATTCAGAAAATTAAGAGAAGGATGAAAATGAAGACAAAAGCATAAAATAATTAGTGGTAAACATTAAACCAAAAAAAAAACCCCACAGAAATCCAATTGTAAACAACATTGAAAATAATTATTTTTATAAAAGAAGTAAGTCATAGGTTTGCAGAATATAAAATATTAATAGCAAAATTCAAATGAAGCATCTTATTTAAAATAATATGTACAATATGATTCCATTTCTATAAAAAATATCAATCATTCATTTTTACATGTATTGAATGATATATGCGTTTGCTTTGTATAAATGAAGATAATTTCAGATGTATTTGGAGATGTATTTGGAGATTGTTTTCCAAATCTTTCATCTTTATAATTTCTCTGCAAAACTTAAACTGTATAACTTGTATTTATCACTTTGAAAAACAAAGTTATTTTAAAAAGTAAAATCATAAATTTCATAATGTTATCAGCGTTAAGGGTGGTAGACATGTGAATGATTATTTTCTTCTTTGTGGTTTTTTTTTTCTGCTGTGTTCTGAATCCCTTCACCCCACTTTACTGTCAAAATTTATAAAACATGCATGTAAGGAAAGTGTTAAATGGGTAAATGTAAGAAAGTATTTGAAAAGGTTTGGTTAAGTCAGAGAAAATGCTATAATTGAAAGGAAATGTGGACTTAAGGGAGGGTTTTTTGTTTTTTGTTTTGCAGTACACGGGCCTCTCACTGTTGTGGCCTCTCCCGTTGCGGAGCACAGGCTCCGGACGCGCAGGCTCAGCGGCCATGGCTCACAGGCCCAGCCGCTCCGCGGCATGTGGGATCTTCCCGGCGGGGCCCGCACCCGTGTCCCCTCCATTGGCAGGCGGACTCTCAACCACTGCGCCACCAGGGAAGCCCAAGGCAGGGTTTTTATTAGAGGATTAGAGCATGTTTGTATGCTAATGTGAAAGATCCTATGTAGCTAGAAATTGATGCTGTGGGTGAGATGGAGATAATTAAGTGAGGGGCCATAGTTCCTTAAAGAGGTTATAAAGGATAGAACACAGAACGTTAGCAGAATGACTGTCCTTGGAAACAAGGAGGGCTAATCATTCCACTGTAACAAAAGAGAAGAAGGAAAAAATGGGTACTAATGTAAGCAGGTTGTTTAGGGATGGAAAACGGAGAGAATTTGCTTCTGGTGGTTTCAATTTTCTTAATGAATTGTATATTACCTGACCATACACTAGGAGGAAATAATATTCTATTAGAATATAAATACTAGTTATTATAACAAAACAAATCCCAACTTCTCAGCAGCTGAAAATAACAAAAAACCCCACCTATTTATTGTGTACACAAAACCAATGTGAATATTCCTGATAGACAAGTTATCGTTTTCGTAATCACTCATGACCCAGGTTCTTTCCAACTTGTGACTTCACCATCTTCTAGGTCCTCACTGTGCTTTTCCATTCAGCCCACAGAAAGAGAAGGATTGTATGTAGAAGATATTTATGGGGCAGGTCCCAAAGTGATGGATATATCTTCTGCCTACATTCCATTGCCCAGAACTCAGGAACATGACTACTTCCAGCTGCAAAGGAGGCAAGGGGAGCTTGTGAGTCCAGGAGAAAAACAAACTGATTTGGAGAGGAGTTAACCAATTTTTGCCCCAAGATAGCGGTATAAAATAATTTCAGGTAGTGGGGCAATAAGTCTATTTGAGATGTAATATGATTATTGGGCCACACTGAGTGCAAATCAAAAAGTCTTAAATTAACCATGTTAAATTTGTAAATGTGAATGTCACACGTATGCAGCAAAATCTCCTTGGCTCAGGTGGGTGATTTCCTCAATAGCTATTCTGCAGTTCAGTTCACATACAGAAAAGAGAGCTGTTAGGGCTCATCCAGACCTACTAGTTGAGAAAAATAGAGGGAAAGCCACACAACCAATTGAGAATATGTGCAAAAGCGAGATGTTATTTATGGACCATAGAAACCAGGCTGATCTAGGAAGCAGATGGATACTGGAAAAGTGATGGAGTTAACATATCGGAGGTCAGATATTTGTAGCCATAGAAATATTTGATAGAAAAGCTATAAAAATGAAGTTGTTGATCTCACAGTGGATTACTTTAAGTCTACTTTAAAAGTTTCTAGTGATAACAAGGTTTATTCATATTATCAGAAGAGGTAATTCATATTATCAGAAGAGGTAATAACAAGGTTTATTCATATTATCAGAAGAGGTATCAGAAGTGGCAGCACTAAAATGGATGAAAAGGTCTTTGGAAAAGAGAACGGTAGAAAACTGAAAGACCAGGGGAGAGGATTTGTACATATTGAAGTTGGAAAGAAAAGTGACATGAGTAGGGAGAAAAATTATTAGGTAAGTTCTAGCGTTCAGTGAACGAACTGGGTGAAAGGAAGACTGTTAGATGACAGTGTGAATGAGAAGGATGAAGTAACTTATCCAGAGGAATAAATCTGAAAAAAATGAAGTTGAAGTAATGGATTGCAAGGAATATTGGGAAGAGGAGAAAGAAAACAACCTCAAGTTAAGAATAGGAAGAAGTTACCCCAGTAGATATCTGGAGTTTACATGAGTCAAGGAGAAGAGAAGAAAATTTCAAGGGGAGGTTAAAGGTACTAGGGAGCTTTGTAATCACAGTGGGTGAACTGGTAGTTGTGGGGTTTTTGTGAAGAAGACTGTGTGGGTGCTTGGGTCAGATGAATGGATACCAAGCATGGAGAGGAAAGTAGAATGGTAATACCTGGAAAGCTCCCACATCTGGTCATGACCGGGATGAGCAGAGATAGAAAGTATGATGCAGTTATAGGACTGTAAGTATTATAAGCGATAGTCTTAGTATTATTCTGGATTCTTCTTTAAGGAAGCTGCTCCTGGCATGAGGGGAGAATGCAGAGAAAAGAAATAAGACATATGCGAGAATATTGGAAGGGTAAAATACAGAGTTACTGGTGACTGAGTAGAAGAGATAAAAGAAATAAAAAAGGATGACTCCCTCATTTCTGGTTTAAACAATGGAATGGCTATTGGTGTAATCATCAAATATAGGAAACATTGCCCCAGGAGCATAGGTATCATGGTCTGTTTTTGTTTTTGAAAGAGGAAAAGGACAAATTAATTATACAAATGGAGATGGAGATGTTTCATTAAATATCTGCAAAAAAGTTCAGGAGAGATATCTGTGCTGTGGATATAGAAGAACATCAACGTTTACAGGTTGAGTAGAAGGGGAAAGCAAAGAAGACTCAGAAGAAACAGCCAGAGAATTAAGAGAAAAACAAGTAGGGACCTGTATTATAAGAGTCATACAACAAGAGGGAGAGATAAATCAATAAGGTAAAAAAATGCCAACAGGTAAATAAGCAAGAAGGTTCAAAAGTGTTAATTGATTTGTGTGACATGGGACACATACCATTCCTGCTTCTGTAGTTGCCCAAAATTTTCTGGAATGAGACTCTACTGGATTTTCAGGTTTTCTAAAAATCATTCTACTATATTCAAATATATCTTAATTTCATCAATGTATGCGTAATCTATTTTTAAAAGATTGTATCGGATATAGTAATTTAAATAACACTATTATCAGATAATATATTTAAGTATAGCAGTTTAAAAATACATCACCCTCTGCAAATGCCATTTTCAGTACAGGTACTAGTTCAATTTTTTAGAGTAAACTCCAAATGCTCATCAATAGTGGAGAAATAATTTGTCAAGTAAAATAATCCATCACATATGATCATTATGCAGCACAGTTTCTGCATGAAATACAACATCTATGGGAATTTTGTATGAAACTTTCTGGATTTGTAATTCAAATTTCCATTTCCTAATAAATTATTATACGTACAGTAAATATACCTTAAGTGACTATTTTTTCAAAGGCCAAAAAAAAAAAAAAAACCCACAGAAATTAATGAAAATGTAACTTACGTGGGAAAAGAAATTTAACTTAAAACTGCTATAGATCCTGTCAGATCCTCAGATACTCTTTTGCAATAATCAGTTTACCAAAGAGAAGCTGAATTTGAAGCAGCAGGAAGTGCTTTGACAATTTAGGAAATGCCTCTCTCAAGTCTGACAGCTTTATTAACACTACTTTTTTTTCCCCTACAAATGCATATTTATTATTTGCTCAGTACTATAATGACTTATGGACCCAGCAGATTCAAAATCTGTTTCTACAATACAGGGCTTGATGCCAAGTATGTGTCTACTTTTTAACCTTTTTTCCGCCTTCTTTTCTATTTCTTAAGGCAGCCTTAGATTCATAATATATTTATTCCACTGCTGAAATGCAAGGCAGCAATCTGCTTGTGTGGGTTGCAGGGAGTCCCAGATACTAGCTTTTTAAGACTGTCTAGATTATTTTCAATTTTTGGACCACAGAAGTCTACATTATCATACTTCTATTCTCATTTTGACAAGGATCATAAGGCAGCCAATATGGTTTTGGAAGGTCAGTAAGGCAATGCAAAAAGTAAAAAATCACAAGTGGCTAGCCATATGAGAATATGTAAAGCTTTCTTGAGTTTGCTCATTGGTTTAACAAACTTAGCTACATTAGAACTATGTGGGAGAGCTAAGTAATTACAGTTTCTCAGATTTGCAAACCAAAGTCGATGGCAAAAGATTTTTTGCAAAATCAATCCTCTTTCTAAATGGGGCAATCCTTTACATTTATCCTATAGAGTTATTTCTTTTTAAATAATAAAGACAACACCAAAGGGAATATTTTTAACCAGTATAGCTGATTAAGAATTCTTCTGAATGATGTATTCCAATTCTAATGAACTAAATCAGCTTTATTAATTCAAAAATTACGGTTCTGGGACTTCCCTGGTGACTCAGTGATTAAGAATCTGCCTGCCAATGCAGAGGACATGGGTTTGATCCCTGACCAGGGAAGATCCCACATGCAACGGAGCAACTAAGCCCGTGCGCCACAGCTACTGGGCCTGTGAGCCACAACTACTGAAGTCTGTGTGCCTAGAGCCCGTGTTCCACAACAAGAGAAACCACCGCAATGAGAAGCCTGCGCACCGCAACGAAGAGTAGCCCCGCTTGCTGCAACTAGAGAAAGCCCGTGTTCAGCAACGAAGACCCAAAGCAGCCAAAAATAAATAACTTATATTAAAAAAATTATGGTTCCACCTGACTGACAATGGAATATAGCTCCAGAGAACCACAGCATGAATGTTTAAGAACAGGAACATTGTAAAAGGTCTGTGTGTGTGGCTTTGATTCCCAGTTCTGCCAATGTCTGTATGACTTGGCTGAAGTTACTAGCCTCTCTGGGCCTCAGTTTCTTCATCTGTAAATGGGAATAATAATGACATCTTTCACATACGGTTGAGTAAGGACTAAATTAGTCAATATATGTAAAGAATTTAGGACATAGCTGGGCATGAATTAAACTCTACCTGAATATTAGCTACAATAGGTATTAGCTAGAATAAAATTTTTCTCTATTATTTTCAAAAAAGCAACCTCACTTCCTCTTAAATTTGGGCAATTAATTTCTTGGGCAAAGTTCTGCCATCATCTGTTGCAGAACTTGTAGCAAAGAAATTCCAGAGGATGTAACTAGTATCTGGGGAACATTACTCATAGGTCAATCCAACAAGCATTTAATAACAGCCTACTAGGTGACAGGTGGCTCTTAGTTGCTAAAGTAGAAAAAATGGACAAGTCTTTGCTCTAGGACTGCTCCATCATATTTGCAAACATCTAAGGAGATAGATTGCATCAAGAAGTGATGGGTGTTGGGCTTGCCTGGTGGCACAGTGGTTGAGAGTCCGCCTGCCGATGCAGGGGACACGGGTTCGTGCCCTGGTCTGGGAAGATCCCACATGCCGCGGAGCGGCTGGGTCCGTGAGCCATGGCCACTGAGCCTGCGCGTCCGGAGCCTGTGCTCTGCAGCGGGAAAGGCCGCAGCGGTGAGAGGCCCACGTACCGCAAAAAAAAAAAAAAAAAAAAAAGTGATGGGTGCTAAGGTGCATGTTCACCATGTGGACTGGGAGAGAGCAGTGGGGTCTGCTCAGGGGAGGCAAGCAAGGTTCAGAGGGGGTCCCATGTGAACAGAACCTGAAACCTACTACAAACCCCAGCCTATTTCAGTGATTAAACATCTTAGCTATCAAGGAACATGGTAAAAATCTCTGCCCTTTAAAATTAAATGTGTAATGGAACTTGACCTTAGCACCTCTCTTGCAATTTTAGGTGAAGGTATGGGGTTCGCACCAGCTCTAGACGCCTTGCTCCTCTTTAATTCTCTGTCACAAGAGTCACAGATGAGTACAGAGCATCAGTGATTTGTATGATGAAACCCATTATTTCCCCCTCCTTATATTTCTTCACAGATAAAATGCCACAAACACTATTCTCAAGGATAAAATGCTGAGGTGGCAGGGGGAACACTATAGAAATATTTGAATATAAAAATGGATTTAGGGCTTCCCTGGTGGCGCAGTGGTTGAGAGTCCGCCTGCCGATGCAGGGGACATGGGTTCGTGCCCCGGTCCGGGAGGATCCCACGTGCCGCGGAGCTGTTTGGCCCGTGGGCCACGGCCGCTGAGCCTGCGCGTCCGGAGCCTGTGCTCTGCAGCGGGAGAGGCCGCAGCGGTGAGAGGCCGCAGCGGTGAGAGGCCCGCGTACCGCAAGAAACAAAAACAAAACAAAACAAAAAAAACAACAACAACAAAAATGGATTTAAAGGACAGAATACTATCATTGAATACATAGTTAAAGTGTAGATGGAATCATAGACAGTTGTCATAGCATTTAACTTTTTCTGTGTTTTAGGCTAATGTTCAAATCCACAGTTTCATCGTGTTTGGCTTGGCAGGCACATCCCACTCACTCTGAGGGCGTGTGGCAGGGAAAAGGAGCCAGGCTGCTCGCAGAGTAGATGGATCCCAATTGCTTACTCATCTCGTGACAGAAAGGCTTTTTTTAGTTGTAGTGCTGCCAGCATGTAAAGTGAGAAGCAGCTGAAACGATTTAGAATCACCTGCAGATACTTTGGGACCTTGGTATTTAGTTTTCAGACAGAGAACATCAGAGGAAGCATGGCAGCCTAGAGTTAGAAGGGACCCACTTGAGTTTACTGCTCCACCCTTCACCCCTACAGTTAAAAGAGAAAGGATCCACACCCAGGAAAGAATAAGTGCCCTGAACAAAACGGCACATCTATCTGGTACCAATATCAAGGCTAGAATCCAGATTCGGTGGATCATGTTTTATTTCCACTCCACCATGAATTCTTCCTGATAATTATGAGTGAAATACAGTAGAGCTTTCATATTCTGGGAAAGTGCTCTCTGAGACTTTCTCAAATTTGAGAACACAGCTCTAAGCATATATGCTTTCAAATGCAATAGCATATAACTGAAAAATGCCAGTGATATCTTTGGACTTTTCATGCATGTGTTATATGGGACTACTGTTTGTTTATACAGCTATTAAAATACATGTCTCCAAAAGCACGTTCCTTCTGAAGTTACATCTTTCTTACTAGGAGTTAATTGCTTTTTCAGACTTTACTAAAGTTTTATCTTTCACAATAAGAACAAATGTTTGACTATTTAGAACATTTGCTGAATTAGAGTCACAAATCACTTATTTTTGTTTTCATGTAAAACTTATGGTGCGTTTGAAAACTTCAGATTTCCAAGCCAACATATAAGGTGCCAATCCACTTTGAATTTACCCAAAATGTTAATTTATGGATAAAAACATTAATACTCTTAATGAATATCTACCACTAGCAGCTGGGTTTCTTTCCAGAGTCATTTTTCACAATAAAACACAGTTTTATAGCACTTCGTTAGGGTTTTATAAACTATAAATGTTAGACAAGAACTCAAATCTACAATGAATGTGGGTGCTCAGTGGTCATCTCACTCACTAGCTGAAGTTCATTTCTATCCATCAGACTTGGGCTGTAAGTCACTCTCACAATTAGCAAAAGTAACTATTGCTATATAACACAGATGTGCACAATGACTCAGTAATCTAAAGCAGTGTGTTAAATGTATCATGTCAAGATATCTTTTACCCTTATTACATCCATCTTCTAGCCCGTACCTCAGAGTGCAGTGTTTTCCGCATTTGACAAGTGGAAACTGAATTAGCATTAAGTTTGATTACATAAAGTGTGTCCCTGTGTACCTTTCTTTTTTTTTAACATCTTTTTCGGAGTAAAATTGCTTTACAATGGTGTATTACTTTCTGCTTTATAACACAGTGAATCAGCTATACATATACATATATGACCATAGCTCTCCCTCTTGGGTCTCCCTCAGACCCCTCTAGGTGGTCACAAAGCACGGAGCTGATCTCCCTGTGCTATGCGGCTGCTTCCCACTAGCTAGCTATTTTACATTTGGTAGTGTATATAAGTCCATGCCACTGTCTCACTTCATCCCAGCTTACCCTTCCCCCTCACCGTGTCCTCAAGTCCATTCTCTACATCTGCATCTTTATTCCTGTCCTCTCCCTAAGTTCTACAAAACCATTTTTTTTCTTTTAAATTCCATATGCATGTGTTAGCATACGCTATTTATTTTTCTCTTTCTGACTTAATTCACTCTGTATGACAGACTGTAAGTCCATCCACCTCACTAAAACTAACTCAATTTCATTTCTTTTTATGGCTGAGTAATATTCCATTGTATATATGTGCCACATCTTCTTTATTCATTCATCTGTCGATGGACACTTAGGTTGCTTCCATGTCCTGGCCACGGTAAATAGAGCTGCAATGAACATTGTGGTACATGACTCTTTTTGAATTATGGTTTTCTCAGGGTGTATGCCCAGTAGTGGGATTGCTGGGTCTATGGCAGTTCTATTTGTAGATTTTTAAGGAACCTCCATACTGTTCTCCATAGTGGCTGTATCAATTTACATTCCCACCAGCAGTGCAAGAGGGTTCCCTTTTCTCCACACCCTCTCCAGCAATTATGGTTTGTAGATTTTTTGATGATGGCCATTCTGATGGGTGTGAGGTGATACCTCATTGTAGTTTTGATTTTCATTTCTCTAATGATTAGTGATGTTGAGCATCCTTTCATGTGTTTCTTGGCAATCTGTATATCTTCTTTGGAGAAATGTTTGTTTAGGTCTTCTGCCCATTTTTGGATTGGGTTGTTTGTTTTTTTGATATTGAGCTGCATGAGCTGCTTGTAAATTTTGGAGATTAATCCTTTGTCAGTTGCTTCATTTACAAATACTTTCTCCCATCCTGAGGGTTGTCTTTTCGTCTTGTTTATGGTTTCCTTTGCTGTGCAAAAGCTTTTAAGTGGGTCAGAAAGGATCTTAATGTGATTTATGTCATAGAGTGTTCTGCCTATGTTTTCCTCTAAGAGTATTATAGTGTCTGGCCTTACATTTAGGTCTTTAATCCATTTTGAGTTTATTTTTGTGTATGGTGTTAGGGAGTGTTCTAATTTCATTCTTTTACATGTAGCTGTCCAGTTTTCCAAGCACCACTTATTGAAGAGACTGTCTATTATCCATTGTATATTTTTGCTTCCTTTATCAAAAATAAGGTGACATATGTGTGTGGGTTTATCTCTGGACTTTCTATCCTGTTCCATTGATCTATATTTCTGTTTTTGTGCCAGTACCATACTGTCTTGATTACTGTAGCTTTGTAGTATAGTCTGAAGTCAGGGAGCCTGATTCCTCCAGCTCCGGTTTTCTTTCTCAAGATTGCTTTGGCTATTTGAGATCTTTTGTGTTTCCATACAAATTGTGAAATTTTTTGTTCTAGTTCAGTGAAAAATGTCATTGGTAGTTTGATAGGGATTGCATTGACTCTGTAGATTGATTTGGGTAGTAGAGTCATTTTCACAATGTTGATTCTTCCAATCCAAGAACATGGTGTATCTCTCCATCTGTTTGTATCATCTTTAATTTCTTTAATCAGTGTCTTATAGTTTTCTGCATACAGGTCTTTTGTCTCCTTAGGTAAGTTTATTCCTAGGTATGTTATTCTTTTTTGTTGCAATGGTAAATGGGAGTGTTTCCTTAATTTCTCTTTCAGATTTTTCATCATTAGTGTATAGGAATGTGCATTAATTTTGTATCCTGCTACTTTACCAAATTCAATGATTAGCTCTTGTAGTTTTCTGGTAGCATTTTTAGGATTCTCTACGTATACTATGATGTCATCTTCAAAGAGTGACAGCTTTACTTCTTCTTTTCCAATTCAGATTCCTTTTATTTCTTTTTCTTCTCTGATTGCTGTGGCTAAAACTTCCTAAACTATGTTGAATAGTGGTGAGAGTGGACAACCTTGTCTTCTTCTTGATATTAGAGGAAATGGTTTCAGTTGTTCACCATTGAGAACGATGTTGGCTGTGGGTTTGTCATATATGGCATTTATTATGTTTAGGTACGTTCCCTCTATGCCTACTTTCTGGAGGGTTTTTATCATAAATAGGTATTGAATTTGGTCAAAAGCTTTCTCTGCATCTATTGAGATGATCATATGGTTTTTCTCCTTCAATTTGTTAATATGGTTTATCTCATTGATTGATTTGTGTATATTGAAGACTCCTTGCATTCCTGGGATAAACTACATTTGATCATGGTGTATTATCCATTTAATGTGCTTTTGGATTCTATTTGCTACTATTTTGTTGAGGATTTTTGTATCTGTGTTCATCAGTGATACTGGCCTGTAGTTGTCTTTCTTTGTGACATCTTTGTCTGGTTTTGGTATCAGGGTTATGGTGGCCTTGTAGAATGAGTTTGGGAGTGTTCCTCCCTTTGCTATATTTTGGAAGAGTTTGACAAGGATAGGTGTTAGCTCTTCTCTACAAGTTTCATAGACTTCCCCTGTGAAGCCATTTGGTCTTTGGCTTCTGTTTGTTGGAAGTTTTTTTTTTTTTTTTTGTGGTATGCAGTCCTCTCACTGTTGTGGCCTCTCCCGTTGCGGGGCACAGGCTCCGGACACTCAGGTACAGCAGCCATGGCTCATGGGCCTAGCCGCTCCGTGGCATGTGGGATCTTCCCAGACCGGGGCACGAACCCATGTCCCCTGCATCGGCAGGTGGACTGTCAACCGCTGCACCACCAGGGAAGCCCTGTTGGAAGTCTTTTAATCACAGTCTCAATTTCAGTGCTTATGATTGGTCTGTTTATATTTTCTATTTCTTCCTGGTTCAGTCTTGGAAGGTTGTGCTTTTCCAAGAATGTGTCCATTTCTTCCAGGTTGTCCATTTTATTGGCATATAGTTACTTGTAGTAATCTCTCATGATCCTTTGTATTTCTGCAGTGTCAGTTGTGACTTCTTTTTCGTTTCTAATTCTGTTGATTTGAGTCTTCTCACTTTTTTTCTTCATGAGTCTGGCTAATGGTTTATCAATTTTGTTTATCTTCTCAAAGAACCAGTTTTTAGTTTTATGGATCTTTGCTGTCGTTTCCTTCATGTATTTTTCATTTATTTCTGATCTGATCTTTATGATTTCTTTCCTTCTGCTAACTTTGGGGGGTTTTTTGTTCTTTTTTCTCTAATTGCTTTTGTTGTAAGGTTAGGTTGTTTATTTGAGATGTTTTTTGTTTTATGAGGTATGATCGTATTGCTATGAACTTTACTCTTAGAACTACTTTTGCTGCATTCCATAGGTTTTGGGTCGTTGTGTTTGCATTGTCATTGGATCCTAAGTATTTTTTGATTTCCTCAGTGATCTCTTGGTTATTAAGTAGTGTATTGTTTAGCCTCCATGTGTTTGTATTTTTTTACAGATTTTTTCCTATAATTGATATCTAGTCTCATAGCATTGTGGTTGGAAACAATACTTGATACTATTTCAATTCTCTTAAATTTACCAAGCCTTGATTTGTGACCCAAGATATGGTCTATCCTGGAGAATGTTCCATGAGCACTTGAAAAAGAAGTTTATTCTGTTCTTTTGGATGGAATGCCCTATAAATAACAATTAAGTCCATCTTGTTTAATGTATCATTTAAAGCTTGTGTTTCCTTATTTATTTTCATTTTGGATGATCTGTCCATTGGTGAAAGTGGGGTGTTAAAGTCCCCTACTATGGTTGTGTTACTGTCAATTTCCCCTTTTATGGCTGTTAGCATTTGCCTTATGTATTGAGGTGTTCCTACGTTGGGTGCATAAATATTTACAATTGTTATATCTTCTTTTTGGATGGATCCCTTGATCATTAAGTAGTGTCCTTCCTTGTCTCCTGTAACATTCTTTATTTTAAAGTCTATTTTTTCTGATATAAGAATTGCTACTCTAGCTTTCTTTTTTTTTTTTTTTTTTTCCGTACGCGGGCCTCTCCCTTTTTTGGCCTCTCCTTTTTCCGAGCCCAGGCTCCAGATGCACAGGCTCAGCGGCCATGGCTCATGGGCCTAGCTGCTCCGTGGCATGTGGGATCTTCCTGGACCGGGGCACGAACCCATGTCCCCTGCATCAGCAGGCGGACTCTCAACCACTGCGCCACTAGGGAAGCTCTCTAGTTTTCTTTTGGTTGCCATTTGCATGGAATATCTTTTTCCATCCCGTCACTTCCAGTCTTTATGTGTCCCTAGGTCTGAAGTGGGTCTCTTGTGGACAGCATATATATGGGTCTTTTTTTTGGTTTCCATTCAGCCAGTCTATGTCTTTTGGTGGAGCATTTAATCCATTTACATTTAAGGTAATTATTGATATGTATGTTCCTGTTGCCATTTTCTTAATTCTGGGTTTTTTGGGGTTTTTTTTTTTGTAGGTATTTTCCTTCTCTTGTGTTTCCTGCCTAGAGAAGTTCCTTTAGCATTTGTTGTAAAGCTGGTTTGGTGGTGCTGAATTCTCTTAGCTTTTGCTTGTCTGTAAAAGTTTTAATTTCTCCATCAAATCTGAATGAGATCCTTGTTGGGTAGAATAATCTTGTTTGTAGTTTTTTCCCTTTCATCACTTTAAATATGTCCTGCCACTCCCTTCTGGCTTGCAGAGTTTCTGCTGAAAGATCACGTGTTAACCTTTTGGGGATTCCCTTGTATGTTATTTGTTGTTTTTCCCTTGCTGCTTTTAATATTTTTTCTTTGTATTTAATTTTTGATAGTTTGATTAATATATGTCTTGGCATGTTTCTCCTTGGATTTATCCTGTATGGGACTCTCTGCACTTCCTGGACTTGACTCACTGCTTCCTTTCCCATGTTAGGGAAGTTTTCAACCATAATCTCTTCAAATATTTTCTCAGTCCCTTTCTTTTTCTCTTCTTCTGGGACCCCTATAATTTGAACGTTGGTGCATTTAATGTTGTCCCAGAGGTCTCTAAGACTGTCCTCAATTCTTTTCATTCTTTTTTCTTTATTCTGCTCTGTGGTAGTTATTTCCTCTATTTTACCTTCCAGGTCACTTATCCGTTCTTCTGCCTCAGTTATTCTGTTGTTGATTCCTTCTAGAGAATTTTTAATTTCATTTATTCTGTTGTTCATCATTGTTTGTTTGCTCTTTAGTTCTTCTATGTCCTTGTTAAATGTTTCTTGCATTTTGTCTGTTCTATTTCCAAGATTTTGGATCATCTTTACTAACATTATTCTGAATTCTTTTTCAGGTAGACTGCCTATTTCCTCTTCGTTTGTTAGGTCTGGTGGGTTTTTATCTTGCTCGTTCATCTGCTGTGTGTTTCTCTGTCTTCTCATTTTGCTTAACTTACTGTGTTTGGGGTCTCCTTTTTGCAGGCGGCAAGTTCGTTGTTTTTGGTGTCTGTCCCCAGTGGCTAAGGTTGGTTCAGTGGGTTGTGTAGGCTTCCTGGTGGAGGGGACTAGTGCCTGTGTTCTGGTGGATGAGGCTGGATCTTGTCTTTCTGTTGGGCAGGACCACATCTGGTAGTGTGGGGTGTCTGTGACCTTATCATGATTTTAGGCAGCCTCTCTGCTAATGGGTAGGGTTGTGTTCCTGTCTTGCTAGTTGTTTGGCCTAGGTCATCCAGCACTGTAGCTTGCTGGTTGTTGAGTGGTGTTGCATCTTGACGTTGAGATGGAGATCTCTGGGAGAGCTTTCGCCATTTGTTATTATGTTGAGCTGGGAGGTCTCTGGTGGAACAGTGTCTTGAACTCGGCACTCCCACCTCAGAGGCACAGGCCTGACACCCGGCTGGAGCACCAAGACCCTGTCAGCCACACAGCTCAGAAGAAAAGAGAGAAAAAAAGAAAGAAAGAAGGGAACAACCAAACCAAACACAAATCCACCAATGATAACAAGCTGTAAAAACTACATTAAAAAAAAAAAAAAAGAAAAACGGACAGACAGAACCCTAGAACAAATGGTAAAAGCAAAGCTATAAAGACAAAATTACACAAAGAAGCATACACATACACACTCACAAAAAAGAGAAAAAGGAATAAAATATATATATCTACAGATAAAAAAAAAAAGGAAGACAGCAACCAAATCAATAAACAAATCTGCCAATGCTAATAAACTCTAAATACTAAACTAAGATAAACATAAAACCAGAAACCAGTCAGTCACATACAGCAAACTCCAAGTCTCCAGTTGCTCCCAAACTCCACTGCCTCAATTTGGGATGATTCGTTGTCTATTCAGGTATTCCACAGATGCAGGGTTCATCAGGTTGATTGTGGAGATTTAATCTGCTGCTCCAGAGGCTGCTGGGAGAGATTTCCCTTTCTCTTCTTTGTCTGCACAGCTCCTGGGATTCAGCTTTCGATTTGGCCCCGCTTCTACATGTAGGTCGCCTGAGAGCATCTCTTCCCCACCCAGAGTGGACGGTTTGTTTTTTTTTTTTTGCGGTACGCGGGCCTCTCACTGTTGTGGCCTCTCCCGTTGTGGAGCACAGCCTCCGGATGTGCAGGCTCACTGGCCATGGCTCACGGGCCCAGCAGCTCTTCGGCATGTGGGATCTTCCTGGACCAGGGCACAAACCCGTGTCCCCCGCATCAGCAGGCGAACTCTCAACCACTGTGCCACCAGGGAAGTCCCAAGGACAGGTTTAAAGTAGCAGCTTATTAGGGGGCTCTGGCTCACTCAGGCTGGGCGGAGGGAGGGGTACAGAATGCGGGGCGAGCCTGCGGTGGCAGAGGCAGGCATGACGTTACACAAGCCTGAGGCGTGCCGGGTGTTCTCCTGGGGAAGTTGTCCCTGGATCACGGGACCCTGGCAGTGGTGGGCTGCACGGGCTCCCGGGAGGGGAGGTGTGGACTGTGACCTGTGCTTGCACACACGCTTCTTGGTGGTGCAGCAGCACCTTTAGCGTCTCATGCCCATGTCTCGGGTCCGCGCTGATAGCCACGGCTCACGCCCATCTCTGGAGCTCCTTTAAGCAGCGCTCTTAATTTCCTCTCCTTGTGCACCCCAAAACAATGGTCTCTTGCCTCTTCGGTCCAGACTTTTCCCCAGACTCCCTCCCCACTAGCTGTGGTGCACTAGACCCCTTCAGGCTGTGTTCACGCAGCCAACCCCAGTCCTCTCCGTGGGATCCGACCTCTGAAGCCCAAGCCTCAGCTCCCAGCCCCCGCCCACCCTGGCGGGTGAGCAGGCAAGCCTCTCGGGCTGGTGAGTGCTGGTCGGCACCGATTCTCTGTGCGGGAATCTCTCTGCTT
The DNA here is from genome assembly GCF_003676395.1 of Aethalodelphis obliquidens. Taxonomy (NCBI): domain Eukaryota; kingdom Metazoa; phylum Chordata; class Mammalia; order Artiodactyla; family Delphinidae; genus Aethalodelphis; species Aethalodelphis obliquidens. The sequence continues at coordinate 66,500,846 of NW_020837949.1, read as the reverse complement.
TGCCCTCCGCACCCCTGTTGATGTGCTCTCCTCCGCAGCCCCGAAGCTTCACCCCTCTGCCACCCGCAGTCTCCGCCCACGAAGGGGCTTCCTAGTGTGTGGAAACCTTTCCTCCTTCACAGCTCCCTCCCACTGGTGCAGGTCCCGTCCCTATTCTTTTGTCTCTGTTTTATCTCTTTTCTTTTGCCCTACATAGGTACGTGGGGAGTTTCTTGCCTTTTGGGAAGTCTGAGGTTTTCGGTCAGCATTCAATAGGTGTTCTGTAGGAGTTGTTCCCCATGTAGATGTATTTCTGATGTATTTGTGGGGAGGAAGGTGATCTCCACGTCTTACTCCTCCGCCATCTTGAAGGTCTTCCCCTTTCTTAACCTATATATATATATACACAGTAGATATTTCAAGGCCTGTAAAGTTTTTCAAATCAAGCATGGCACATTACATAACAAAATCCTTTCTTCTCCCTCTTTCAACTAAAGAACTTTTAGATGTTAGATATATTGAGTCTCTGAAGAAACACTTCTATGATGTATTCGAAGTATTTTTGGAATGAGGCAACAAAATTTCAGCAAGTTCATTCCAATAGGAGAGAGCTTCTTTCTTTCTTTTTTTTTTTTTTTCCACTTTTTGTAAAACTTTAATTTCTGAGCATTTGGTGCCAAAACCCAGGAGAGAGCTTATTTCCATGATCACCTCCCCAAATTTTCCTTTTGCGGTTTTTCTCTCTGTTCTTAGGGCTTTGATCCTTTTCTGAAATAGGCTTTTTTATCTCTAGATTACATGTCTTCAATGCAGTTGTCCCAGGTTCCTGCTGATCTTTACGGTTCTTTATTCTACTTCTTACTGGTTGGTAGTGATCTCTTTGTACTTAAGATATTCCTCTTTCCAACAGGCAAGTCCTCCTCTTCATGTCAATACAATTTAATCTATTACTATTGGTGTTTTGGATAATTTATAGATTTGGTAGTACATGGAAGAGATTGTGCAGAATAACCTTTCCTTGAGGACATAAGTTATATGCAGTCTTTTAAAATTTACAGGGCTCAATCAAAACACTGTAATAAATTTGAACTTATATGTAGTCTTTTAAAATTTGCAGGACTCAAACTAAACACTGTAATAAATATGAGCTTATGACACAATCACAGTAAAAATAATTGCTTCTTAGAGTTTACATTTGTGCTAATATTCCATATATGTTCAGAAATGAACTCCCAAATTTAGAAGATGTAAAAAAGAAAAAGTAACATTTTACATTTTCACAGGGCCTCACCCTTTCATTTGTGTTCTACCAAGACAGCTGTCCAATCTATTGGTATTTATTCTAATAGAACGAAAATCTTCCTTATGATTTCATAATATTGTGTATCAGAAGGCAGAATTTTGAAGCCTTTAGTTACATGGGAAAGAGCAATTTTAAAGTGAAGAATTTGTCTTTCAAATGTCACTGGAAAAAGTAATTGACTTCGTGTAACCTAAAGCTTTGAAAAAAAAAATATATATTATAGTTTGAAGTAAGAGCAAGAGGTCTATTTTTAAAAAGAATGTTATGTTTAAGATTGAAATGTGTTATAACTAATGTGTATTTCCTTGATAATTCTTCAAAAATGGACTTAAGATATATGATCTAAATCAGGCTAAACAAATTATTTTCTGGGGCATTTGCTGAAGTTTTCAAAAGTAAAGCTAGTGTTTTGGGAATGAAGGTGGTAATATTAACCTGGAGTTGTTGTAGCCATCTCTCTACTGGGAGACTGTTGCCTGAAAATAAAAAAGAACCTATAAGAAATGGAGATTAGAAATGGAAGAGAGAGATCTTGCTCATTCCTAGAGATTTCATTTATGAAAGTCAATATATTCCATTAATTTCTTAAGCAAAAGTAGATGATTAAGATTTATCTGTCATGGAAAATTGACAGCAGAAAAAAGAAAGACCAAAGTGAATGAATAGAACAGTTAAGCCCACAGAAAGGAATATAATACAAGAAGTAAAAGAATTTAAGAATTATAATATTTTCAGAGTGTTTGGAAGTTACTGTACCTAGAAAAATAAAAAAGAAAAAATGAGATTATAGGAAAGATTCAATGTATGAACAAGAAACATTTAAAATGTCATTGCCAAAATAAAAATTTACTAGAGTAAAATCATAAGTAGATGAAGAATACATAGTACTATACAAGACAAAATCAAATTTCTGGACTACAGAGTGAAACCAAAAGAAGTGTAGGTTATCAAGTTGAAAGACATAATGTTCTCAGAAAATACAGCATCTCATCCCCAGAGGGTTAGAAGGAAAAGAATGCAAAGGAAGAAATTTGAAAAGAAGGAAAGAAAATGAGAGAGAGAACAGCTAAAAAACATTTTCCCAAGATGAAGAAAAGACTCAAGTCTTAAAATGGAAAGGAAATATCAAAGACAAAATTGAAATATAAGGAAAAAAACATATATAGATACATACTACACGGAAGTTCAGAATAAAAAGCATAGAATATCTTAGAGGCTATTTATTACAGTTCACCCTCCGACATCCAAAATTCACAACACTTCCACAGGCAAAATATTCTCATCCCCTCCCAAGTTCCCCCAAATTCTCATCCCAGAAAAGTATATAAGCTCCAGAATCCAGAATCTCATCTCTATCAGTTCCAGGTAAGAATAAAGCACCTCTGATGTAGTTCCTTATTCAAATCACTTAATTACTATAACCATCCCATTTCATGGAAGGGAACAGAGATCTTAACTATTTATTGTAGCCACACAACAGGTCCTGGGAAGGCACTGGTAGCCCTCTGTAGGAGGTGATACAAAGATCTAAGGCCACTTAAGAAACTCCCAGGTCCTAGACCAAACCAATCATGTGTAAGAAAGAGGAGTTTTAAAATCTTTAAAAAATTAATAGTGTATGATTCCTTCAGAAAAGAAGAAAAAAGGAAAATAAGAAATCAACATCAGGCTTCTCATCACAAGCAGGAAGTCAAATGAAAATGAAAAAAGAAAAATTCACATACATGAAATCTATATAATTATCATCTTTCTTTAACATGTTTTTGGAGGTCCTGGCCAATGTAATAGAGTAAGAAAAGGAAAAAAATGGTGTTTTACCCTAGGTTAAGAAGCAGACCTTAAGGCAAAAGTTCTTGTGCTGCTACTTTTTTAAGGAGTACAATCATAGGGAAGCAGGAGTGAGTTAGGAAAGAAAAACAACCAGTACAAGTTGCATTCCTGAGCGGGCCATCACTTGGTGTCAAGCACAATTAGTTGCTCTGTCTCATAGAACTATCTTTCAAAAGTCTCGTCTGGGAGGAAAATTAAGCTAAAGATTTAGCCAGTGACTTCTATGACCCTTTGGTCTCCCATAGTGAGCTAACACACTCAAACTTTTTGTTTTTAAATACTTGAGAATCAATAGGGTTTCATACCTTCATTATTAAGAAGGAAGCACTGAAGTCTGTGACTGGGGTGGACAGTGGGAGCCTTGGCAAGACTAGAGATAGGTGAGTGAAAGAGGATCTAAAGCCTCACGTAAGATGTGTGTAATACAAGGGGTATAAATGTTAGAAAGTAAGAGATAAAACTGTTTGCAAAACATATGATTGCCTTCTTTGAAATCTAAGGCACATCAAACTCTGAAACATGGTTAATTTTGAGGAGAAGATGGCAATTGGTGGGGACCAAGAGGATTTTTATATTTTATTCTAAACATGTTGGTTTCAGTTCTGTAATGGACAATTTCACTATATAATCATTAGTAAATATAAAAAAGTTAATGTATTTTAAAAAGGCACAGTCTTAGGGGGATTGCCCACATTTTTATGAGTTTTACCTTCAGGATCCTCACCAGATTCTCATGGTAAAGATCAGAGAAAAGTCCCCTTGTGCTCCAGAATGGCAAAAGGAGGAAAGTAACCATTTCAAAATATGACTAGAGCCTTCAGGTCTCCATATCGAAGGTGGATCCTCAAGGCAAACTACCTTGGCAAAGCCTTATCTAGCCTAGAGCGAGAGCTATTAGACAACTCCAGCCATGCTAGCCTTCCTGTCTACATAAGGGAAGGAAAAAAAAGGCTAAGAAACTCTGAAAATCATATACCAGAAATTAAGGTCTCTTTAAAAAACCTGAGATTTAAGCAAAATATTATAGAATACTTCATCTCCCCAATGCCTACCAACACATCAAGAGACCCTAAGAAAATAACAGTAGATTACAACTAAGAGAGGTGAAAGACACCAACTTTAAGATGGAGTTTCTATGGAAGCCCAAAGGTAATAACAAGAACACTAGAAGATAAACATAAAACCTCATAGTAAAGGCCTATTTACCTCAGTTCCTGTTACCTGATATATCTTGTCTGGCTTTAAACAAAAAAATTGCAAGGCATGCTTAAAGCTAGAGAAAACACAGTCTAGAGGGACAAAGCAAGCATTAGAACCAGATGCAGACATGGCAGAGATTTTGGAATTATCAGTCTGGGAGTTTAAAACAGGATTAATACGTTAAATGCTCTAATGGAAACAATAATTGACAATATGCAAAAACAGATGGGTAATATAAGCAGAGAAATAGACACACTAAGGAAGAATCAAAATGGAATGCTAGAAATCAAAATCACTAACAAATGAAGAAAGCATTTGATGGCCTGTTTAGTAGACTGAACACAGCAGAGGAGTGAATCAGTGAGCTTGAAGATATGTCAATAAAACTTGTCTAACTGAAAAGCAAAGAGGCAAAAAGAACAACGACAACAAAAAATAGAAGATCCCAAAACTGGGAAAATTACAAAGGTGTAATGCACACATAATGAGAATAACAGAAGGAAAAGAGAAAAAAAATCAGAAAAAATATTTGAAGTAATATGGGCTAAAAATTTTTCAAACTCAATCACAGACACCAAACCACAGATCTAAGAAGCTTAAAGAATATCAAACAAGATAAACACCAAAAAAATCTACACCTAGGGACATCATGTTCAAGCTGCAGAAACCAAAGACAAACAGCAAATCTTGACCTATGCAGGCAGAGGTTAAGAATTACATCATACATCTCTTCAGAAACCATGCAAGCAAGAAATGAGTGGAGTAAATTATTTAGTTTGAAAGAAAAAGAAAGGCTGGGTCTGGATGAGTTTGACCTTCAGTCAGACCTTCATCTGGCTTTTGATTGAGAGCCTGGCAGATCTCTGCTTCCTTGGTCCTGAAACACTGGGAGGGATTAATTCCCACCATTATTAGGTTTTGAGAAAAGCTTTTTAAACTTCTACCCTGTGGAGGTTCAAAATGTGACATATATCTAGAGACAGAGATGACTGTGAATTTGAAGCAGTCCCTCTAGGAGAACTTTCTCTTAAGCACCACAAAGCTACAGAATATTTCACTCTGCCTTTAAAATGTTTCTCAGTCCCCAGCTTCCCACACCACCATAGAAGTCAGCAAATATCCCAGGATGAAAGCCAGTCATGCATTTGAGATTCCTCAAATATCAATCCATCATTTAAAAATGTACAGTTGTTTAAAGCTCTGCTGGTTTCCCTTTCCCCCCAGTAGGGACCCTCTCCCTAAACCAAGCTCAGCTCATACCAATATTTGGCAAATACTCCCAGGAAAGGAAACAGCTAGATGTCTGGAGCTCTCCCAGAGAGCCCTTTCATTTCTGGAATTTTATTTCACTTAGTCTTTGCTAATCCAGAGTACTCTCATGTTCTCAAAATTAGTTTTCTTTATGATATCCTTTTGAAGTTTAGTTGTTATACCTACCACGATGTATTACATCCAACACAGAAGCCACTTTATCCTTTAAAATATAGATATAAATTATATATAATATATATTTTATAATGTAGCTTGAATGCTAGAATAAAAGTACAGGTTTATTCTTTATTACCAAAATTAATACACATATACAGGGTGTACATACTTTAAAATATTTCACTAATATTGATATATGATCAGCAGTGTTTAGAGATCAGTTTATGAAAATTACCCTGTTACACTGCTCCAAAAACCACCTGTATTTGACTTCTTAGCATGTTCACAAATCTGCTCCAGAAGAAATTAAGCTTTTCAATGGTCTTTGCTGAAAAATTTTGATATATATGTAGAATCTGATTTTATAGGACATATATATCCACAGAAATGTGCAGCTGTCCTTAAATAAAGATATAGCAATGTTCTGCATTGGAAGAATTTTTTTTCTTGAAAGAATGATGAACTATAGGAACACTTTAAAAAAAGAAGATAAGAATCATATTCCTTTTGCTGAGAATCATTTTACTTATTAAAACAAGTAACCAACATACTAGTTTTCTTCTTGTTGAATTCTTGGTGTTCACAACTGATGGCCTAATAAAAGAAGTATATCGTGTTTTTTACTATTCAAGTTAAATAAATTATGATGAGCTTTATCTTTCATAAAGTGAACCTAAACTGGTTGTTCTATTTCCTAGTGCATCTTTTACATATCTTCCAGATGTTCCCATCACCAAGATTTTTTGAATATCCACTCCTTTATGGTGGGTTCATATTTCTCAAACTTCAGTCGTGTTTTTTGTTTTTTTTAATCTCTTGCCTTACTTTACTTTCTTGGAGTTATTCTGTGAATCTTTTTGTGCTGTTTGAAAAGCACTCAGCTATCTGAACATCTGGAAATAGAACTTTGCAATTAACAGTCACATTTTCATCTCTGGAAGCCTGATAGTTTGTAAACATCTTGTTGTTGCCTTTTTACTAGGTATGTTGAGAAACTGCACCATCTGGGTCTAATGAAGGAAATGAAAACTGAGCATCAGAATACTCATGGCACGGTTGCCCAAAGCATCCCTGTACCTTATTTCACCTTTGCATTTATTTTACCTTTCTTGGGCTAAGTGCTTTTTTCCTCTATATTGCTGAATTGCCATTGACACAAAATAAGTAACAATGCCCTTTCAACGATTATTTAAAATTTAAATGCTTTGATAAACCTGGGGTTCTTAACCTGAGTTCTGAATTTTAATAAGACAACATATTTCTTTTGTGTATCTAGTCTTGTTTTGACTTGAACTAAATACGATTTGAGTATGAGATTTAGGAATCTCATACTTTCTCTTGGCTGTCTCACAAAAAGATGGGATCTACTTTAATTTATGAGGCTCTAGGCTACTGTATCTCAAACTCTGACCCCCTTACTACAGAAATATAAAATATCACATTGCTGTATTTTTATGTTACTTAGTCCTGAAACCTTGCAGGGACAAATTAGAAATGACATCTTATTTAATTCCTTTAAATAATTAGAAATTTGCTAATACATTAGACTGATTTTAGGTGAATCATTGACATGTAAATTAGGTTTTGTACTTGGGATTTTAAGTCAATAAATGAAATTGACAATAGTTGAATCCATAGGTTTTTCAAATTGAGGTAAATGGATTTCTGGTAATTTCAAAGAGTCCCTTTGGGTGGGGATTTAATGGAAACAAGGGTGGGGGAATGTGGATCATAGAAGTAAGCAGGGTTCCTCTAGGCCTTCCCATCATGATCAGAGAAGCTTGACTTTCATCTGTTTTTGCATATTGTTTCTTTGTAAGATTTGATTTGAAAGAACTTTCCAGGACCTTAAAAAAAAAAAAAATTGAAGTCATTGACATTTTCAATGTCTCACTCTGGAGTCTAAGAACAAACAAACAAACAAAAAGGAAACCTAGAGATGAAGGGCTTTCCCAGAGGCTAATTCACAGCTAACCCATGAGAGAATTTTGACGGTTTCTCCTAACTTTAAGTTTTATGGTTATTCAAATGGACCAACTAGAGAACTGAAGAAAGTACACAAAAATAGAAAGAAATACAGGAAAGCACCAAATTTATAACATCATTTAAATTAATAAAGAACTTGCAGAGACATTTATAAAATGCCATTTTTGAGGAAAAGAGTTGTTAATGACTATAGACAACTATCTATAGCTTCACTTCTCAAAATCTATACGTATGTGTGTGTTATTTCCTTAAAAATAGCCAAATAATTATATATGTGGTAAGATAGCTGGTAGAAATATTTACATCACTTTTTACTCAACAGTTCTTTTTTTCCTCAAAACTGTTCTGAAAATCCCCAATGTGCTCAATAAGCATCTTATCAAAAAACATTTTTTAAAATATGTTATAGTTAATATTTATTATCCAATATGGTACTAACTATTCCAACTTGGGATAAAGGTCTCAAAACCATTAAGATAAACTTAACAGACAAGTCCTTCAGTGTAGCTGTAGAAAAGGCAATAATAATTGAATACTGTAACTCTACAGTTGATGTCATAAAAATTATATAATAAATGGAAGAAGTATCAGATTTTAAAATAACTATCATACCAGTTTTAATCATTTAGTATGAATAAAGGAATTGACCTTTCCCCTATATTCCTTAAAATCTAACAAATTTTTTTTTTTTTCCGCTACGCGGGCCTCTCACTGCTGTGGCCTCTCCCGTTGCGGAGCACAGGCTCCGGACACGCAGGCTCAGCGGCCATGGCCCACGGGCCCAGCCTCTCCGCGGCACGTGGGATCCTCCCCCAGGGCAGGAACCCCCGCCCCCTGCATCGGCAGGCGGACTCTCAACCACTGCGCCACCAGGGAAACCCCAATCTAACAAATTTTTTTTTTTTAATCTAACAAATTTTTAAAAAATCTATCAGCATGTACTATTCTTTAGAGGAAGAATAGAACTAAAAAGTAGAAATATCTTTGGTATAGGAAGACAGGCCACAAATGACAATTATTCCTGTGTATATGTCATTCCACAAAACCTAGTAGTAGTAGGAAACAAAGTATACAGTTTAGGTCAAATGTGCATGTATTATGGTGAAATAATAGATTCAGAAGTGATAGTGATTCCATTAGTCATTAACTGTTCCCTTGTCTGACAACACTGCATAATTAAATACACAATTAAGATGTCCTACAGATTACATTTTGTACTTTTGTAATAGTTGGTATGGATTTAAACAGACAGCTGAATCATCCCATTACATTAGCACAAACTTTCTTGTATTTTTGTACTAACTTTACAATTCTTTTGCATCTCTGATCTTCAGCTATCTGTACTTTATGGTACACATTTACTGAGTGATTAACAACTATAATAAGTCTAAAAATATATAGCAGTAGGGCTTCCCTGGTGGCGCGGTGGTTGAGAGTCTGCCTGCCGATGCAGGGGACGCGGGTTCGTGCCCCGGTCCGGGAGGATCCCACGTGCCGCGGAGCGGCTGGGCCCGTGAACCATGACCGCTGAGCCTGTGCGTCTGGAGCCTGTGCTCTGCAACGGGAGAGGCCACAAAAGTGAGAGGCCCGCGTACCGCCAAAAAAAAAAAAAAAATATATATATATATATATATATATATATATATATATATATATAATCAGTAGTCAAATCTGAATCTTCGTCAGGGCAATTCTCCTCCATCGATGTAAAGACCTGGGGAGGTTTTCACTTAATCTACCCATGCATTTGACATCAATATCAGTGGTTTTTAAAAATTTTTAATTGTAGCAGAAAGAAAAATACAAAATTCACCCTCTTAACCATTTTTAAGTGTACAGTTCAGTAGTGTTAACTGTATTTAATTGTTACAGATCTCTAGAACTCTTTCATCTGGCAAAACTAAAACTCTATACCGATTTCCTCCTCATTGCCCAGCCCCCAGAAACCACCGTTCCCTTTTCTGTTTTCATGATTTTGAGTACACTAGGTATCTCATATAGTGGAATCATATGGTAATAGTCCTTTTGTTACTGGCTCATTTAACGCAGAATAACGTCTTCAAATTTCAATGGTATTGTAGCATGTGACAGTATTTCTTTCTTTTTCAAGGCTGAATAATATTGCATTGTATGTATATACCACATTTTCTTTATTCGTTCATCTGTCCATGGATATTTGGGCTTCTTCCAATTCTTGGCTATCAAGAATAATGCTGCAATGAACATGAGTGTACAGATATCTCTTTGATATTCTGCTTTCAACTCTTCTGTATATATGTGTATACCTAGAAGTGGAATTGCAGGATCATGTGGTAGTTCTATCTTTAATGCTTTGAGGCACCTCCATACTATTTTTCATAGCGGCTGCAACATTTTGCATTCCCACCAACCGTGCACCACCATTCCAATTTCTCCACATCTTCATGAACACTTGTTGTTGTTGTTTTATAGTGATCATCCTAATGGGTGTGAAGTGATATCTCATTGTGGATTTGATTTGCATTTCTCTAATGATTAGATTTTAGTGTCTTTGCATATACTTGATGGCCATTTGTATATCCTCTTTGGAGAAGTATCTGTTCTGGTCCTTTGTTAATCTTAAAATTGGGTTACATGTTTTTGTTGTTGTTTAGTTGCATTAATATCAGTTTTATCTTAAGTTTTATTAAATTTTACAATATTAATTTCTACCCACAAAAACAGGGCAATTACCTATTTTTATATATAATATTATGACAGTTGGGACATGCAGCAGATAATCTTACATGAGCAAATCTCAACACCTTTTTAAACTTTTACCCTCACAATTAATGGCCTCACAGTGTTTATTCAGATTATTATGAATTTGTGTTCTCCAGATTGCACTGAGTAAATATTCCCTGTAAGTTTCTTCCTTTCATGTCTCTTTGGTAATAGACACATCCCGGAAAATTAGAATCAAAATACATAACCATGTTAATATTGTTTCATATGATCATAGTCAGAGCTCCTATCATTTTATCCAGTTTGAGTACACAGACAACTCCTGAATGTGTTGAATGGCTGCCATCCACCTCACTACTTAGTTCTTTACATGAGGAGGAAATTTCAACAGAGTGCTTCCCTGCAAGTGCATATGAGTCAAATCTAAGGTAGCTATTATTTTTCTCCAAGTTTCTTTCAAGGCACCAAAATTATATTAGCATTTCCCTTTTGTTATATGCATTCACTGACTCCTTCTCCCTCAGTTTACAATCTCTTTTTTCTTTCATTTATCATTAATTTTCATCTAAACCTTTCCTACTGAGATAGGTTCAGGCACTGACCCTTCATATTGCTGGTAGCTAGATGAAACATCTCCTTTATTCCATTTCTGCCTACGGAGGGTCAGATTGAACAAATACTGGGAATGGGACTATCACATTCACTAGGCAACAAAACATTTACAGCCATCAACCCCAACTTGGCAAGGTATGGAGAAGAAATAATCCATCCCACTCATCCCTTTGGAATTTTTTTGGATAGGTTCAGATTAACAGATATAATTTCTCATTTTGGGCATTTCACGCTCTGGGACAGTAGCTCTAGTCTAGGAAGTACTAAGACTGGCATTGAAAAAATATTGTGCTTAAATATAAGTCTTGAATATAAGCTCCTGTATCCTCCCTCATTCCCTTTTCCCCAATTTCACCACAAATGCATAACAATTTAGCTAATGAAGACCCATAATTAGACCTCTTGATATTAAATTGCAAAATATAAGGCCGGAAGTTTGTAGACTAGCCCTTTAATCTTTTGTCACCATCAATCATTTTAAACAGATATTTTAATTGACCATGTCAGTTATTATGTAAAGAATATGAAATGTTTATTGTTAGTGATGTTTCTATACCCACTGCTGCATTAGGTGGATAGAGAAGTGAATGCGTTGATCTGATGAAATGTAACTGGGAAGACCAAACTGGTACAATATTTTTTTGTCCTAGTCTTTTTATAGTATTAGCATTGACTCCTTTTTGTCCCAGTCTTTTAATAGTATTAACAACATTGGCTTCAGTTTACTGGGTATGGAAATCCAAACCCGGAACATGAATCAAGTCCTGTCAGTGTCCATTTAAGTACACTTCCCTACCCCCAGCCATAAGTAAAAAGCGAAAGTAATCTACTAGCCCACTATGTGCTGGCAAGGGTAAACTTTAGACTTTGCCTTTTCTGGTTGTTAAACGTTTGACTTTGGTGGGGGCTACCAGTACATATCACCATTTGGCACATGGTTGCATGACTTGAGTTCCCTTACGTCTGTTCCTGTCAGGGACCTAAGCTGCCACTTCAAGAGATCAAACTAGAGTGTCAACTTCTTGACTGTGATCATCTTCAGATCCTGGTCATAGGGTTGTTTTGGTTAAGTGTCAGCATACCTCACTTTGCTTTTATCTCAGAATTTCCATAGAGATTTTCAAAGAGTAGTATCCCTTATAAAGGTCCTTTTCATGACCCATTTTGCAGAACAAATTACAAGCCCAAGAGTCAGTATACCCAAATAGTAGGGCTTTTATTTTTTTCCCAGTTCTTTTATCATTGCAAGGAGCAGAGCCTGTAATTCAGCTCTTACATGAGGATTTTACTATTTGCTGTTTGCAGGGTAGCTGACTTTTACACTGAGTCATGGCCCAGTCATGCTTCTGGAACTGCACTCTCTAAACCAGACCAATTGCCTGGCATCTTTAGCCACCCGGTCAAAAGCAAGCCCATTAAGCAATAGCTATCAGTAAGTCCTCAGGCAGCTCTACGGTAGGTTATAGGAGAAATGAGACTACTTGCTTATGAATGCAGTGACCCTTTCTTGCAGAAAAAAAAAAGCATGTTCTTGTACATACCATTTGCCTTCCATCTTGTGAGGAAGCTTCTTTAGGTGTTGCCCTCTGTTGGAATGCCTTCCAGCTATCACCTATGGTTATAGGTATTTCAGGTCTTAATACAATCTTAAGCATGTACTTATTCTGGCTGTCTGCAAAGGTGCTCAATAATAAGTCAGTAACTGTCTTTCAAAGGGAGTATGCCAGAGAACCACATCTGATAATCTTCTAGTCCAAAAGACTAGATAGGTTGCCATTAAGTAGTAGTAGTAGGTACAGACTTTTGTGAGAGGTTCCAGTTGGCATGAGTGTAGGTGGCCAACACTTGTTAATGTCATTTCAACATTAGGGCTGTGTAGTCGTAAAGAAATAGCTTGATTTACAACCTTCTGCTGTTCTAAGAACACTTGTTTTTGCTCAAGCTTCCAGTTAAATATGGACTTTCTTTCAATGGTGTTAAGGATTCTAGCCAACAGTATCCCAAAGCAAGGAGTATGAATTCTCCAAAAGTCAAGAAATTCCAATAGGCATGGTTCATACTGAGAGACAGGCAGTGAAAACGATTTGTTTTTAGTGATCTGTGATAAGCCATATGTTGCTCCCATCCAAGTAATCCTTAAGAGCCTCACAGCCTATGTGGGGTTCTGGATTTTTGTTGGGTTAATCAATAATCCCTGATTATCATGTGATTCATGACCATAGTAAGGTTGCTTTGAGTTTGATCCTCAATTTCAGAAATAATTATAATATCATCAGTATAGTATATTATAATTTTGCCAGTTGCATTAGACTAGGTCCCACCTCATTAGATTGTGACAGTATAAGGGAGAGTTCAAATATTCATCCGTTGAATAGGTTATATCATCTCACAAAGTGAGGATATTGAGAATACTGAGTTATGAAGTCTCTTGTAATTTATTGTTGGTGTCTTAATTCCATTGGCTTGCCTCACTGTCCACACCAGGCTATTATACAATGAGTTCTGAACACGAATACACACCTGAATCTGATGTTTTCTGATTTGAGTTGGCTTGGGTAATTCTGATTCAATTTTGCTTGTCTACTTAGCATTTGACAAAGGGAAGATATCTTTTCTTGTGTACCTGGTTAGGAGGAATTTTCATTCAGATATTATGTCTATACCAATTATCCAGTCAAGTAATGCAGATGCCACCAGGACGTACATTTTTTTATCATACATTCCAAAATTTAGCCAGACATTTATTTTTCCCAACTACTGTAGCATCTCCATATCCCCATACATTCATTCTACACCTGGAACAGGCTTACTGGCAGGTCTAGGCAGTACTATACACTGTACTCCTTTATCTAATAGGCTTAAACATTTCTATTCAGCCTTCAAACCATTGCACCCAATATTGGGGTAACTTATTGGAGACTGGGTCAAGGGACCCTGACGTTCATGTCAATTTTCTTCTTATATTACAAACTTAACGTTAAAAGAGGACATTTTGACAACCAATACTGGAGCCGCATCAGAACTTTTCTTAGTTATTGGTCTAAGCTCAGACTGAGCATATATGCCTTGAGGTTTTTATATCCTAGAAAGTTCGAGGTTAGAGAGTTGTAAGTTCCGAAATTTCCTATAAAATTCCACCAAGCTTTCAGTGAACACCCTGTCAGTTTTCTCCTTATACATACCATTTATAATTAACCATCTCGAGACTCCCATGTAATTATGCCCTGAATAGCTGTCTCCTTTTATTATGTTAAAGCCCCTTATGAGGAAGCTGGGAAACAAGATCTGTGATGGCTGCTTCTACATTTTCCTACAGTTCTCACAGCAAAAGTCACTTTAGTGCTTTCCTAGTAGGAGTCCCTTTATTACAGTATAATTACAGTTGGGTGGGGGACAGGCATCCATTAGGGATTTCATTTCCATAGTGGTGGAATGTCACAAGCAGGAACCTGTGGGCCTGAGATTTTCGTACTGAGCAACACAAAGGAGACGGCTTTGGTTAAATCCCTATCCCATCCATTCCCCCAGGCAATACCAGCAAGAAACAGTGAGAGCCGCAGTAGCATAAGATGAACCAAGAAGACCAAAATAAAACCATGAAGGCAAACAAAACAAAAAAAAACACCACAAAATTAAACTGTCAGTGGAACAAAACTAGGCTGCAATCTGCATGCTAAACAGAGTGAATGATTACTAAAATAGAATATTTAAAGATCTGATTGGAACCAGAGCCTCCTAACACAATGGGAAAACTTACAGGATACAAGCAAAACTTATACAGTATAAGCAAAAATCACTTATCATAGTAAGAACTAGGGAAATAAAAAGTAGAATGGAAAAAACACAATCAACTTACATCATAAGATAAATCAGATGTTGGAATTGCCAGCATTCAGTTTAAAGCAGTTCATAAAAATACTTCAAGATCAATTATAAATTGTCTTGAAACAAATGAAAAGAGAAAACTCAGGAAAGAAAGGAAGTTATAAAAAAAAAAGAACCAGCAGAAGAAAATGGAAAATATAGAATTGAAAATTTCAGTAAGTAAATTTCATATTATCGGAAAATATGTGGGATGCAGCAACAACCATGTGAGAAAAAAATATATAGCACTAAATGCTTACTTTAGAAATTTGGAAAGGTCTCATATCAATTTTCAAGGTTCCCACATGGAGAATCTAGAAAAAAGGAAAGAGCAAAAGGAACCCAAAGAAAGTAGAAGGAGGGAAATAAAGAAAAGAGCAGAAATCAATAAATTAAAAACAAGGGAACAATAGAGAAAATCAATTAGACAAAAGTTGGCCTTCAAAAGAAGTCTATAAAATTGACAAACCTCTAGCAAGACTGACAACAATAAAAACAAAAGGACACAAATCACTAATGTCCAGAATGAAATAGGGAATGTCACCTTAGATCCTATAGCCATTAAAAGAATATTAAGGAAATAGGGCAAACAACTTTATGCTCATGAATTTGACAACTTAGAAGAAATGTACCAATTTCTAGAAAACTGCAAACTACCTAAACTGAACTGAGGTGAAATAGATCATCTGAGTAGTCCCATAACTATCAAAGAAATTGAATCCATATTTTAAAATCTCCCAGAGAGGAAAGTGGAAATCACCAGCACCATCTGGTTTCACTGGAAAATTCTACCAACACTTCAAGAAAAATTAACACCAATTTTACAAATTTTACACTATCTGTGTCAGAAATAGAAGAGGAAGGGACACTTCCCAACCTATTTTGTGAATGAGAGAATTATTCTGATACCACAGTCAGACAGTACTAAAAAATGACAGACCAGTGTCTCTCAAGACTTTCTACATAAAAATCCTCCATACCAACATTAGTGAAACTTACCCAACCAAGTATTGAAAGAACTTTTTCCATGACCAAGTGGTAACTACTCTGAATATACAAGGGTGGTTAACTATTCAACTATCAATCAGTATAATCCATCATACTGAGGCAGGAGACAGACGGGCCCCGGGGTAAACGGTTTGAGTTCGTTCCCTGTGGACCAATACTCCGAGATGGGAATAACAGGACAATTGAACGAGGAGGCTGGACCCTGCCCAGATAGAAGATAAGAGACCACATATTCCTCATTCTCAAAGTCAGGTGACCTCCCTGACTACACATGGTGCAGAAAGGCTCCTTGGAGGTCAAAAAGGGAATGATGCCAAGTGACTAAACCTACCCATAGGCCTCTTCCTTAGAATCCATCTTGGCTAAGAGATGTGCGTGCACACACGGGAAAATCCTGAGCTATACCAAAAACGGGCTTTGAACGAGGCAAATCAAAATGATTGGCCAAAGGACACCCAGAAGAAATGCCCCATATAAGTGATTTAAACTGCCATGAGGGTGCGACTCTCTCTTTGAGCTTGCCCATGTGTCTATCAACACGTAGTGTACTTCTTTTTTCCCTAATAAATACTTTACTTATATCACCACTTTCCGTCTTTGTGGGAATTCTTTTATGCAAAGCCGAAGGGCCAGGGCCTTGTCACTGACCACTGGTCTAGTGGCTAAGATTCAGTGCTCTCACCGCTGCGACCCAACCTCAGTTTCTGGCTGGGAACTGAAACCATGCTTCAAGCCGCAGCAGGCCGAGGCCACCCGAGATTAATATCAATAGTCTGAAAAGGAAATCATATGGATCATATCAATTGGCCCAGAAGAAGAATTTAACAAAATCCAACACCAATTCGGGAAAAACATTTCAGCAAACTAGGAATAAAAGACAGTCACCTGAATTGCTAACAAGCGTCTATACAATAACCTATAGCCAACATCACAGTACTTAATGGTAAAAGACTGGATCATTTTCTCTTAAGATCAGGAAGAAGGAAAGAATATCCACTCTCATCACTCATATTCAACATATTACTGGAAGATTTGGTTACCGTAGTAGGATAAGAAAAGAAAATAGAAGGCACACAGTTAGGAAAGGAAAAAATAAAACTTCCCTATTTGCAGCCAAACGGCTGCAGCAATTCCAGACTTCTCATGTGTATACCATACCGTCCAGAGCAAAAGAGAAATCTTTTCTTCCCTTCCCCTTCCAAACATTGGACTCTGAGCTGTGGTGTTGTGGCCAGGAGGATGTCTTGCACTGAA
Organism: Aethalodelphis obliquidens; assembly: GCF_003676395.1. NCBI lineage: Eukaryota > Metazoa > Chordata > Mammalia > Artiodactyla > Delphinidae > Aethalodelphis > Aethalodelphis obliquidens. The sequence continues at coordinate 66,483,679 of NW_020837949.1, read as the reverse complement.
TAGCTTAGGTCTGGGTTACTGACCTTTCCTGAACCATTTACTCTGGCAAGGGTGGAGAAATTATTCTGTTGAATTTGTGGCCATCAAGACCCACACTGGAGCTGAGGAATATCAGTGCCAAGCACCGACATCACTGTTGTTAATGGATAATTGGGGGTTTGGGCTGGGGGACAGTGCAACTCTCTTCTTGACAAGTAAATCCATTTGTGGAAATGACGTTTTAAGATAATGTAAATTCTATAAAAATTATTCAACAGATAATGAGACAGATACTGACTGTAGGTAGGACAGGTGCTGTTTTTAGACAGGATGGTAAAAAAAAAAAAAAAGCCATCTTAGAGAAGGTACCATTGGAGCTAAGTCCTGAAAGTGAAGGAGGAGCAGGTCTTGTGAAGAGCTTTGGCAAGAACAATCTAGGCAGATCGATTATCGTCTGGTTGCTTATTTCATTGTGCATCTCCTCTACAGATCATCACTAAAGATCATTGGACCATGCTGGCTAACTCCCTGCTATACCTAGCAGGGCCTTGCAAAGATTAGGTATTCAAATATTCCTGGTTAAAGAATGAGGAGGAAGGGAATTCCAAGCACAAAGACTCAGTGAAATGCTTTGGAACTGTTTCTGAAAGAATGGAAAAGAGAAAGCTGGTTTAGGCCAATGGAACAGATCAACAAATCCACGTCACTTGTAGGAAAGAATGGGTAATCTCAAGTGCAACAGATGCGATGTAATGTGGGGGAAAAAGGAAAGGAGCTCAAATAAGTAAAATGGGCTTCAATTACAGAAGTTTTAGAATCCAAATAGAACTTAGCTCTGATGGCCTATGCAGTAGGGAAGCATTATTAGTTCTTGAACAGTGAAATAGAATGATGAAAAATTAAATAAGACTATTCTGGAAGGAATGAATAGGCTGATTGAATCGATAATTATGATCTTTAATTATCACTGTGTCATGTGTGTATAAAAATCAATGCTGTTGAAAGGTTACTAAATAAATCAGACCGTAGGGACTTCCTTGGCAGTCCAGTGGTTAAGACTGTGCTTCTAACGCAGGGGACATGGGTTTGATCCCTGGTTGGGGAGCTAAGATCCCACATGCTGCGTGGAGCGGCAAAAAAACCAAAAACCAAAATAATCAGACTGTATTCTAATAATATTGAGTGGCTACTATGAGTTATACACTGTTCTAACCACTTTATATGCGATTATTTGATACATCACCTTAGAAGACAGGTGTTATTTTCCCATTTTACAGGTGGCAGCTAAGGTACAGAGAGCTAAGAAAATTATCCAAGTTCAGCCGGGTAATAAGGTGTGGAGCTGAGTGGAACTGTACACTTAACCAACATGTGATGTTACCCTTCCAGAGTCCTGTGGAAATAAAAAGCTTTTAGAGTTTTCAAAAGAACAGGAATGGACAACATTTGGACCCGTATGTTGAATATTTCAATTTTGGCTCAGTATCTCTAAGGAATAATTGAGTTCTTTTTCCCAAACTCATCTATTAGCTCTTGAACTATACTCTCCAGAAATTCAATTATAAAAAAACAAGGCATAAGGGTTTCACTTTCTGTATATATTTTCATTTTGTTCTTTCCACAAGTTTATTTTTATCCAGAGCCTGAGTTAGACATTTAATATTTTCCCCTAATATCTTTTTTTTTTCTTTTTGCATTCAAGTATTTTTCACCATCAATCTGTAGTTCTTACTTTTCGGGGAGTTTTCTTTCAATCTTTTTAACTTAAATTTTGTTGAACACTTAAAATTTCTGAACACCTTTGATTTATACCCAAAGTATGTAATTCTACTTGTAAATAGTATGTTTAAGTTAAGAAATATCCCCACAAAATACTGCGTGCTCTTCAGAGCAAGAATACTTGCATTAGAAATGTATTATTCGGTACGTTCTTAAAATTATAGTTAAATAATATCTGTGTGCTTAATTCAGGAGAAATAATTTCTCTGATAATCCAAATTGGTACTCCACTTCTCACCAAAAATGCTCATGCCTTTATTCTTTTTATCTTGAGATGGTAGAAGTGTTGATCTCAGTTAAATGTTATTTTAAGAATATTTCTTAAGGCATTTAAAAAACTTTTTCCTTACATTTTACTATGAAAAAGTAAATTATGCAGAAAGACATTTTTCATCAGTTCTTTCAGTGTCACTCTGTAATATGGCATGACCTAGCCATAATTTTCTTTGAGGTAGTTAATATTTCAGTACTAATTTTTGATGTGCTGCAAATATCATATTGATTGCACACTATAATGTTTAATCAGATTTTCTAAGCAGAAATGCTCTTCATCTTTTCATATTCTGTAAGATGTTTTACCTGTAATTAAAGAGTCAGCTATACTGAAAATCACTGTACTTTGCTCTTTCTAGTATTATTACATAATTATTGATTGTTGGACTACTTTTAATTCTCCCTTGTTAGTATAAACTACATCACTTAAAAATATATAAAAATCCCCGGAATATTGTGTTATATCCATTTTTCCTAAAATGATTGAATATTTTTATATCAGTGCTAATTTTAAAAAAAACTGTATAGCACATTTTTAGCTTGTTAGTTGATGTAATTAATGACTAAGCATATTTAAAAATAGAAAGGGTTGATATGTTATAGGAGCTTTGTTCCAAATCTCCACCTTTCAAAGTTTTCTGTGCCAAAGTGGACCAATGTCTGTGAATGTAATTTTGCAGAAATTTGTTGGGCATACATCTTAATGAGATCAATCATTGATAATTATTGAAGGTATTTTGTCATTTTTTATTTCTTAAATGAAAGAATTGACCTGCAGCCCCAGAGCATATGGGTATATCAGGAAAATTACTTGCTTTCTCAAAGAATACATTAACCTGCATGACTAACAATTCATCTGGGGAAACTTGAGCAAATCCTGTTTGAATATTTACTCTTTCTGTATGTCTTTGCTTTAGCTCATTGATTCATGAACCTGAACAGAGTTAAAATAGAAATAAGGACACACTAAGCTGCTCTCAGTCAGTTATTCCACATACCCTTAACCTTAATTATATAGGTTTGCCCTTCTCCTGTGGTTGTTTAAGTATTATAGTATGCACAACTCTTCCTGGTACTATTGACAAATATGTCAAACCTTGTGTTCATCAAAACTGATCTAAGTGTTCTATACCTTGGCACGTACAGTCAGATCTAGGCCTTGAGGTCAGTTTCATGAAATTCCATGGGAGTCAAAGAAAAGGGCAGAAGCATCTGAATCTCAGAGTGAATTAAGTGGTGTGTCCCGGCGGCTTGAATCCAGCTCTTGTGATCACAAGATATAGAAATTGATTGAAGTTAGCCCGAGAGAAATGGAATTTACTATAAAGAAGGTGAATCCATCTGAGTCCAATAAGGAGAAAAAAGTCACAGCAGTTTGAGTGTGTACAAATTTTAGTATAATGAATGATTAAATTAAGATAGGGGAGAAACTACAAGGATATACAGAGAACTCTATGGGTTAATTAAGGGCAGAGGAAAAGTATGCAGTGAAGGACAAGGTTGGACAAGGGAATTCCAAAGGAGGCATTGAATCTCGTTGGAGAAGTTGTGGTTGCAGCCTCCTGGAAAGTTTGTGAGGTTACTTAGGTCAGAGATAGTCCACCACAGCAGCTGAGACAGAAGGATATAAGGTCGCAGCTTGCCAAGATTCCTAAGTAAGGGTATACAGAGGGAGTAGCGGCGGAGCTTTCACTGGAGAATTAGAGCCAGTGGTGTCTGTGTAGACAGGGCCCTGGGAAGCAGCTTTTCCAGGTGTACAGACAAGCCGATGCTGGAGTAGGTGCACAGAGTGCATGAGGACTGCCGTGAGTCCTGAAGTGCTTGGTGTTCATAGGCAGGGCTGTGGGAAAAACTGTCCAAGGCGCAGGCCAGTGGGCAAGCACGCAGAGCAGGGAACATTACGTACATGAGGTGTTCCAGGAGAGAAGGCCACCTAGATGGTCACCAGAGAGCCATGGGTGCGTGGTCACTGAGGGACTGCAAGTTCTGGGAGTACAACTGGGACAGTATCAGTGGATATCCCTACACTTCCACCACTGACAGAACATACAGCAGGAGCCAAAAATAAAATACAAGATGAAGGGCAGCACCCCAGAGTCAGCAGCCTTCTTCCTCCCCCCGTGCCTCTCTTGTGCCCTCTACTGATGGTTTAATATGTGTTCCTGTAAGGGAGAAATGCTTGATGTCAAATCCGTTATTGCAGAGCAGGTACTGAAGGGTGAATTTGGAGCTGAGAGGCACTCAAGTGATAAGTGGCACGATTGTGAATGGAATGAACCTATAACTGACACTAGAAAATCATAAGCGATCAAGTCTGCAATTAGGGAGCCGTTCCTTTTTTTTCTGTTTCTCCTGACTGTAAGTCTTGTCTCAAGATCTCTCTCTTAAATCTACCCTTCTCTCTTCATTCTTGGGTTCCTTCTTTATCATTGTAACTTGTATATGTTCATCATAGTCTCTCTAACTGCTTTCTGTGGGAGACATTTCTGCTTCAACTTACATTTCTAACAGGTGTATTCTACCAGGACCTAGTGTCCAAGTCACTAAAAGAGGGAATCTGTTTAGCAAAGTTCATTGTTTTGCTCCAGACATCATTAAGCATGCAGATTAACTGTCCTCGAGACCATTCCTAGTCTAATTGGTTCTGTACCTGGGGATTGGGTCACATGGTATAAACCGTGGCTCCCAGGAAAGGCTTCAGCAGGAGTCATAGAGAAATAATTCCTCATCGATCGCAAGGGGAGGAGCCACATACCGAGAGACATAATGATTGATGATATCGCTATTAAATTTGGTGTATGTATATTATATACATGGCGAAATTTTCCTAGAAAGCAGTCAACCATATCTAAGCACGTTTATATTTTATTTTCTCTAGATATGTTACAAATCCTATTCATAAAATTCATTTTCCTACCTCATAAAACTTTTTCACTACACCATCTTCAGTGCTTCTATAACTTCTCTTTGTGGTATGCAAACATCAAAATAAATCTAAGTCAATTTATAATGAAAGAATTATATCCTGATCTTTCTTTGACGTACTTTTCTGCATTGCTGAGGACCTTTAGAGTTGTGAAAGAAGGGAACAACTAAAATCAGTCTAAGTCAGACAGGGAGATTTGGTATCTCAAGTATCTGAAAAATACTGACTTCAGTTCCTGCTGGATTCCAGACTCAAATGGTATTACCCATTTCTCAGGTCAGCTTTCCTCTGTGTTGGCTCCATCCTCTATAGTTTTCCTCTACATGAGGGCCCTCACTACTCTCGACTTCTGTCGTTTTTAAAAGAGTGTCAGAGCAGTTTCAGGCTGTGGTTGCTGCCCGCAGGAGTGACAGCAATGTCAAGGAAGACCACTGTCAGGCTGCCCAAGTAAAAGCAACAGAAGAGTAAAATTTGGTTTTGCTTATGTACTTTTCTTTCTGTGGATTTCTTTAGCTTATATGTAAACACGTGATTATCTTTTTAACTAGCTGAAAGGGCAGCTAATTTACAAATAAATACCCAGTATTAATTTCCCTTTGCTAAATTGGATGCACACTTTATGTGACCTAAATTACTTTAGAAAACATTTGGTTTACGTATTGCTACCGTGCCATCCCTTGCAAATATCCCTGTACCAGTGGTTCTCAACCAAGGGCAGTTTTGCTTCCTAGGGGATATATACCAATGTTTGGAGACATTTTTAGTTGTCACAAGTGGGTGGAGAGTAGAGGCCAAAGATTCTCCTAAACATCCTGCAATGCATAGAACAGCAGCCCACAGCCCACCACAAAAAATGTTCACCTCTAAATGTCAGTTGTGTGAGGTCGAGAAGCCCTGTTCTACATGATCATGCCCCCTTCTCTCTCTCTCTCAATCAAGTATATATACCTCAAATTCCCTCTCCACCCAATATCCCAGGCAGCTAGTTCCAATAGGGACCATAGTTGGAATTCAAAATGAAACCTGTTGACTACTATCTAGAGCCTGCTGGGGAAACAGTAATTATACTGGGCCCGAGTCTTTTGGTTGCATGTGACATAAACAATATTTTGTCTCTCATAACTAACAAAAAAGATCATTAATGTAAGATACTGTGTCTCATGAACTCAAGAACAAGAACGTGCCTGGGTGAGAGGAACCGCTAGATACAGGGATGCAAATGTCACAGGATATTCTCAGCATCTCTCAGCTCTGCTCTTCTTTGAGCTCTATTCTTCACTTTTCTTCAGGTCAGCCAAAATAGAGCTCACACTTTACATGTTACAGTTATCATTAGAAAGAGACAAACAGTATTCTGGATGACAATGCTGAAAATCCTGAGACAGGGTTCTGGAGAACCAGACTTAAGTCAGATGCCCATTTTTGGATGGATAAACTGTGACAAGAGGGACAGAGACGGACTATATCAAACTGCTCACCCACTCCCCCCATAACCGTACATATGAGGATAGGAGGTAATTTTCCAAAGTAGGGAGTATTGGCCATCAGTCTCATGGAGGGAAATCAGACACATGGAAAATCACACCTACCTGTCCTCATCCCCTTATGCTCACTTGATCAAAAAATTCTGATTGTCTTGGATAAAAATATTCTCAAAAAAGAAAAAAAAACCTCTGGTAATTACTCTTCTAAGTATATCACTTCTTTTCTACCATATCCTCCCACACACAAAAAAGAATTGCATTAAAAAAAATTCTGAGTTCAAAGAAATTGGAGAAAGCCTATTCAGCTACTATAAAACTTGAATTCTTGACTGTTTTTAAAAGATACATATAATCATTTCTGAACACACAACAAGGTTAAGAAAATAATGTACATATTTTTCTCTAGTAGGTAGAAAATAATTTAAAATGAGGATGGCAAAGAACCAAGCTAAATTGAACAATACCTAAGACTAAAATTAGATGCTTTATAATGAAGGTATAATTCAGATGACTGAAAAATTTATCACAAGTTTAAAGCAGCTAGTTCTCTTAAGAGAGAAGTATTTTCCTCTGCAACATAACGCATAAGGTTCACTAGTTCAATAAGTCCCTTTTTTTCCTTTGGAAAATAAAAATAAAGTTCTATCTAGCCATATTTGTCCAACTTATCTCAAATTCTAAAACAGAACTTTGTTAGCAACTGTAGAAGAACCTTTACCACGACTTCTCAGTATAGACTATAAGGTGATCTAAGGTAGGCTGCTACCTGAAAAACTAAAAAATGACATGGCAAAAATTTCCCCAGGTACATCAATTTCACATATAAAGAAGAAGAAACATCTCAGGCAAGTATTGTGTTCCATATACGTTAATTGAGAGGCATGTATTTAAGCAAGCCAACATTCATGGCCTGATGGAACTAATGAAAATGAAATATTCCAAAATTACTTATCTTAATGATAATTATCAATAATCATTAAGATAATAATTATCTTAATGATCATTATCATAACACTTCATTAGAAAGGAAAAGGACTCCAACCAAAATCTTATAGCTATTTAATTGAATGGTAAAGTAAAAGGTCAGTTCAGTGGAGGGCACATGGTCAGAGGCAGATTAGGTAGGTGAATAAGTTGGGACGGAGGGCAGGCAATCATCTATTTCAAGTTAAGCTTCCATTGTGTGCAACCAAAGGATCCGACTGAACACAACAATTTCCAATTAAGATGATCGGAGTGTAGACTTCAACAAAGTCTACTCAGTGTGGCATACTCAATTATTTAATACATCAAATACATACAGAACAGCTTAGGGGGAATAGAAGTATTTTCCCTTTGTGTCTACTTCACGATACATTCATTCCCTCAACATTTATTGGATGTCCTCTCTGTTTCTGACATCGTGTTTTTACTGGAGATAAAGCAGGGAACATAATTTTCTACCCTATTTTGTAAACTCATTAAAGTTTTTACATTCTTGTGTGCTACTCATATACCCCTCAGCATGATCCTTCCCTCAGCTGCCAGGGGTTTTTGCCCCCTGAAGGCCCAGACCTCAGTCCCTCTCCGGGAACTGCCTTTGGTGTAAGGAGGCTGCCTTTTTAAAGTTTTAGCCCCTGTAGCAGCTGCACTGGTGGCTGGTGGATGTGGCAGAACAAAGCCCTGGACCTTAACCCAACTGGGACTACTCTGCATGGCCTGGCTTCCAGAGTGCCTCCTTGGAGTCACTGAGACCTCTGTTGTGATTTCCTCACCGTTCAGCCTCTCCCTTTGCCCAGTCCAGCTACTCTCACCCCTCACAGATGTTCTTCCCCAAATCAACCTCTTGTCAAAAAAACTCAGAGTCTTTCCCAGGGAGTCTAGCCCATGGTACTTATTTTATAATCAGTAAAGTTTTATATGAAATACTTTAAAAGAAAGTAATATTGAGTTATTCCAGAATTATCCAAACAAAAGTTGGCTAAAATAAAAATGTAAATGTGAAAAGTAAAACTACAATTTTATAAGAAAACAGAAAATAATTTTTATAAGCTTGAGGTAAGAAAATTTTCTTAATAGCGACTCCAAAATCACGAACACTAAAATGATTCTAAAGTAATGTCTGTTCATCAAGAAATACCACAAAGAAAGTGAAAATAGAATCTACAACCTCGCAGAAAGTGTTTCAAATCATGCTAATAGTATAGGATTATAGATAACCAGATTAAAGCTTTACATTAATAATTATAAAAAGTCAACCCATGAAAAAGGACAAAAATAGATGATCTACTATTGATACTTCACAGAGAGGTTTCACAGTAAATAATACAAAAAGTTTTCAACCGCACTAGTACTCAGGAAAACACATATTAAAATCAAGATGATGTTGGTTTTGCTAACTACACAGGCAAAATTTAAGAACTCTAAAAGTTCTTGCTTTGGTAAAGATGTGCTACAATGGGAATTCTAATAAACTGCTAGTGGGAGTATTAATTGGTATAATCACTCTGAGAAACAATTTGGCATTATTTTGCATAGTTGAATGTGATGATAACCTGTGATCTAGCAATGTCATTCTTTGGTTAATATTATAGACATTCTTCTACATGTGTAATAGGAGACAGTTAATAATAGGAAAAAATACTAGACAGAAACAAAATGTTCATAAACAGGAAAGTGGATAAATAAACGATGATAGTCATTCTATGAAGGATTACACAGCAGTGAAAATGAATAAATTGCAGCTATGCAAAACGATACAGACGAAACTTAGAAATGTTATGTTGCGTGAAAAGAAAACTACAGTATGTGATATTTTCTTACAGCTTAAAAACTAGTAAAACCAAACAACATATTGTTTAAGAACACATATATATGTGGTAAAACTATTTTTTTAAAGAGGAGTAAAGCAAGGAAATGATAAATATAAAATCAAGCATAGTGCTACTTTTTGATACAGTGGCACAGGGTTTGAACAGGGGAGAGGAAAACAGGTAGTTTCATCAGTGTTGATAAATTCTAGTTCTTGAGTTGGGATTTGGGGTTCAGATAATTTGTTGTATTATCTGCTTTGTATCTTTCCTATATGTTATATGTATATTCTTCTGTGGGTATTAACATCACATCATGTTTTTTCCAAAGAGAATTGTCCACATAATTTGGATACTAATTCAAACAAACCAACAAAGAAATATGAGAAAATCGGGGAAATCTGAAGTCTAAACATCGGACTGACATTAAGGGATTTTTTTGTTAATATTTTAGTTGTGCGTGGTTATGATTTTTTTCGAGTTCTAGAGTTACATCATAAAATATTTATAGGTTAAATGATACCATGACTGGGATTTGCATCAGTATAATCTGGGGGCTGAAGGGGAAGTTTAATGAAACAAGATCGGGCATGTGTTGATTCTTGTTGAAGTGGATTTTAAAAACACATAGATTTATCAGATTAGTCTTTCTACTTTGCGTTAAGTTTGGAACTTCTATAATAAGAGAGCAAAAGAGAAAAGCAATTTATTTCCAAGTAAAATTTTTATTCAATGAATTTTAACTCTGATTCTGTTGAATGACAATTATTCCCTGTTAAAAAAAAAATTGCCACTTTTACAGACAAGGCAGAATCAGTTCCTTCTCCTAACTTCCCTCTTTGTCAATAATATTATCCTACTCTTAATCAGTCCAACTTAAAACTGCCAACAAGCTATTTTATGTCAATGATCAATGCCATCAAGACCTACTAAATGTCTTCTATTGAAAAGCCTCTTGCTTATTTCACTTTTTTTTCTTTTCTTTTTTTTTTTTGTGGTACGCGGGCCTCTCAGTGTTGTGGCCTCTCCCGTTGCGGAGCACAGGCTCCGGATGCGCAGGCTCAGAGGCCATGGCTCACAGGCCCAGCCGCTCCGCGGCATGTGGGATCTTCCCAGACCAGGGCACCAACCCGTGTCCCCTGCATCGGCAGGCGAACTCTTAACCGCTGCGCCACCAGGGAGCCCTCACCTTATTTTTTTCAACAACCTGCCCCACCTATAACTTTCACCAGTTCTACTGGGTCTCATGTTTCTTACACCCTACTCCATCCACAAAGATCCTGTATACACTAGCATTTCTGCTCCCATGCTCAAACTCTTCTAGCTGTCTTCAGTAAGTAGCTAAAAATTGTTCCTTCTAATTCAAAATAGATTTACCTTTCAAGGCCCTTCCTCTCCTATTAAACCTCCCCTGACCATTCTAGATTTCAGTAACCTCCCTCCTTGTTGAAACATCTTCTTCCCTTGGCATTTATAATGCCATGCCCATCTGAGTATCCTTTTGATTGACCTCTCCTGCTCAGTATTCTTTATTTTATTCATCAATAAAACTTCTGTTTTATTTGATGACAGCAGATGTGAACCCACAGGATGCTTTCCTGCCCTATTTCTTTTATCTACTAAGGAAGCTTGTCCTGTCCCATGTTCATTATCTAAACACCAGTGACTCTATATCTCCAGCTCTGATCTTTTTCTCTTGAAATCCAGAAAGTAGAATTCTTGATTATTCTCCCTATATTAGTCAGAGTTTGTTTAGGAAAATATTAACCACTCTAAGCATTTCATACAGGAAATGACTTAATTCAGGCAACTAGAGAACTACACAACCACTAGCAAGTCTGGGAAAGCCCCAAGGAGGGATGAAATTGAAGTAAGCAGGAGACTACTGTTACCAATCTTAGCTGCCCAGGAAACTGAAAGTCACTGGGAAAGTTCTGTACCTGCTGTTTCCAATGGCCATGCAGCTGCTTACAGCTCCCACCGAAAATTAACGATGCCTCTTCCTTGTCCAACTTCCAAACCACACACAAGAATCCCTCACTGGCAAACCTGAAATCAGTACCTGCTGAAAAGTGAGTTGGAGTACCGTTGGTTCCATGTTTTCAGTCATTGCAAAACAGAACAATTTAAAAGTGTAGAGTTTATTGTGAGACAATAAATAATATTTAGGTGCAACCAGACTTCTTACTCCCCATTTGTTCTAATTTATTAAATACAGTTCATCAACACGGTCCATCAACTTAATCCCTAAAACTATCCTAAGTCTCCCCACTTTTTGCCATCTCCACTGACACCTTCCTTGTCTAGGCCTCCATTTCTCACCTAGATGATTGCTAATTGTGATAGTCTACTGATTTGTAGCCCATCTTCCACTTGTGTCTGCCTACAACAAGTGCAACCAAACTGATCTTAGTAAATAAGATCAGGCTGCTTCTCTTCCTAAGAACTTTCTGTGGTTTCCTATCCCACCTAGAGTATAGTCCAAAATCCTCAATTTAAAATGTCTGGGCTCTACATCTCAACCATTAGGCTCTAGTCACACTATCATAAAATTTCCTCAAATTTACCAAGTTTATTACACTAAGCTGCAATATTGCCCCCTCCCCAATATTCACATGACTGGTATCATTTTGTTATTTACATCTTGCTTAATACCTATCCCTGAGAGACTTTCTTTCCCAATCTAGAATAACAGCCGGGACTTTGCTTCTCTTCACTGCAGTCATTGCCGTCAGAAATTCTTTTATTTACTTGTTTATTGTCCATCTTGTCCTCCAGCATTAAGTATCATACAAGCAAGGACCTTATGGATTTTGTTTACCACTGTGGCATAGTGCCTAGAACAGTGTATGGAGATAAAAATTGCTCCATAAATATGTGTTGAATGACTGACCACTCTAGCATGCATTGTGATAATTGTTCTATTTTTAACATGATAATGATGTTTCTTATGCCATTAGATTTTACTGAATACATCAGTCTTGATGCCAACCATTCCTTGTTGATAGCCTCTGCTAAAGAGTTAGTCCTTAGGACTCAGTCTTGGTTTTCTGTATATTCCATTTTCTTGCATAAATACTAGTAAATATTTTCAACTGCATGAATTAACCTAAAATTATTATACTGAATGCATGAGATGAGATAGCGGTATTTCTGACATTATTTTCTGAAAGATGTGAGGAAAATGTTAAATCCAAATTACTGATAGTAGCCATTAATCCTGAAATAGAGATTTGTCGAGAGAGTCAATGGCATATTATTTTGTCTCCAATTAAAATTGACATGTTAAACATTTTTTTTAAAAAAGTGTTCGTCCCTAGGAAACCATTTTGTAAAATAAGACACTGACTGCCATTGTACCAGATGATATTCTAAGAGTGTGTCTGAAACAAAGACAGCCAATTCTTAGACTGACCAGTTACCTAAATTGTAAAAATATCCACTAGAGGACTATATCTCTTATGATTTACATGTAAGAGACAAAAGTAAACAGCAGTGAAGCTGAAAGTTCCTGATATATAAAGCCAGAAGTGGGGTGGGCGGAACATGGGCTATGTTCAAGCCAAAGGCATGAGAGAATAAAACTCTACAATGCAGAAAAGAATACATTGTCTGAAAGTAGGTTAGCAGGATGCGAGAAAAAATCAAGTAAATGGTTCAGTGCTTAAGTGAGGATCCACAAATTCTTACAGCCCATGTCCCCTGAACTGACTTGGAATTACCTGGTAATAAACCTCAGAATTCCTGACTTCCTGGTACATATACCCACAATCACTACCTCGTAACTTGGAGAAGCTTGGCTGAACTTCCCTTCTTTATATCAATATAAGCATAACTGGATAGTTCGCGGCTCTAATTTCCATATTTTTTGTCTTGTCATTTAATCTTTTATTCAACAAACATTTATTGAGTAACGTTAGGCACTGTTTTAAGTTTTAGGATAAGATGCTGAATAAAGAAAGACAAAAATAAGTTCCTGATCTCCTGAAAATTATGTTACAGAAAGTGATATTCCATAAAGAAGATGAATAAGTTAAACATACTTTATAAGATAGTGATAATGCTAAGAAAGACAGTAAATAAGACAAAGGAAGGGAATATGAAACACTGAAGTAGGGAAGGCGGGATGTTGAGTTTTAAAGTGGCCAGAATAGGCCACAGGGAGACCATTACTTTTGAGTAAAGACTTTAAGTAAATAAGAGCATTACTATGAGCATACTTGGAAAATCCTATGCAGACAGAGGGGAAAACAAACACAGAGGCCTCGTGGCAGGTGTTTTCAAAGACTAGCAGAATAAACAAGGGGAAGAATGTTAGGAGATGAGGTCCGAGAGCCTTGGGCGTGGGGAGGTGGGACCAGGAGGGAGTGAGATGTAGAGCCACAGTTCACGATGAGCCTTTTCCGTCCCAGTACAGATTTTGGCTTTTATTCCAGGTGAGGTGGGTTATTGGAAGTTCTGAGTAGAGAAGTGGCATGTTCTGACAAGTTTTAAGAGCGTCGCTTTGGTTACTGTGTTGGTGACAGACAACAGGTGCCTAAGGGAAGAGAGAAAGGTGCGTTAAGAGGTCTTTGCTATAGTCGAGATGAGAGCTGAATGGTCGCTTTAGACCAGGGTGGTGGCAACGGGGGTGTTGGGAAGCAACCAAATTCTACATATATTTTGAAAATATTACTGAAAGAATTGGCTTTTAGGTGCATTTGGGGGGATGAGGGAAAAAAAGAATCAAGATTTGGGGCCTGAAATGGGAAGACTGTAGGAAGAGCTGATATAGCACTAGGTAGCAGGCAGGTACATCAGGAACTCAGTCTTAAGCTTAAGGCATGTTAAATTTAAGACGTCAAATCTGAGTGGAAATGTCAAATAGGTCAGTGAGAGATAGAGATCTGGGGAGCTTTCTGGACTGGAGATATATAAATCTGATAGAAAGGTGGATAAATAGACAGATGGACAGATTATAAAGCCATGAGACATGGTGAGCTTCCCTAGTCACAGCCCAACACTTGGAGGTCAGTGAGATGAGAAAGAAAGCAAGAGAGACACTGCAGTCAGAAAGGTAGGGAGAAAAACTAGCCCACAGTGATATCCTGGAATCCCAGAGAAGGATGTGTTTCAGAGACGAGTAGTCCTCACTATCAAATGATGCAAATAACTCACCTAAGATGAGGGGTAGACGCAAGGAGATAGATCACACGTGGCTGAGGGAGCTTGAGTACGTTCTCTCCTGAGACTTTCTATGTTCTTGATGGAGTGGAGAGCAAAGTCATCATCTGAGAGTAAGGATGGAGGTGGTGTTGGGATTTCCCTGTAAATTTCCAGTTATAATGCTTTTCACTTATTGATTAGTGCTCAATATTTTTGGCTTATGGAACTGACACAAAAAAATTAAAACGAGAGTGAGAAGATAGGGGTTAGAGGCCCCGCTCCAGTCCCTATTGTGTTAAGTAAGTCACTTACTTTCTCCACTCTTCAAGATTCAGTTTTCCCATTAATAAAGTTAGGCTAATAATAGCTACTTAGTAGAGGAAAAAGATCCCTGATTGATAGAGTTTGTGGTAATTAGGAAATGATGAGTCTTGAGTATTTAGTACCTTTGTTTCAAGTATAATTTATGTGATTATAAGCTATATAGCTTAATATTTAATTTTATTAAACTTATTTCTGAAAATTTAGCAGTTGGGTCTCAGGAGCTGAGACAGGCTGGCTCCAGAACACTGCTGTATCTACTCCTGAGTTTTAGTAAGTATTGAATAAAATAATGTATGAGGGAGAGCCTACATTTGTTAAGAATCGATTCATACAAACATCAAGGATCATTATTATTGTGAGACGTTTTAGAGAAAGTAAGAAAAGCAAAAGTTACAGTTCTTGCCTTATTTGTGTTGGAATTTATGACGCATCCTCAAACAGAGAATAACTAACAAGCTAATGAACGAGTTAAATTTCCCTAGGTGAGAGAGAGAAAAGGCTTTCTGATCATAAAAACAGAGGGAGATTTTAACCTTTTGTTCACTCAAGGTCTAAAAAATTGATCAATTCAGTCGTTCTTTCTTGTAACTTTACTGTTTAAACATGCTTCTCTCTATAGATAGAAGGACCAACTATAAAACTTCTGAAAGACTTAAGTTATGAGTCAGTTTTTTCTGGAATACTGGGTAGCCTTCAATTGCAAGACTCCTTTCTATTTGGTAATAAGAGATATGGTGAAAAAGATTTAACTACTAACACTTCAAAAAGTGACATCTTTTTCATGGTACATAGAAGGTACCCCATGTTGTTCAACTCTCTATATTTTATTGTCAGTTTGTGGCTCATATGTTGTTTCCCAAAGTGGAAAAATAAATATAAACTAGATGGTGGTTGAATACCTGTGGTTCTAGTTTTATAATTTCTGAATTAATTTACCCCATTTTTTAAAAAAGGAATATTTCTGGTTTAACCTCTCATAAAACACACCTTGAAAACAATCCCAATAGAGAGATTAAAGGTTATCATAATATCTATTTTGGTGTATTATGGTTAGATTATGGTTAGAAGAGCTGGTATGCACTGTACCATTAAGTTTTCAAGCAAGATTAAAATATCTTGTTATCATTCTTCCTCACCCCTTTACTTCACTCCACAAGTTCAAGAAAGATAGATACAGAGAAAAAGAAATTGGAGGATATTAGGGTCATGTTCATGTACAAATCAGGACTAACATGCAAATGACTATGTAACAGAGTATGGCTTTCCTAAAATAAATAATATTTATTTACCCTATTTTAAAGCCCAGTATTTTTTTTGAATTAGGTTTGTAATGCCTTGACCTCACAATCAATTTGTTATTGATGTTGGGGCTTATTTTTGTTTGTCAGTATGCTTCCTTTTTATCTTCAGAACTAATCTGGTGACTTCTCACTGCCTATAGAGTTTTTTCAAATGTTATGGTAACATAAAAGACGTTTTATGTCCACTTAAAAAAGCAAAACTCAACGAAAAAAACAACACCTCAATAATTCCTCAGAAATTAAAAAAGAAAATGGAAAAATTTCAGTTATCTCTTTCTAGAAGTAGAGATGCTCTTAGAGTAAAGATTGATGGAAATCTTATTCTTGGGCATCCAAACCCAATGTTACATTTAAAGTTTTTTTTTTTTCTTTTAGGTTTACAAAAAGACACCTGTTTTTTTTTTGGTATATTTCCGTCACAAGGGCAATAGTGTCTAGAAAATTTCTCAACAAAAATGTGCAAACAATACGGAAGTTGATGTTAAATATATCAAAATCTCTGTGAGAGAATTTTCACACATGTCTCTTCAAAGGCAATGTCAAAGTAATGGAAAGTGAGTGTTGTCTTTTCTCTGGCAGACACATATTCATACTACAGAAATTGTGTGAGAGAGATAAGAAAGCTTTCCTTTTCTGGCACAGGGTCAGCATTTTAGGATTGTATTAGTATGCTTTATTGGAAGATAGTTACCCTCCCACCATTTAATAATACACATAAACTTATAAGTTTCATTTATATTCTTTTCAATAGTGCTTTTTTAAAATTGACATTGTTATACCATTTTGAGAATTTTAAGGAAAATTTCCCCCAATTCTTTTTATTTTGTCCTTGAAATTGGTTTAAAACACAAATCTTAGCAGATTATACTAATTTAATACAGAATATCAGACAGTCTTAACATTTTTTTGTGTCTTGGACCTTTTTGGTATTCACTTATTGACTAAGTTCTAAGAATGATGTTTTGAAATGCATAAAACAAAGCATATAGGATTATAAAAAAAGCAAAGCCAATTATATTAAAATGCAGCTATTTAATTTTTTTAAATGGTGTGACTCCATTAACACATTAAATAACAAGACTTAGCAATGTGTAAAATCACTGTCAAAACAGTGTGAGCGTAAACAGTAGCTGGTGATATCACCAACAACTGTAATGTGATTTTAAATATTTCTGATTTCTATTGGTGATTAAATTATATATAGTGCTACTTTGGTTGCCTGCATTTATAATTGAAGGAAATGTAAATTTCAGTTGGAGGATAATGAAAATAAAGGTGTAATTTTTCCTCATACAAGTTCACACAGCCCTTGAAATTTGTTTATGGATCCAGGGGTTAGTGGATGTGAGGTTATGAACCCCTGATGTAGAATTTCATTTTAAAATGTCGTTCTTGTAATAGCTGCAATTTAGAATATCTTCCAACAAGTCATTTAGTCTTTTAGATTCCTTTTGCAGTGGATGTAGATTTGATTCCTTCCTTTTCTTTCTTCCCAACCCTTTAGCATCTGTTTGACTCAAATGCAAAACTCTCTGAATGCTAGTTGAGTGGCCAGTTTGAAAGGAAGCAAAAATGTCTCAGTTTTTCAATCTACATGGCATGACTAGGACATAATGTTTAGGTGAGGAAACCATAGCCTAGATTCCCTACTGCATACTAGTTGCATGCCTGCTGAAATGTTCATTTTAGGACTAGTTGTGCCATAAATTTTTTATTTTAAAGAAAGGGCTGAACCTTCACACACAAGTATGAATAAGACCTTGTTAAAAGAAGAGAAAAATAAGGCTTCCTATTTATTTACCTTGATGAGATGCTTTGAAAATAATATATAAGAAAGGAAGCTGAGATGCTAAGAATTTAAGTCATTTGGTTCGAAATCACAATTACTATGCAGTTAAACCTCAATCTGGTTTTCGGAAATTCAGTCCAGGGACTTTTAGGTTCCCATTATGTAAAAGATTTTCTAAAACATTTCCCCAAATGATAAACATTTCAGTGAAATTATGTATATTCTTTCTTCTCTGATAAGTGATCATTACTTGTCATCTCTATGATATCAAAAAATCCTAGTATATTATGATTTTCTTTTGTTCATAAAGAACAAAGTTACAATGATTAGCCAAAAGGATTCCATAAGAGGCTATTCCATTACTTAATTAGATATAACTTATCAGCTATGAATCTGAGAGAATTATGGAAATGTTTGTAATTTTTGTCAATACTACAGTATTCCCAGATAGAAAAACCTGTTGCAGTACAGACCTGAAATGTACTCATTCATTTGGATATTTCATACAATTAATATTATAGCATGTTGAAACTGAAAATATAACATGAAAAATGATAAGAAAGTGAAATAAAATAACGTAATAGCAGAAAAAGTAAAGACTAACTTCAGAATCAACAATTTAAGAGGTAGACACTCTTCTCATACCTAGTAGTGTAGTGATCCAAGGTTTGAAACAAGACATACTGCTCATGGAACTGAACCCTCATACGAAAATAGCTTCAACAAGTAGTTTTTGAAAACCTACTGTATTGAAGCCCATTGGTATTATTAAAAAATGTGAAATGATGCCTGCCTTTAAAAACCATTCTCCCTGCATGTCTCTGCTTCTTCATATGGTGATCTTTTTATAAAAACACCAGTCATATTGGAGTAGGGGCCTATCCTACTACAGTATGACCTAATCTTAACTCATTATATCTGCAAAATCTCTATTTGCAAATAAAGTCACATTGTGAGGTACTGGGAGTTAGAACTTCAACACACCTTATTTTTTGGACTGAGAATATACAATTTAACCCATAACATGTCAATTCTGTTGATGTAAGAATGCTTTTTTCCTCATGGAACCATATGTTCAATTTTATAACAATAATCAAAAGAATAGTCAGTATTCTTTTAGCTAAAAGTAACTGCAACCCTACTTAAAAAGAAAAAAAGTTTGGAGGGAAGCTCACAAAATTAAAGAGAGTGGCTGAATCAAAGGGCAGCTCTGGGACTCTCTCTCTCTCTGCCTCTCACCTTTACTTCTCTCTGGGTACCTGATGACTATGGCTGTTATAAGGTGCTAGGGTCACAGCCTAGCCTAGTCATAAGCTCAACCCTTCTGTCCAACACAGTAAGTCTGAAACAAGAGGAGAAATTTTGGGAGATATATAGGACTGCCATAACAAAACAGTACAGGCTTTAATAACAGACATTTAATTCCTCATAGATAGACAAGCCAGATGTCCAATATTAAGGTGCCATCATGGTTGCTTCTGCGGCCTCTTTCCTTGGCTTGTGGGTAGCTGACTTCTCTCTACTCTGTGTGCCCACACATCTGTGTCAAAATCTCTTCTTTTGAAGGAACATCATTCATATTGGATTAGGGCCAACCCATATGACCTCATTTTACTTTAATCACCTCCTTAAAGGCCCTATTTCCAAATACAGTCACATTCTGAGTTACTGAGCATTAGGACTTCAGTAGGACTTTTGGGGGAATATAAATCAGCTCATAACAATAGATAAAGTCTGATAAGAGCCAACAAGCATTTGCCTGAAAACCACTGTCTCCTGTGAGACAGCTGCTCTTCTAAACAGACTATATCATGGAATATTTCCAAGAGTTTCCCAAGATTGACACTATCATTGCCCAGAATTTTACATATAAATTTAAAATTTAGAAAAGCTAATATTTTGTTCAAGGTAATACAGGAAAGCTGAGATTCAAACCCGAGTTTACTGTGTTCCAAATTCTACATGTTCCACAACTATACTGTCATGACAGAATTTGTTTTGGGTTTTTAGTTTTGGATTTTGGCTTGCATTTGTGTTACTTTTTGTAATGGTGGAGAGTGATAGTAAAACAAAGAACACATTTAAATCCTATAGTATTTTGCATTACAGACTTTTGGGGGCCTTAGAGAAACTCTTAAGAATTTTCAAATTGTCGCAATAAATAATCTTAGTTCACAGCTGCAAATGAGGCTGATTATTTCAGGGGAAAGTTGATAAAGTTATTTCTTAAGAAAACATGAAAAGTTTAAAGAACATGTTTAATGATGCTGTGGCAAAAATTTATTTTAAATGGAAGCTTATATCAACCTATAGGTTTTTACTTGAAGAGCTGCATTAACTGGCAAAATACGTCTTATCTTTTGTTCAGTGAATAAAGACCATTTCAGTTCAGTGGCATCTATAAAATGGCCTTACATTCCAACGGCCAAAATTCAGTATATTGTATTTCAGGTGGAGCATTTCTTACTGTTTATACTTGAATTTCCCAAACACAGAACTATAGGAAATCTTCCTATAAAAAAAGGTAATTTTAGAGTCTCATTGCAAAAATAAACTGAACATTAATGGTATATAATAATAAAAAACACTTTTTTCGTAGCGCACCTATGCTAATCTTTTGGGGGGCAGAAAGAAGTTTGTAGCTGGCTATAATATCAGGCTGATTATTATGGAGACTAAAGGGGGGAAGAGGGCCACATTCATTTGTTTGCTTGTTGATGATGTATGCTCCAGATCAATATCTGAGACCTCACATAAGGTAAGAAGACTAAGCAGTTTTATTTCATAATAGGTTGTGGAAAGCGACCACAGTTCACATTTCCTGACTTTGTGGTGATTTGGGGCTTTCAGTGGCTCCATCAACATAAAGAAAATGAGAGTCTAGTGATCTTCACCTTCATAGTTCTGCAAAAGTCCATGGAAAAACTAACAATCAGGAGGAAGCAGACAGATCTATATGGTAGTTCAAGTTTCATTCCAAACTCCATCTGCATCTTCACATTATTTCAAAGTGCTTAAAACTTGTAAATATTATATAGGCCAAACTATTGGCACTTGGAACTTATCAGTTCTCTGAAAATTAATGATGCTGCATTGTCTTTGAGCAGAGGGAATGTTCTCTTGAATTCAGTGTGTTGAACTAACTACACTGAGTTCATCATTTAATTGATGATCACTTACTATTGAACTAGATTTATTTACTGAGAAAAATTAAGTTCAGAATTAAGAACTTTATGACCTTCTCAGCTCAACCTTTTGAAAGGGTGGAATTGACAAATATGTCTGATCATTCTTTTTTTTTTTCTGCAGCTTTATCGGGGTATAACTGACCAATGAAATGATAGTACTTTGATAGTACTTTGTGAAGAAATGATAGTACTTTGTAGTACTTTGTGATAGATACTTTGTGATAGATAGTACTTTGTGAAGCAATTCCCAGCGAGTTAATTAATACATCCACTAATTCACATATTTATGTGTTTTCTGTTGGTTTTTTGAGAACTCTTAAGTTCAACTCTTAGGAAATTTTAATTACACAGTACAATGTTGTCAACTATAGTCACCATGCTATACATTAGATCATCTGCCCCAATTCATCTTGTAACTAAAAGTTTGTACTTTTTAACAGCCTCTCCTTATTTCCCTCACCCCCAGCTCTTGGCAACCACCATTCTAATCTCTGTCTCTATTTTTATTTTTTTCTCATGCCACATATAGTGAAAACATGCAGTATTTGTCTTTTTCTGTCTGGCTTATTTCACTTAGCATAATGCCCTCCAGTTTCATCCACAAATGGCAGGCCAATAATATCCATATTCATATTCATAAATTCATTAATTTTTCATTATTAGTTCATCCATCTATAGAAATTTAGGTTGTTTCCATACCTTTGTCAATAATATTGCAATGAATATGGGACTACAGATTTTCTCTTTGAGACTGTGATTTCACCATATATATATATTCGCCCCAGCTTACCCCTACCCCTCCCTGTGTCCTCAAGTCCATTCTCTATGTCTGCATCTTTATTCCTGTCCTGCTGCTAGGTTCTCCAAGAAGTGGACCTACTGGATCATGTGGTAGTTCTGTTTTTAATTTTTTGAGGAACCTCCATACTATTTCCCACAGTGGCTGTACCAGTTTACATTCCCACCAACAGTGTACCAGGATTGCCTTTTCTCCACATCTTCACCAGTATTTGTTATCTCTTGTCTTTTTGAAGGTGTAGCGTTTTGAATGTGTAAAGTGATATCTCACTGTGGTTTTGATTTGAATTTCCCTGATAATTAGTAATGTTATTTTCTCATGTACTTGTTGGCCATTTGTACGTCTTCCTTGAAAAAAAGGTCTATTCAGATTCTCTGCCCATTTTTAAATTGGATTATTTGGGTTTTTTGCTATCGAGTTGTATGCGCTCCTTGTATATTTTGCATATTAACCTCTTATCAGACATGTGGTTTGCAAATATTTTCTCCCATTCCGTAAGTTGTCTTTTTGTTGATGGTTTCCCTTGCTGGGCAGAAGCTTTTTAGTTTGATGTAGTCCCATTTGTTTATTTTTGCTTTTGTTGCCTTTGGTTTTGTCATCAAATCCACAAAAATCATTGCTGAGACCAATGTCAAAGAGCTTAACCTCTATGTTTACTTCTAGGACTTCTAAGGTTTTAGATCTTACGTTCAAATCTTTAATCAAACATTTTGAGTTGACTTTTCTGTATGGTGTAAGATGGGGGTCAGTTTCATTATTTTGCATGTGGATATCCAGTTTTCTCAGCACCATTTATCAAAAAGATTATCCTTTTTCCATTGTATATTCTTGGCTCCTTTGTTGAAAATTAATCACACATATTTATTTCCGGACTGTCTATTCTGTTGCATTGATCTACATGCCTGTTTTTATGGCGAAACCATCCTATTTTGATTACTATAACTTTGTAATATAGTTTGAAATCAGAAATTGTGGTGCCTCCAGCTTTTCTTTATCATGATTGCTTTGGCTATTCAGGATCTTCTGTGGTTCCATATGCTGTCTGATCATTCTTAATATTCCAATAATCTAAGAATCTGATTAAACCAAGAGAACTGCAAGGATGGCATAATAAAATATTATACAAATACATATATATCAGGATTTGAGGTTGGAAAGTTAGTAAGATATTAGCCAAAGAGTAAGACACATCGTGTTAATATTAAGATAAAAGTGTTAACATGTTGACTTTTATTACAAACCAATGTAAGATAACTAGTATTTGATTTCCTTTTTACTGATGTAATAACAGTTAGATGGCAAAAAATAATTCTAGAACACCCCCAGCAGTACAGAAATAATAGAAGTGAATGAAACGCCAGCACACTGCATAGAACTACACAAAGCACAACCATTTCAAGCCCTTGAAATAATTATACTTGATAATCCTTATGTCTGGGAGCATACTAATTACTTAGCTTTCTAGGCAGAAAATAAAAGAAAGAAACATCTCTTTTGGGGCTTTTTAAATTTGGTCTCCAGCTAAAACAGAGAGTTTCTAGCTCTAAGTTTCCAAAAAAAGGTGTAGCTACATTGTTATCCTCACCCAAGAGCAGCATATTCGCCCTGCTGCTAATAAGAAAAATGTAAGAGATCTGGGTCATCATTGATCAGCCTTGACTAGTGGCAAAAACTCTGAGGCTTGCATAACCAAAGTGCTATATAGTTCTTTTATTTCCTGGTCCTACATGTTAACACAGTGACACAACATTTAGATATGTATTACCCCAAGCAAACTTTAGAATCTACTAAAGTTTATTGTGGCCATAACTGAACTTTATATATGACCTTTGGTCTATACTGGGAATAAGCAATAAAAGGCCTTGTTTCCATCTATTTTAATTTTATTTCATGGTTCCACCTCAGAAAGGTTTAAAACATATTTAAGTGCCTGATGTACGTAACACTATATTGTTTTGATTAATATGTTGGCAGTTCTACAAAATGTTTGTTTTTAATTACCAAAAGGAACCAATCCATATTAAAAATTAAATGGTTGAATTTTTTAAAGCTGTGGCTGCTTATTAAGCTAGAGTTAGCCATAAAAACATTTTTGGCTCCCCTACAATAGAAGAGAGATTTATCTAAGCTACACTATTAAAAAATCCATTTAGGCTGTCAACAAGTATGTCAAATATCAACCGAATATGATTTCAAGATTCAAAGCCATAAAAGAGAAATATTCCTTGGATGGCTTCAGAATCTGTATGGTTTCAAAGAATCAGAGGAGAGTGACAGGCTGGCGCAAGGACAAGAAGATGATCAACAGTTACCTAGGGTAGTAGAGTTTGAGGGCTGGCCAAATCCTCTGTGTGTGCCTGTTGTCTGGCCCAGCTGGGCTATGACCTCCATTTTCCCTGATTCTGTTTCCTCTGTGTATGCATTCCTGTCGAGCTTCTATGCCAGTTTACCTTTACAATTATGGCTTTATTAGTCTCATTTTAAGTATATTTTGTATTGTAATTCCATTTGTATTTTCTCCTAGTACCACTTTCCTTCTATCAAATACAGAGACATTGAGTATTTGCCATAATTTCTAGGAATAATAAGTGATAAGGATTTGATTCCAGCCCTTAGAGAGCTCACAAACTAGCAATAGTCTGGTAAAGCTATTGAGGAAAAGCTAGACCACGAATAAACCTTTACAATGTCACCTTTTCAACTTCCTTTATTCCCAAGTTCCTCTAAATACATTACTTAACCCTTACAGTCTCTTTTTTCCTTAGGTCAAAATTATTAGTCCTCATTCGTAGATAAATAAAGTAACATGCCTTGGTTTTCAGTCTACTGCCATGTCCATTAAATAAATAGCTATATAATAACAAACATGAATGTATTATCTTAGAAATTAGGTAAGATAATAAGAAATCTTTGACTTCGTGAAATCAATACTACTTCATTTTCTATTAGACTCTAAAATATTTTTAAGGAATCAACCTTACATTTTGGCAGTAATCCCACACCCAAACAAGAAGGAGGTAAACTGAAAAGAAAATTCAAGAATTTTTATGTATACAGAAATAAAGCAGTGCAAATTTAGTGTTTACAATTGAATTGCCCTTGTGAAATCAAAATATGTACTTAATAATGGTGTTCAGTACTCTTTCCCTAATGTATTATGAAAACTATAATATGCCTAGTATACAGAATTATACTCAGAGTACCGTTCATATTGGATGAATAAACACCTCTTGATACAGCTACCAAAGTCATAACAATGTTGTTCTCTTTTCAGAAAAGCTTCAATTCACAGTGAAATGCTCCAATTCTTGCTCCTTTTGGCCTCTTGTTCCAGAGGTGGCTGGAGGCTCAAGTCAAGTCAAGCTACAAGTCCAGATACTCCACCCTAAGAACATGCAATTTTGAACCCAGAGACAGGGAAAAGGGAAGTTTAGAAGGCTGAATCATATCAATGGCAATACTTTGCTAAGCAGCCCATGGCTGGCTACTGCTGAGGCCACTGATGCTGCTATGATCACAAAGCTTTTTAAATATCAACGATTCACCTCTTCCAGAAAAGGCAATGATGTTTTACATTATCCTTCCAATACATTGCCGTGTTTGAGCTAACAGGAAGTAATTACTTTGAGAATATAATAAAATAGTAGACTTTTAGAGCTGAAAGAGATCTCAGTTATTCATACTTGCTGTAAAAGATGAGGAAATTGAAGCATAGAGAGAATAAGTACTTTGCCCAAATTTATGAAAAATATGTATATGTATACAT
Organism: Aethalodelphis obliquidens; assembly: GCF_003676395.1. Lineage (NCBI taxonomy): Eukaryota > Metazoa > Chordata > Mammalia > Artiodactyla > Delphinidae > Aethalodelphis > Aethalodelphis obliquidens. Next base: position 66,458,137 of record NW_020837949.1, on the reverse strand, counting down.
ATGTGTGTATATATGTATATATATATATATAAGTTTATATTTAAGTTAACATTTCCTGCCTTAGTACAATGTGATAACAGGAAAGCTGGTATATTTCATCTTTTAAAGAATATTATCCACAAATTGATATAATTTGTTATTTGATTGAATTGAAAAATTGACCTCATACAACATGATAAAATATTACTTTCTTTGATTTAAGTTGCTAGAAATAGCATTTGAAAATGGCATTTGGTCATATGCTTGAGAGAACATATAGACTTGGTTGAAAATTTGCCAAATTGTTTCTGAAGTTCATCAAACATAAACCCTTATGTCTGATGTTGAGAAAATGGCCAAGATAGTAAGTGAATAAAGGCAAAGTACATCACAAATGCTATTATTTTATGAGAATAAAAGGAAAATATATTTATATGTTTTGTTTCTTTTATTGCATAGAATGTCTCTAATAAGAGGAATTGTCTCCAATAAGAGGTTAAAGAGCTGGCAGAGAGGTGTACAAAGAGGCTTTTCTCTGTATTTCCTTTTGTAAATTTTGTAACACACGTACATATTACCAAATCCTAAAAGGAATAAAGTTCATCAAGAAACATAAGTGTGTGAAAATAGCTAAGAAAATTGTAGGAAAATGACAAAAATAATTAGAGGGGACTTTATTATTAAAAGTTAAAATAATCTATAAAGCTATTATCGTTAAAAGAGCATATTACCACAAGACAAATAAATAACTAGCTAGGTAGCATGGAATGAAGAACCCAGGCAGAGAGGGGAATTTAATATATGGTTTTCAAAGGAGGATATCAAACTTTGAAAGCATTTACTAAACCTTGATGAGACAATTAACTGTCAGTTTGGGAGAAAAATAACATACCCCATAACAAAAGTAAATCCCAACTGGATTTAATACGTAAGTAGCAACAACAAAGAAATGATGAAAGTACTGGAAGAAAATATATGATACCACTTTTATTACCTTGCGTATGTTAAAGTACACCATGAATAAATTTATTAAAAAACAGATAAAAACTAAAGAATATAGAAGAAATAATAAATATACAAGCAGAACTTAATAAAATAAAAACAAATTTACAATAGCGGCTCAACCAAGAACAACAAAATTTGTTCTTTGAAGAAAACTATGTAATGTACAATCTTCTAATAAGACTAATAAAGAAAAAAGAAAAAGACAATTTAGAAATGGGACATAATTAGGGATAAAATAAAGGATAAATAGTAGTAAACACTATGAAATACTTCATTAGTATTAAAAGTACACAAAAAATGGAAAATTCCTAGAAAAAAATCTTATCAAAAGTGATTAAAACCTATGGACAAAACCCCTGAAATTTCCTATATTCATTAATTAAATTTAATTATTAATTAAAAATCTTCTCACAAAGAAGGCACCAGTCTCAACCTGCTTTTTTTTTTAGGAAAATTCTACCAAATATTTCTGGAACAGATAATTGAGAACATGTATAGACTCACCCAGATAAAGAAGAAAAGCTTCCCAAACTACATTAAGACTAACTAAGGGTATTATATTGCCAAATGGTATGTATAAAGTTAAACTACCACTTGTACACAGATACAACATCCCGAAGAAAATACTAGCAAACTACATCTAACATTATGTAAAGAAGATAATAGATAATCACCAAGTTAGGTTACCAAGGGAATAAAGGGTATCAGCACAAGAAAATTTCTAAATTTCATTTACATATTAACAGGTAAAGGAGGAAGGAAAAAAAATCATCTCCCTAGGCGCAGAAAACCTGCTGGAATATTAAAAAACTATGATGAGAACTCTCAGCAAACTTGAAATAGAAAAGAACTGTCTAACCTATCAAAGGTATCTATTAAAAAAAAATACCACAAGAACAAAAAAACTTACAGCAATCATCTGATTCAATGATAAAAAGAAGTTAGGGACCAGACTAAAGTGCCTACAGTATGATGGGCTCGTGGACCCTGCTTGTATAGGCTCAAAGAGAGTCCTTTAGGTACGCCTTCTCCCTCTTCCCATCTCCAAGATACAATTGGTAGCTTGAAAATGGCTATGGTTATTTGCATTACTGATGGATCATCTATTATAATTAAAAATAGGGTTTAGCCAGTTTTTTGAACATAAGAGTAATACATGAAAAGAAATGAACTTCAGCTACAAATATCAACGTGAATTCAACTTTGGAAATATATCATTGCGTGAAAAAAGCAAGATACAGAAGAATATAAACAGTACAATTCCATGTTTTTAGAATTCAAAAACAAGCAAAATTCAGCAGCATGTTGTCTAGGAATACATACATATGTGCTAAAATTATATTTTATGAAAAAGAGCAAGAAATGAGAAAAGAGATTTCTAGACAATTATTATCTCTGTGGAGTGGGAACAGGTAAGAGGATGTGATTAGGAGACAGCACACAGAGTTCTTTCATAAGAAAAACGACCATACGACCCAGCAATTCCACTACTGGGCATATACCCTGAGAAAACCGTAATTCAAAAAGAGTCATGTACCACAGTGTTCATTGCAGCTCTATTTACAATAGCCAGGACATGGAAGCAACCTAAGTGTCCAATGACAGATGAATGGATAAAGAAATTTGGCACAAATATACAATGGAATATTACTCAGCCATAAAAAGAAACGAAATTGAGTTATTTGTAGTGAGGTGGATGGACCTAGAGTCTGTCATACAGAGTGAAGTAAGTCAGAAAGAGAAAAACAAATGCCATATGCTAACATATGTATATGGAATCTAAAAAAAAAATTGTTCTGAAGAACCTAGGGGCAGGACAGGAATAAAGATGCAGATGTAGAGAATGGACTTGAGGACACGGGGAAGTAGAAGGGTAAGCTGGGACAAAGAGAGAGTGGCATGGACATGTATACACTACCAAACGTAAAATAGATAGCTAGTGGGAAGCAGCCGCATAGCACATGGAGTTCAGCTCGGTGCTTTCTGTCCACCTAGAGGGGTGGGATAGGGAGGGTGGGAGGGAGATGCAAGAGGGAGGGAATATGGGGATATATGTATATGTATAGCTGGTTCACTTTGTTGTAAGGCAGAAACTAACACACCATTGTAAAGCAACTATACTCCAATAAAGGTGTGAAAAAAAAAGAAAAACAAATGGAAAAAATAATAGGCAGGTGAAAAACATTTGCAACAACTATAACAGATCTGTTGAGACATAAATATAGAGATATAAAATTTGCCAAATCATTAGATACAAAATCAATGCAAAAAAAGATGGCCCAACTCAAAAATGGGCAAAGGTAATGTAGCAATCGTTATTCCCACTAAAAATTAAGTAAGTACCACTTTAATATTTTTTACCCATCATAGTTAAAAAATTTAAAAATATTTTGGCATGGATTATTGAAGAAAAGATACTCTCAAAACGTGTTGATGAGAGTACAAATTTGATACTTTTATATACCTGTCTTTTATAACAGGTAAATTTGTTTCTTATTACTCAATAATTCCACTTAAAAAATAATGCTCTATAGTAAAAAAAAAAAAGTGTAAGTTTGTGCCTCTGTGTTTATGTTCATTGCACCATTGATTGTAATAGGGTAAAAAAAAAATCCTACATGTCTGTCAATGAAGAAATCAATAAATAAAATAGAGGAATATTCTGTAAGCTATTAAGATTAATGAGAAAGCTATGTATGTTGATCTGGAACAATGTCAGTGATATATAATTATCAAAATCCAAACGTATGGCACGATGCCAGTTAATGACAGGAATAAAAGAACAGAGTGGTGGGAGCTGGGAATTCTGGTGGACATAAAATAGTTAACAGGAATGGCCTTTGAGACTTGGGGTTAGAGGAAAAGTGTAGGGAATTTTCTCCTCTTACTTGATCTATTTCCCGCTAATGTGATGTGAATATGAATCAGTAATAATACATAAAAACATGGATCAACAAAAATAATAATTAGTGATTTCTCAAGTAAGTGAGGGGTGTTCTTGCTGATTCTGAGGAATATGCAATAAGTGTTTTAAGCAAGGATTGGTTAACTATTGGAAAAAGAAATATATTAGAAGCTGAAGTTATTGAAATGTGAGCATATTACTTTAATCCCAGTATTTTTTTTTTTCTGCTTTGGGAGTATAAATAAAATGCTGGGCATTTTTGTTGTTGGTAACTGAGGACAAATACCAAAGCTAACAGCTGCCAGGAAGGAAACTCTACTTAAAGTCTCCTAAAAACCTTATTTTGACTTTTTAAAACTTTATAAGATAGAGAAAGAGAAATTGGAAATAATTATGCATATATATGAAAATATATATGGGCATATATTTATGTCTCTAAATCAATTTTTATATATAATACACATAAATTTTTTTCTTATATACAACATATATTTAAGTAAAATTTATATAAATATAAACGTCCAAATTTGAGATTCATTTAGAAAGCTGGGGAAAAGGGCACTATGTGGGTTACCTAGTCGTCAAAGATTGCCACAGTAAAATCTAGAAGAATTTGGAAGGAAGAATATGAATTTCCTAGACATAGTCCAGTTTAGACGATGTAGAAAAAAATTAATGATGGGTGTAGTAGGACACACATCTGCATTGCTAGAAATGCCGCAAGGAGATGAGTGCCAATTGTGCCAGCCAGGGGATTTCCAGATAGGAAAACCCAGACAGGAAAGCATACATTCACATTGCTTGATCATGGTCTGCTCTCCAGCGAGGCTGGAGGAAGGCACAGGACGAATCCATGGATTCTTCCAGCCCAGCAGTTCCCTCCTCATTCCTTAAGCCGCCTCAGTAAAGGGACACACCCACATCAAATGACATCCAGTGCTAACTCTAAGTCTGGAAGGAACCCCATTCTTACTTTGAACATAATGTCTACTGCGTATATTAAGTTCCTCTCTTTTACATTGATCCAATATACCTGCAGGCTTCATGATTCTATTTGAAAACTTTCTCATAATTAATCTTTTATCGACAGCTTTGCTTTTATTCTTTCTGTGGTCTTTCAGCGACTAAATTAATAAAGGTCTTGTTGCTATATGAGTCGGGAGGGATTCATAAGAATGTAGGTGTCTCTGTATCACCATTATACTAGAGTCAGTCCCAGGTAAGAGCTAAATAGAGAAGTAGGAAACACAAGAGTCTCCAGGAAATTGTCTACCTTGCTTATTGGGGCTAGAGTTTGTTTTTGTCCTGCAACGAATGTACAACTGGATTAGGTAATGCAACCTTCTCCTGGTTGTTTAGTTGTGTTTCTCTCAGAAGAGGCCAAATATAAACTCAGTTAAAAATGCAGGAGGTTGGAAGGTAACCATAGATTTTTAAACCCACAGCTGTGGTAATTTATCCTCCCAGGAAAGATATGTCCCACATACACCTGAATCCTTCCTGTTGATAGAGCATTTCACAAGTTTTAAAACTTCTTTCTTGTATTTGACGGAAATTGACTCTCTGAAACGTCTGTATACTTACTTCATTTGATCTGTAGTGTCCATAAAAAATAAGAGCGATGTCCCCTCCACATTACAACACTTCAAATGTCAAAAATAATGACCATAGCTCCTGTACTGTACTGCTCCTATACTGTCATGCCTAACTTTTTCAAGCATTCTTCATGTGACATGGTTTGGAGTAAATATAACAGATTGAAAAATAATGGTTACAGCTTCTTCCCATCCCTGTATGCGCGTGCCTTTGTAGCTCGTCACAAGAAGTGAGAGATAGAGTTGCTCCACCGCTTTGAATCCGGGTTGGCCTTGCAGCTTGCTTTGACCAATAAAATACGGTAGAAGTGAAGTTATGAGAGGCTTGAATATAAACCTAAAGAGGTCTTGTTGCCTCTAGTCTCACTTTCTTGGAATCTGAGACATCCGTGTGAAGACGCCTGGGCTGGTCTCTGGGAGGATGAGAGCGGCTCAGCTGTTAGCCACCACAAATTGTTAGACACATAAAGGAGGTGTCCAGTCCTAGTCTAGTGACCAGATGACTGTAGTTGTATGAATGACCCCTGACAAGACCAGCAGAAGATCTGCCTGGCTGAGCCCAGCTCAAATTGCTGATTTCCAGAATCACAAACAAACGAAATGATTGTTGTTTGAAACCACAAAGATTTGGTTTCAAATCTACCTACCAATAAATAACCGATACAGTAAATTGCCCATTACTCATTCCATTACTCCATCCTTGGAGTATCTATCCCTTGAAAGTATGATACAGAATACAGTATTCTCATTTCCAATCTGACTAAAGCAGAATAGATCAAAATTAGCCTCTCCTACATTATACATAATTCATTTCATTTGTCAATGTTTCCAAATTGCTCTAAATTTTATAGTATCGCATTTTCTGATCTCTATTATAACCATTCTTTATATATAAAAGTACTATAGACTAGAAAATATTAAAATATGCTCAACACCTTATGAATTTGTTTAAGTATTTATAATTTCTCAAAATTTTTCTTTTGTTGCTTCTTTGATAATTGAACTTCCTTCTCTTTTGTGTCTTTCCAGAAAACTCTCTTTGTTGGATGTTTGTCACTTGGGATCAATCCTTTGATTTTATTTTTTCTTTATTTTTCACTTCTTGATTCATTGTTCTAATTTATGAGATTTTCTCTTTTTATCTTTCTACCTTTGATTTATAGTCATGGTCATACTTTTCATTTTAAGAGATTTCCTTTTCTTCTATCACCGCTCCTTTATAATAGCATTCCGTTCCCATTTTGGAGATGTAATAAATATTCTTATCCCTCTGACGCTATTAAATGTAAGTATCCTTCTATTTCCTGTGTTAGGTCTTTCCTCTAGGTTCCTATTCTGGAGTTTTCTTTCTTGTTTTTAATGTTTTATTTGGTGTCTTTTGCTTTTGTGTCAGAGAACTTCTTGCAATAACAGGTGATCTTTAGCTGACAAACCACATATAATAATAAAATGCTGAAAAGCTGAGGGGAGCTGGGGTGGGGAGGAGAGATTGGAAAGGAGAGACAGGGAAGTGAATTTGAGAACTTTGTTTGTTTGTTTACAACACAAAATTTTACTTCCTTGCTTATATTTTATGTCATATGTATTCTACTCTGTTTCACATGCTTTATTTATACTGGAGCCAGGCTGAAGGAGAAAAATCCTATCTTCTGGAAAAAGGAAAAGAACAATAACAAATTCGTGTGATTGTTCTTGAAGTTTCTAATTGAATATAGCTTACGTATATGTCTAGAGTAAGTCATATAAACAAGTATGACGCTCATGATCTGCAAAAGTATATTCCTTCCTCAGGGAGGCATAGCAAATGATACAGCAAGGAGCAGACATATATAATCCTTCTACTGGAAAGGCATTGGGAACAATATACAACCTGTGAAAATTACTTTTATAACAATAGCAACTCGCCTGTATTTTTTTTGTCTCAGTTTAGTAATTGATTAATTGAAGATAACGATAATCATTCCACAAGATTGTCATTGAGAATAAATCAGTATGCACGTGTTTCAAATGCTTATCTTACCACTTGATGCATTGTGTTTAATTAACATTGAATAATTATATTCTTCTTTTCCAATTTTAATGATCTTTATCCTGAGCTCTAGGACCCAGATTTTTCATTGTTTGATGTTTTATTCTCACCATATCATCCCAGTGTGTCATAATCCACTTGCCCTTAGTCTGAGGTTTGAGAATTTAGGGTGAATAACTGAGACCCTCATATGTTAAGACATAGTGGGTTTTTAAAAAATTAATTAATTTATTTGTGGCTGCATTGGGTTTTCGTTGCTATGCACGGGCTCTCTCTAGTTGTGGCGAGCGGGGGCTACTCTTTGTTGCGGTGCGCGGGCTTCTCGTTGCGGGGCCTTCTCTTGCTGTGGAGCATGGGCTCTAGGTGTGCGGGCTTCAGCAGTTGTGGCTCGTGAGCCCTAGAGCACAGGCTCAGTGGTTGTGGCGCACGGGCTTAGTTGCTCCTTGGCATGTGGGATCCTGCCAGACCAGGGCTCGAACCCGAGCCCCCTGCATTGGCAGGCAGACTCTCAACCACTGTGCCACCAGGGAAGTCCTTTCGTGGGGCTTTTTTGTTTTCTCTTTTCTTCTCCAGGACTATTAGTTTCTCAGGAGACATCTCCTTGGGCTTTATGGCTGGTGTTCTGGGAACAAGGTACAAGGAAGCCTAGAGGATCTCGAATTCACTGTCCTGACTGGAGCTTGATCTCCTTGCTATCTGTCCCATTCCTCTCCAGCTCCCCATCAGACTGGATGTCCCTGAGCCCTGAGCTTCTCTGGCTCAGTTACTTCCAAGTAAATGTCCAGTACCTACTAATTATGGAGGCATTGAAGGGACGTAAGGCTGTGAGACAGTTGGACTCTGGGAGTGGGAAAAAGGCAACTACACTTTTTATATGCAAACTCTAATCCAATCTTTGCTTCCATGCCTCACATCTTAACTTCCTTGTCAACTTGCCCTGATACTTGCCTTCAAGTGCTGAGTCTCCCGGTACTTTGCACCCTGAAGCTGGGATCAGCCCTCTCCCCTGCAGGGCCTCCCCTGCAGGTACTTTACACTTAGCTTCCTCCACTAATCTGTCTCAACACCACTCCCTCTGGTTCCCTTCTTCCAAAAGTGGGCTTAGAATTTTGGCCCCTCATTTTACTCCTCTGGTTCTCTGTAAACTTGTGAGTTTATACCTTTTTAAATTCTTTATTTAACACTGAAGTATAGTTGCTGTCCAATATTATTTAAGTTTCAGGTGTACAGTAGAGTGAATCACGATTTTTACAGGTTATACTCCATTTATAGTTATTATAAAACATTGACTATGTCCCCTGTGCTGTATAATGTGTCTTTGTAGCTTATTTTGTACCTAATAGTTTGCACCTCTTCATTCCCTCCTCCTATATTGCCCCTCCCCCCTTCCCTCTCCTCACTGGTAACCACTAGTTTGTTCTCTATATCCGTGAGTCTGCTTCTTTTTTGTTACATTCACTAGTTTGTTTCCAATTCTTTTATTGACGTTTCATTGGGACTCTGAAGAGACAAAAATGAGTGATGAGACAAATGGGTGTGAGGGTCAAAGGTTTGGAAAAGTTCAAATTAAGAAGGAATATAATGTGTTATTTAAAGTCTGTAGGGAATTCTCTGGTGTTCCAGTGGTTGGGACTCCATGCTTTCACTGCCAAGGGCGCAGGTTCCATCCCTGGTTGGGGAACTAAGATCCCACAAACCGTGCAAAATGGCCAAAAGAAAAGTTTAAACTCTGTATATTGTCTAATTCTCTCCTAAAAATAGGATGCCAGTGATAACACTAAGATAAGTATTACAAAAAAGAAATCTGAGAAAGGTTAAGATATTTTATTTTTTAAAAGTTATGCCAACTCAGGTGGTTTCTAGATATCACTTAGGAAAACCAGAACTCTCAGACTTTGATGGTGCTCTTATTACAGAACTTGAGATACTCCTGAACTGAAATGCCATAGCATATCACCATCTTGGTCCTTCATTCTGCAATCACCATGCTTTAGATAGGGTCAACAAACTACAGCCCATGGGCCAATGATCTGTTTTTGTGAATAAAGTTTTATTGAAACATGGCTACTTCCGTTCAGTCACCTATTGTCTGTGGCTGCTTTCATGCTACAAACCCTGGGAGTTACACCAGAATTGTGTAGTTACAAAAACATTTACTGCCTGGCTCTTTACAGAAGAAGCTTGCTGACACCTGCTTTAGATGGCTAAGTTGCAGGAATATAAGAGTTGGTGGCTATTTTGTTAAAAAACAAATAAGTGGAAAATCAGCTGTGAAGAGTAGCAAATATTTTCTTGTTATTTCTGAATTAGGTAAAAATGATTATTAAACTTATGTTACCTCTTAAATATAAAAGGCAGATGCAGTATAATGCCTCATGTGCAGACTATTTTTGAAACATACTAAAGTCAAAACCAAAACTCTGTATACCATTAATCTAATTACATAAAGGATCAAAGTATTGATATCTGGCAACCGGAATGAATTCTTTCATTTTAATCATAGTGGACACAGCACTATATAAGGGATAAAGGACACATGAGTTTGATTCTTGTATGTGCTATTTACATACTCGATGGCCTTGAACAAGTCACAATGCCTCTAAATTTAAATTTCCTTGTCCATAAATACAGGGGATTAAATTGCATGGTTTCGCATCAGCTGTGATTCCATAAGGTTGTGAAAACAGAGCAGTTAACATCTTCCTTGCTTGCACTTGATGTTATTAGGCTGTTCCACTGGTTTTAATATTTAAAAGAAAAGCATCAAGCACTAAAATTAGGAATACTGTGGCTATATTATGATTCTTCTACCCCTATACTTTATTTGGGTTCCCTTCGAAAAATCATTTATGCAATTCCATGCTCCAGTTTCCTTTTTACTAAAGCAGCAATAAGAGTGTTTGTTATTTTTAGTATATCAAGATATACTATTCTTTTTGGAAAAGCTGTTTGGAAAGACTTGAAAGAAAAGAAGTACATGAATATTAAATTTTGTTTTGAAGTTAATTTAGGTTATTATATTATTTCAAAAAGTACTTACCCTTGCCCTTTAAAATATTGTGTACAGAATGCAACTTAAATGCTAAATTTTACATAGTCCTTACTCATGTGTGAAAAAATTAGATATTCTGCATCGTAGACAACTCTTCTGAAATAATGTCACCATGTAATATCGCTGTTAGCTTTCCCAGCTGAGAAATGCTGTTTTCATGAATAGTGATAAGAGGGGAATTTGAATGGAATTTTACATTCTCATGCCTTGTTACATAAAATTGTCACTCAGGACTATAAATTTTATCCCTTTTATACCAAATATAAACTATCAATTTCAAACGTGTAGTATAGATTTAGATGCATTTCTTCCCATTTTTAAATGTCAGGTGAACCATGTTAGGTAAAGAGAACTCTGAATATGCTTAGCTAGCATTAGAAACATCTAATCCAAACCATGACCCCTTTCCATTACCATATAATATTAAAAAACCTTACTATTTATGTGCTATAGAGCAACTGGGAATGTTTGCCTTAGTAGTCTAACTTATAGTGAACTTTTTACAGACTAAGAATTTTTAAAGGTCTAGAACTTTTAATATTATGGTAAAATTACTTCTCTTTAAGTATTCTTTCTTAATGTTTGATACTTACACTGGTAATTATACTCAAATTTTACCTGATATTTAAATAGAAAATATGAGTTCATAATAAATACGCTATAAGTGTTTTGTAGGAGATAGCAACTTAGTGAAAAAGGTATACTCTAAATAATCATACTATTTTTTTATTTGTTTATCTGTAGATAATGTAATGGGAAAATGTAGTGCTATTGTTGAAGATCCTGTCATTGTTTGCTGAGTTGAAATTAATTATTTAATACTTATTAATTGTCAGTAAAGTTCCATGGAAACCCACAAAGCCTGATCTTTGTCTGAAGGAGTATCTGCTAATGTAGCCAACCTTTATAAGGAGTTACTAATGAAAGAGCTGGTGGAACAAAGGCAAGATATTGTGTCAAACTGGAGCTCTTATAATACTGTTGTCCTTTAGACTTTCTCGCTTCCTCTCACTGTTCCATCAGAACAGATTAATGATGTGTACTATTTCACAGTCACAATTTAGGTACTCATCTCTGGCCTTGCTTCTATAATAATGGCATATTTTACCCCTATCCTATCATATTCACTTTTCAGTTCATTCACAGGCTCTCTAGGTTGTCTGTAGCCTTTGCTTCAAGTCCTGTGAAGCTCAACCTGGTAAACTTTTATAATAGTTTTGCTTTCCTCTTGGTTTTTGGTTTGTCTGTTTGTTGCTGTTGATCATTCTGAACATTGCAGCCACCATGACATTCTTATCTTAACTAATGAACAAGCTCTGCGATAATTGAGATTCACTTCCTACCTGCTGGTAAAATCATAACTGGTCAAGAGAATCCTGCAGTTTACAAGGCCAGCTTCATATGATTTCTGAGATACTTTCCATCATGCACGATGCTGTGAATTCATGGTACTACTTCACATAGCCTAGTTTCAGCAGCAAGATACTAAACATTCTCCTGATTTCAGGACAACAGTGGATTCCTATGAAGCTGAGATGAGATAACTACCATCCTTGATCCTCCAGACAACTTCTTAGGATTTGGGTGCAACGTTTAAAAATCAAAAATCTCTTCAACCTGTCTAGCCCAAATGGCCTGAGAGGGTATAGCTCACACATGGGATATCCATGGAGCCTATGTAATTAAAGCAGAGCAACTGAGATGAAAATGGCAAGAGAAAAAGCCACATGTGTAATGGAAGAGGGGCAGTCATTTGCTGTGGGCTGCTTTTAAGTTGGTTCCCAATGATGCCCACCTCCTGGCATTCATGCTCGTGTTTCACTACCAACGATTTAGTGTGAGCTGGACCTAGTGACTTGTTTCTGGTAAAGAAAATAAAGCAGAAATCCTGGGATGTCACTTCCAAGGTTAAGTGTAAAAAGACTCTGGTTCTAAATTTGCTTTACTTCTCTTACTTTCTTGCTTACTTGATCTGGTGGAAGCCAGCCGCCATGTTGTGAACTGACCTAAGGAGAGGACTGTGACAAAACTAGGGGAGACCTCCATCCAACAGTCAGCAAGGAACTGAAGCCTGCCAACAACCACCTGAGTGAGACTAGAAGTGGGTCTTCCACAGTGGACCGTTTCTATGAGACAACAGCCCTGGCTGACACCTTGATTACAGCTTTCTAAGAGACCTTGAGCTGGAGGAACCAACTAAGTTGCCCCCAGATTCCTGACCTACAAAAATTGTGATTTTATAAGCATTTCTTGTCTTAAGCCTCTAAGTTTTGGGGTAAGTTGTTATATAGCCATAGATGACTAATATATCATTTAAGATCCTATAGGCCACTGTGGTGACATTTTATCTCTCTGGGTGAGATGAAAAGCTCTTGCAAAATTTTGGGCGGAGCTGTGATGACTTACATTTTGAAAGGATTCTGCTTGCTGCTCTACTGGCAGTAATTTCAGGGGAATATGGACATAAGCAAGAAGAAGATTAACTTAGTACTTTCAGGCTGCTATGACAAAACATCATAAATTAGGTGGCCTATAAACAGCAGAAATATATTGCTCACAATTCTGGAGGCTTTAAGTGTAAATGAGGTACCAGCATAGTTGGGTTCTGGTGAGAACCCTCTTCTTCCAGGTTGTAGACTGCTGAGTTCTTGTTGTATCTTCACATGCTAAAAGGAGCTACAGAGTTGGGCAGGGCCTCTTTTTTTTTTTTTTGTGGTACGCGGGCCTCTCACTGTTGTGGCCTCTCCCGTTGCAGAGCACAGGCTCCGGACACGCAGGCTCAGCGGCCATGGCTTATGGGCCCAGCCGCTCTACGGCATGCGGGATCTTCCCGGACCGGGGCATGAACCTGTGTCCCCTGCATCAGCAGGCGGACTCTCAACCGCTGCGCCACCAGGGAAGCCCAGGGCCTCTTTTATAAGAGCACTAATACCTTTCTTAAGGGCTCCACTCTCATGTCCTAAGCACCTCTCAAAGACGCCACCTCCTAATATCATTAGATTGGGCACTAGGTTTCAACATATGAATTGAGGGGACACAAACATGCAGTCCATGGCAAAGTTTTAAGAGGCTTTTGCTTGCTCTAGTTCAAGCGAGAAGATGGAGGCTTAATCTAGGGTGACAGTAGTGGATGTGTTAAGAAGTGATCAGAATCTGATACATTTAAAGGAAAAGACAAAAGACTTTGCTGATGGAATAGATGGAGGGTATGGAAAGGAAAGAAAAATGTCAATAATGTCTCCAAAGTATCTGGCGAGATGGATCTGCCATCTATAGAGATGGGGAAATGCTATGAGAGAAGCAGGTTTGGAGGTGATGGAAATAGGAGCTGAGTCTGACAACTGTCCATTGACTATGCCTAATGCACATCCAAGTGAAGCTTCAAGTCATCAATTAATTGAATGTATGAGTCAGATAACAAGGGAAAGGGCCCAATTGCAAACATGAATTTGGGAATGTTCAGAATACCTGTAGGTGGTATTTAAAGACTTGAGTTTAGATAAGACCACCTAGAACTTATATATCAACAGAAAAAAGATCTAAGGACCAAACTGGGAGTCACCCCAAAATTTAAAGATCAGGGAGCTGAGGAGGATCCATAAGTAGGAGCCTGAGAGGAAGAAAACTGTAAGGAAATAGGAAGACTAGGAGAGTGTGGTGTCCTGGAGGTCAGGAGAAAAACATGCCTCAACTCACTGTGTTTAAGGAGGCTTGACAGGTCAAATACAGTAAGGACCTGGGAAAGGACAATTAGTTTTAGTAACATGGAGGTTGGATGTCATGTTGCTTTGTGACCTTGATAAAAGCATTCTGGTGGAGAGTTAGGGTGAACTGAAGAAAGACTAGATAGAGGGAAACTTTAAAAATATAGACAAATCTTTGGTGGAGTACTGCTGTAAAGAGAAAAAGGAAACAAATGGCAGCTTGAGGAATACGTGAGGTTGAGAGAGATTTTTCTAAACTGAAAAAAATAAAACAAGTATTGCAGGCTGATAATTCACTTAAAGAATATAAGTTGCTGCTAGAAAATGAAACAAAAGTTGGAGATAGAAAGTCATTCCATCAAACAGAAAATGCACTTATTTATTTTTATAAGAAAAATCTAATTGGGATATTGAGTGGAATTGTGCTAAATTTATAGGATTCACTTAGAATGGATCAAAATCTTTGCAATATTGAGTATTCACATCTGCTATCTCTTCATTTATGCAAATGTTACATAAAGAGATAATAATTTTCTAGAGATTTTTCATATAATTTCTGTCCATTTTTTAGGTTTATTACTTTGTATTTCTTTGCTAGGAGTGGGATATTCTTTTTATTATTGATGTATTTTTTTGATAAATGTAAGAATATTGATTTAGATGTATTCATTTTGTATCTGCTTTTCGTATTTATACATTGGTTTTAAATAGTTTCAGTGGATTCTCTTTGGTGTCATAATAAATAAAATCATATCCTAAGTAAATAACTATGGCACCCTGTTTTCATTCTTCCATTTCTAGAACTACTGCCAGGCTCTCTCCACATTATCAAGTAATCAAAAAGTTTATACTGAAGTATAAACCAGAGGACATATGTAAAATGGGATCTTGAAGGATTATCTGATACATCTTCTGTCAGCCCCAAATGTCTAGCACCTCTGATGAATGATTCTTTTAAAGGAATTAGAGAAATTCTGCCACTCTCATTTGATAGATTTTTCAAATATACATACTTTATCATATATCAAAATTTCTGTTAATGGTACTGAGTAGACTTTAATTTTTCCCTTATGCTTGAAGGGTTAATAAGCTCCTGGAGGATAAAAGAAGATACACAGCAAGCTGGATACAAATGGAAAGCAAAGCAGAGAAATCAGTACCCACCAGGGCTCTGCATATAGTTTAGCACAGTGTCTGGGACATAGTTGGTTCTAAATAAACTTGATTCCTGAGGAATCAAGATGTCGGTGTGGGAAAATGCAGAGTTAGTGTCTCCCCACAGCTATGGTGCCTGCCGGCCACTGGTGGGGAACTCTGACCCCCAAGGAGATGGGAGGAACCCTGGAATGAACTGGTAGGACATAGGGGGACCGAGGGGGGGAGGAGAAGTGGAGGCCAGACAAGATTGGTGCCCCTGAACTTGGGGAGATCAGGAGAGGCAGGTGGGAAGGACTTTCCAGGAAGAGCAGGAGAGGAGTGGAGGGTGATCGCCTGGCCCACTTGGGGGGGGGGAGCTTGCTGAGCTCCCAAGCTGGTTCCCCCACCTCCAAAGCCCCATCCAGGCAGTGTGGTTCCTGGAGGCATAGGAGGGAGGCCGGGGAGATCAGGAGTGGCAGGCGGGAGGGGACTTCCTAGACCCCAGACCAGAGGAGCAGGAGAGGAGAGGAGAGGAAGGTATTTACCCCACCCACTTGAGCCCAGGAAGCCTGCTGGGCCCCCCGGGTGAGGTCCCCTGCCCTCTGAGACAAGGGGAGGGGGACATGCCTGGGCCCCTTCTGTTCCTTGAGACTAAGCCCCATCCCCCACAGCTCCCAGGGCGTTTTCCAGCCCTGTGGGTCCTAAGCATTGGCCCCACAAACCACACAAACCTTGCTGTTGCTTAGCCCCGCTCACCACAGCCAAGACCTTTCCTGCCCCACCCCTGCCTTTTTTTTTTTTTTTCTTTTCCCTCCTCCTCTGTTTTACTATTGTGGTACTGATGTACCTTCCAGTTGTTGATTTATCTGTATGTTTATTTTTACATTCTTTCTAACATATCTCTTATTTTCCTAGTCTAATTTTATTTTTTACTTTGTTATTCTCTTTTTTTTTTCTTGCTGCCCCACGTGGCTGGTGAGATCTTGATTCATGAGCCTGGGGTCGGGGGGTAGCTCCTGCAGTGGGAGCTCCAATCCTGAACCACTGAGCTAACAGAGAATCTCAGACCCCAGGGAATATTCATCGGCGTGAGGTCTCACAGAGCTCCTCATCTCAGCACCAAGACCCAGCTCTACAAAATAGCCTACAAACTTCAGTGTTGGAAGCCTCAGACCAAACAACCAGTAAAACAGGAACACAATCTCACTCATAAAAAAAAAAAAAAAAAAAAAAAAAAGAGACGTTAAAAAAATATGTCACAGATGAAGGAGCAAGGTAAAAACCTACAAGACCAAATAAATGAAGAGGAAATAGGAAATCTACTTGAAAAAGAACTCAGAGTAAAGATGATCCAGAATCTCTGAAATAGAATGGAAGCACGGATTGAGAAAATACAAGAAATGTTTAACAAAGATCTAGAAGAACTAAAGAACAAACAAACAGAGATGAACAACACAATAACTGAAATGAAAAATACACTAGAAGGAATCAATAACAATAACGGAGACAGAAGAACGAATAAGTGAGCTGGAAGACAAAATGGTGGAAATAACTGCTGAGGAGCAGAAGAAAGAAGAAAGAATGAAAAGAATTGAAGACAATCTCAGAGACCTCTGGGACAATACTAAATGCACCAACATTCGAATTACAGGGGTCCCAGAAGAGGAAGAGAAAAAGAAAGGGTCTGAGAAAATATTTGAAGAGATTATAGTGGCAAACTTCCCTAACATGGGGAAAGAAATGGTCACCCGAGTCCAGGAAGCACAGAAAGTCCCATACAAGATAGACAGTAGGAGAAACACACCAAGACACATATTAATCAAACTAACAAAAATTAAATTCAAAGAAAAAATATTAAAAGCAGCAATGGAAAAACAAAAAATAACATACAAAGGAATCCCCATAAGGTTATCAGCTGATTTTTCAGTGCAAACTCTGCAAGCCAGAAGGAAGTGGCAGGATATACTTAAAGTGATTAAAGAGAAAAACCTACAACCAAGATTACTCTACCCAGCAAGGATCTCATTCAGATTCAACAGAGAAATTAAAACCTTTACAGACAAGCAGAAGCTAAAAGAATTCAGCACCACAAAACCAGCTTTACAATAAGTGCTAAAGAAACTTCTCTGAGCAGGAAACACTAGAGAAGAAAAAGACCCACAAAAACAAACCAAAAACAATTAAGAAAATGGTAATAGGAACATACATATCGATAATAACCTTGAATGTAAACGGATTAAGTGCCCCAACCAAAAGACACAGACTGGCTGAATGGATACAAAAAACAGACCCATATATATGCTGTCTACAAGAGACCCACTTCAGACCTAGGGACACATACGGACTGAAAGTGAAGTGATGGTAAAACATATTCCACGCAAATGGAAATCAAAAGAAAGCTGGAGTAGCAATAGTCATATCAGATAAAATAGACTTTAAAATGAAGACTGTTACAAGAGATAAGGAGGGACACTACCTAATGATCAAAGGATCAATTCAAGAAGAAGATATAACAATTATAAATGTTTATGCACCCAACATAGGAGCATCTCAGTACATAGGCAAATGCTAACAAACATGAAAGGAGAAATTGACAGTAACACAATAATAGTAGGGGACTTTTAACACCCCACTTACACCAAAGGAAAGATCATCCAAACAGAAAATAAATAAGGAAAAACAAGCTTTAAATGACACAATAGACCAGATACATGTTATTCATATTTATAGAACATTCCACCCCAAAGTGTCAGAATACATTTTCTTCTCGAGTGCACATGGAACAGTCTCCAGGATAGATCACATCTTGGGTCACAAATCAAGCCTCAGAAAATTTAAGAAAATTGAAATCATATCAAGCATCTTTTCTGATGACAACACTATGAGATTGGAAATCAATTACAGAAAAAATACATGGAGGCTAAACAGTGCACTACTAAATAACCAAGAGATCACTAAAGAAATCAAAGAAGAAATAAAAAAATACATAGAAACAAATGACAATGAAAACATGACAACCCAAAACCTAGGGGACACAGCAAAAGCAGTTCTAAGAGGGAAGTTTATAGCAATTCAGTCTCACCTCAAGAAACAAGAAAAATCTCAAATAAACAATCTACACTACACTTAAAACAACTAAAGAAGAACAAAGAAAACCCAAAGTTAGTAGAAGGAAAGAAATCATAAAGATCAGAGCAGAAATGAATGAAATAGAAACGAAGAAAACAATAGCAAAGATCAATAAAACTAAAAGCTGGTTCTTTGAGAAGATAAACAAAATGATAAACCCTTAGACTCACCAAGAAAAAAAAGGATAGAACGCAAATCAATAAAATTAGAAATGAAAAAGGAGAAATCACAACAGACACCACAGAAGTACAAAGGATAATAAGAGACTACTACAAACAACCATATGCCACTAAAATGGACAACCACGAAGAAATAGACAAATTCTCGGAAAGGTAAAATTTTCCAAGGCTGAACCAGGAAAAATTAGAAAACATAAACAGACCTATCACAAGTAATGAAATTGAAACTGTAATTAAAAATCTTCCAGCAAACAAAAGTCCAGGACAAGGTGGCTTCACAGGTGAATTCTATCAAACATTTAGAGAAGAGCTAACACCAATCCTTCTCAAAATCTTCCAAAAAACTGCAGATGGAGAAATACTCCCAAATTCATTCTACAAGGCCACCATCACCTAAATACCAAAAGCAGAAAACGATATCACATAAAAAAAGAAAATTATAGACCAATATCACTGATGAATGTAGATGCAAAAATCCTCAACAAAATACTAGCAAACAGAATCCAACAGCACATTAAAAGGATCATCCACCATCAAGTGGGATTTATTCCAAGAATGCAAGGATTCTTCAGTATATGCAAATCAATCAATGTGATAACCACATTAACAAATTAAGGAATAAAACCCATATGATCATCTCAATAGATGCAGAAAAAGCTTTTGACAAAATTCAACACCCATTTATGGTAAAAACTCTCCAGAAAATGGGCATAGAGGGAACCTACCTCAACATAATAAAGGCCATATATGACAAACCCACAGCAAGCATCATACTCAATGGTGAAAAACTGAAAGCATTTTCACTAGGATCAGAAACAAGACGAGGATGTTCACTCAGGCCACTCTTATTCAGCATAGTTTTGGAAGTCCAAGCCACGGCAATCGGGAGAAAAAGAAATAAAAGGAATACAAATTGGAAAAGAAGTAAAACTGTCACTGTTTGCAGATGACATGATACTATACATAGAGAATCCTAAAGATGACACCAGAAAACTACTAGAGCTAATCAATGAATTTAGCAAGGTTGCAGGATACAAAATTAATGCACAGAAATCTTTTGCATGTCTATACACTAATGATGAAAAACCTGAAAGAGAAATCAAGGAAACACTCCCATTTACCATTGTAACGAAAAGAATAAAATACCTAGGAATAAACCTGCCTAAGGAGGTGAAAGACTTGTACTCAGAAAACTATAAAACACTGATGAAAGAAATCAAACATGACATAAACAGATGGAGAAATATACCATGTTCTTGGATTGGAAGAATCAGTATTGTGAAAATGACTATACTGCCCAAAGCAATCTACAGATTCAATGCAATCCCTATCAAACTACCAGTGGCATTCTTCACAGATTAGAACAAAAAAATCTTGCAATTCATGTGGAAACACAAAAGACCCCGAACAGCCAAAGCAATCTTGAGAAAGAAAAACGGAGTTGGAGGAATCAGGCTCCCTGACTTCAAACTATACCACAAAGCTACAGTAATCAAGACAGTATGGTACTGGCACAAAAACAGAAATATAGATCAATGGTACAGGATAGAATGCCCAGAGACAAACCCATGCACATATGGGTACCTAATTTACAACACAGGAGGCAAGAACATATGATGGAGAAAACACAGCCTCTTCAATAAGTCGTGCTGGGAAAACTGGACAGCTACATGTAAACGAATGAAATTAGAACACTCCCTAACACCATATGCAAAAATAAACTCAAAATGGATTAAAGACTTAAATGTAAGGCCGATACTATAAAACTCTTAGAGGAAAATATAGGCAGAACACAGCAAGATCCTTTTTGACCCACCTCCTAGAGAAATGGAAATAAAAACAAAAATAAACAAGTGGAACCTAATGAAACTTAAAACCTTTTGCACAGCAAAGGAAATCATAAACAAGATAAAAAGACAACCCTCAGAATGGGAGAAAATATTTGCAAATGAGGCAACTGACAAACGATTAATCTCCAAAATTTACATGCAGCTCAATATCAAGAAAACAAACAACCCAATCCAAAAATGGGCAGAAGACCTAAATAGACATTTCTCTAAAGAAGATATACAGATTGCCAAGAAACACATGAAAGGATTCTCAACATCACTAATTAGAGAAATGCAAATCAAAACTACAATGAGGTATCACCTCACACCAGTCAGAATGGCCATCATCAAAAAATCTACAAACAATAAATGCTGGAGAGGGTGTGGAGAAAAGGGAACCCTCTTGCACTGTTGGTGGGAATGTAAATTGATACAGCCACTATGGAGAACACTATGGAGGTTCCTTAAAAAACTAAAAATAGGACTACCACAAGACCCAGCAATCCCACTACTGGGCATATACCCTGAGAAAACCATAATTCAAAGAGTCATGTACCACAATGTTCATTGCAGCTCTATTTACAATAGTCAGGACATGGAAGCAACCTAAGTGTCCATCAACAGATGAATGGATAGAGAAGATGTGACACATATATACAATGGAATATTAGTCAGCCATAAAAAGAAACAAAATTGAGTTATTTGTAGTAAGGTGGATGGACCTAGAGTCTGTCTTACAGAGTGAAGTCAGAAAGAGAAAAACAAATACTGTATGCTAACACATATACATGGAATCTAAAAAATAAAATGGTTCTGAAGAACCTAGGGGCGGGACAGGAATAAAGATGCAGATGTAGAGAATGGACTTGAGGACACAGGGAGGGGGAAGGGTGAGCTGGGATGAAGTGAGAGAGTGGCATGGACATATATACACTACCAAATGTAAAATAGATAGCTAGTGGAAAGCAGCCGCGTAGCACAGGGAGATCAGCTTGGTGCTTTGTGACCACATAGAGGGGTGGGATAGGGAGGGTGGGAGGGAGATGCAAGAGGGAGGGGATCTAGGGATATATGTATATGTATAGCTGATTCACTTTGTTATAAAGCAGAAACTAACACACCCTTGTAAAGCACTTATACTCCAATAAAGATGTGGGATAAAAAAGGAATCTTAAAAAAAAAATGGTACTGATGAATGTAGTTGCAGGGCAGGAATAAAGAGGTAGACATAGAGAATGGACTTGATGATATGGGGTGGGAGGGCGAAGCTGAGGCAAAGTGAGTGTAGCATCGAGGTATATACACTACCGAATGTAAAATAGTTGATTCGTGGGAAGCAGCAGCATGGCACAAGGAGATCCGCCCAGTGCTTTGCGGTGAACTCAAGGGGTGGGATAGGGAGGATTCTAGGGAGGCTCAAGGGGGAGGAGATATGGGGACATATGTATGCATATGGCTGGTTTGCTTTGTTGTGCAACAGAAAGTAACACAATATTGTGAAGCAACTTTACTCCAATAAAGGTGTATTAGAAAAGAATAAAAGAAGCTCCCTCTACATGGCCTAGAAAAAACGATGAAAACTTTGTAAATGGACCTTGATTAGTAAGTCTGAAATTAAAAGGAAATTTTTCTAACACTATCCTTTTCACTTGCGGAGCAAGGGAACTACTGGAAAGAATATCATTGACAAGAAAAGCAAATAAAAATTCTGTTATCAGTTTAAAGTGACAACATACTACCATCACCTTTTTCTCAGTCACCATCTTCAAGAACAAATAACAATGAACAGTTGTTGGATTTGAAACTGGAAAATTACAACTGATAACAGATATCAATTGCTTCTCCAACTCTGGAAAATTTTTGAGTTCATTTCTCCTTAAATTTTTGGAGGAAAGAATCTATTAATGATTCCCACTTTAGGCCTTTTTCTCAGTGTGTTTGTAAAGTCTTTTCTGGGTTGATTGGACTTCGAATAGTGGCACATAACATATTTAACTCATTTCCTTTACTTCAAACACCGTAAGCTACTACTGCTTCCATTATCATAGGAAATGTAGGTAAATGACTGGACCTTCAGTCTTAAAAAAAAAATAGCTTAGATCAAGAGATAGTTAAGAAGAATAAATTAAATCTGACTTTTAGCATGTTTTATTGTGGACCATTCCTTTCAATAATTAATGCTTCAAATTCTAGATGATGGATTTATTTTGAGCTGTCAGTTTTAAGACAGAAAGAAAAATGAGAGAAAAATGTTCTAGGCAATGATAACGTCCTACTTTAAAGTTCTTATGTGTTTGCTTAAATAGTTACAATAACACATGCTGCAGAAATTTCCTATATTTATTTTAGAATTACTGCTATGCACATATGTATTATTCTTGGTAGGATGGGCATCTTCATATCTAGGGCATCCCACTATGATGACTGATTATGTTCCAGCTGGTCTTTCTCTACTTAGGAATGAAATTTTTTACTGGAGTAAATTTAATCAGAAAATCCTGTTAAATGTGGCACTCGTCCCAATCAGTTGAAAGTTTCGAAAAGAGAAAGTATAAGAAGAGAGGCAAAAGCTACAGTCTTTAATAACATGAACTTATCCAATGTGAGTTCTGAAGTTGGACAGTCTTTGACTCTTCTTCTGAATTCATCACTTATTAACTCTATGACTTTTAAAGTGCTGTAAAACCCCTCTAATTCTTGGTTTTTTGTAACTTTGAGAAATAATATTAATAGCTACATTTTAGGCTTCCTAAAAGGGTAAATTGAGATACTGTATACATGCATTTAGCCAAGTGGGCAATAAGTGTTTCCTTTTATTGTTACTGTTATATATTCCAACCAGTGTCAAAGAATGATTTGCAAACCACCTGCATTGTTATCTGTTGAGGTACTTATTAAACTACAAATTCTGGGTCTCTCTCAATACCAACTGTTTCAAGATCTCTAGGGCTGAGGCCCAGAAATCTGCATTTTTCACAAGAACCCCAGGTGATTTTATGCATATTAAAACATTTTTTTCCAATTTTAATCAGTTTTTTTTTGATTTTTAAAATGGAAGTATAGTTGATTTACAATGTTATATTAGTTTCAGGGGTACAGCCTAGTGATTCAATTATACATATATACATGTATAATGTGTGTGTATATATATATGTATACACACACACACACACACACATCTGTTCTTTTTCAGATTCTTTTCCCTTACAGGTTATTACAAAATATTGAGTATAGTTCCCTGTGCTATACAGTAGGTCCTTGTTGGTTATCTCTTTTATGTATAGCAGTGTGCATATGTTAATCCCAGCCTCCTAATTTATCCCTCCCTCCCCTCATTTCCCCTTTGCTAACCATAAGTGTGTTTTCTATGTCTGTGAATCTGTATCTGTTTTGTAAATAAGTTGATTTGTATCATTTTTTTTTTTTGGATTGCACATACAAGCGATATCATATTATATTTGTCTTTCTCTGTCTGGCTTACTTCACTTAGTATGACAATCTCTAGGTCCACCCATGTTGCTACAAATTGCATTATTTCATTCCTTTTTATGGCTGAGTAGTATTCTCTTGTGTATATGTACCACAACTTCTTTATCCATTCCTCTGTCAATGGACATTTAGGTTGCTTCCATGTCTTGGCTATTGTAAATAGTGCTGCTATGAACATTGATGTTTATGTATATTTTCTTTTACTTAAGTTTTATTGGTGTATAGTTGATTTACAATGTTGTATTAGTTTCAGGTGTATGGCAGAGTGATTCATTTATACATATACATATATTCATTCTTTTTCAAATTCTTTTCCCATATAGGTTATTATAGAATATTGAGTAGTGTTTCCTGTGCTATATAGTAGGTCCTTGTTGGTTATCTGTTTTATATATAGTAGTGTGTATATGTTAATCTCAAACTCATCATTTATCCCTCCCACCCATGTTTCCCCTTTGGTAACCATAAGTTTGTTTTCAAAATCTGTGAGTCTGTCTCAGTTTTGTAAATAAGTTCATTTGTATTATTTTTTTAATTAGATTCCACATATGAGTGATATATGATATTTGTCTTTCTCTGACTTATTTCACTTAGTATGATAATCTCTAGGTCCATCCATGTTGCTGCAAATGGCATTATTTTGTTCTTTTTGTATGGTTGAGTAATATTCCATCGTATATATGTACCACATCTTCTTTATCCAATCCTCTGTTGATGCACATTTAGGTTGCTTCCATGTCTTAGCTGTTGTAAATAGTGCTGCAATGAACATCGGGGTGCATGTATCTTTTTGAATGATGCTTTTCTCTGAATATATGTCCAGGAGTGAGATTGCTAGATCATATGGTAGTTCTATTTTTAGTTTTTTAAGGAACCTCCCTACTGTTCTCCATAATGATTTTACCAATTTACATTCCCACCAACAGTGTAGGAGGCTTCCCTTTTCTCCACACCCTTTCCAGCATTTATTCTTTGTAGACTTCAATGATGGCTCTTCTTACTGGTGTGAGGTGATAACTCATTGTAGTTTTGATTGGCATTTCTCCAATAATTAGTGATGTGGAGCACTTTTTCATGTGCTTTTTGGTCATCTGTATGTCTTCTTTGGAGAAATGTCTATTTGGATCTTCTGCCCATTTTTTGATTGGGTTTTTTTTTTTTTTTTTTTTGATATAGAGCTGCATGAGTTGTTTGTATATTTGGGGGAATAATCCCTTGTAGGTTGCTTCATTTGCAAATATTTTCTTCCAGTCAGTAGGTTGTCTTTCTGTTTTGTTTATGGTTTCCTTTGCTGTGCAAAAGAGTTTAAGTTTAATTAGGTTCCATTTGTTTATTTTTGTTGTTATTTTTATTACTCTAGGAGGTAGATCCAAAAAGATATTGGTGCACTTTATTGCAGAGTGTTCTTCCTGTGTTTTCCTCTAAGAGTTTTATAGTGTCTGGCATTACATTTAGGGATTTAATATATTTTGAGTTTATTTTTATGTATGATGTTAGAGAATGTTTTAATTTAATTCTTTTACATGTAGCTGTCTAGTCTTCCCAGCACCACTTATTGAAGAGACTGTCTTTTCTCCACTGTATATTCTTGCCTCCTTTTTCAAAGATTAATTTAATGGGTTTATTTCTGGGATTTCTATCCTGTTCCATTGATCTATATTTCTGTTTTTGTGCCAGTACCATACTGTTTTCATTACTGTAGCTTTGTAGTATAGTCTGAAGCCAGGGAGCCTGATTCCTCCAACTCCTTTTTTTCCCCCAGGATTGCTTTGGCTATTTGGGGTCTTTTGTGTTTCCATACAAATTAAAAATTTTTTTGTTCTAGTTCTGTGAAAAATGTTATTGGTAATTTGATAGGGATTGCATTAAATTGGTAGATTGCCTTGGGCATTTTAGTTATTTTAACAGTATTGATTCTTTAATCCAAAACATGGTATATCTTTCCATCTGTTTGTGTGGTCTTCAGTTTTTTTCATTAGCATCTTAGACTTTTCATGGTACAAATCTTTTTCCTCCTTAGGTAGGTTTATTCCTTGGTATTTTATTCTTTTTGAGGTGACAGTAAATGAGATTGTTTCCTTAATTTCACTGTCTGATCTTTTGTTGTTAGTGTATAGAAATGCAACAGATTTCTGTGTATTAATTTTGTATCCTGCAACTCTACCCAATTCACTGATGAGCTCTAGTAGTTTACTGATAGTGTCATATTTTCTATGTATAGTATGTCATCTGCAAACAGCGACAGTTTTACTTCTTCTACTAAAGTTTGAGAAACATTACTTTAATACTTGAATTTCCTTTTTTAAAATGCTGTTTTCTTATCATCTGGCAGTAGTTTAAAGTCACTGTTTAGTAACTCCATTTTATCTTATCAATATGCTAACTACCTGAAAGAAAATAAATGCACATTGCTGGGGTTTGTATTTAAAATGCCCCCTTCCCTGAATAGCCAAAATGATCTTGATAAAGAACAAGAAAGCTGGAGGTATCATGTGCCCTGATTTCAAACTATACTACAAAGCTACAATAATCAAAACAGTACTGTACTAGGACAAAAACAGACATATATATCAATGAAACAGAATAAAGAGGCCAGAATGAACCCATGCTTATATGAACAATTAATCTAGGACAAAAGTGGCAAGAATATATAATGAGGAAAAGACAGCCTCTTCAATAAATGGTGCTGGGAAAACTGGACAGCTATGTGCAAAAGAATCAAACAGGACTACTTTCTGCACAAAATATGCACAAAAATAAATTCAAAATAGATTAAAGACTTAAATATAAGCCCTGAAACCATAAAAATTCTAGAAGAAAATATACATAGTAACTTCTCTGACATCAGTTACAGTAATATATTTTTGGATTTATCTCCTCAGGCAAGAAAAAACAAAAATAAACAAGTGGGATTAAATAAACTAAACAAACGGGACATCAAACTAAAAAGCTTTTGCACAGTGAACAAAACAAAAAGTCCGCCTACACCTTAAAAGTACACAGAGCTGTAGTCAATTATATCTCAGTAAAACTGGAGGAAAAAATTAAAGTAAAATGCCTGTTACCCCCCCACTCACCTTAGCTCAGGCCCATTGAAAACTGCTTCCAACTCCCCTTGTGTCTTCCTCATCTCTTTTCTTCCTGCATATAACCCATAGGAACTTTCTAGCACTCACTGTGCACACTTCAAAATTTTTAGTTGTTAATCATCCTGTACATGATAAAGTCTAAGCTTCTGAACATAGAAATCAAAATCCTCAAAATGTATCCCCTACCTCTCTTTTAAGCCATATATCTACCCTGTCCCTGACACAGTATACTCTACTGAAAGAAAAGAAAAAGAAAAAAAACCCTCAGCATTTCAAATAAATAGTTCTGCCCTGTTTCAATGCCCTTCCTTCAGTCAACAAATGACTTAAAATTTCTTCCCGTTGAAATCATGTCCACCAAGATCCAGTGTGAATGGCACTTCCTCCCAAGAGCTTTTTCTAATCTCTTCAGCTGCAAGAGATTACCTTCTTAAAGCCCTTAGTTTGTAATATTCTTAAAACACTTAGATTTTTCTTTTTTGTATTATGTCACCTGTTAGGTTTTTCACTTCTTACAGACAAAAAAAACACATCATTATCTCTTTCTCTTCATCCCTTGTTGTGCTTGGCATAAATACTGGACTCAGGATGGTTGTTTCAAAGGAACCACTGAATGAATTAATGATCGTAACACGTAACTTGCAATAATAGTTTTCTAGAGACGCTCAACTTATGAAATATTTATCTTTGGCACTTTTAATTACTCTTGGAATGCAAGGGTGTTCTTGCTTTATCAACTGTATATGGACCTTAAAAACTACCCCATCCAACACTAGCATGACAGTTGAGAAATATGAGTAACACGATGACTTGCCCAAATCATACTGTTAAGGATGACACTGAGTCCAGAAGTATATTGGACTAATTCTCTGTTCAGATGATTTACACACTTATTTCATTTGTATATATGTACACTTATACATCAGTATATTTATTTTTCACATTTCTGTAAGTGTCCTGTATAAGCTTATTCTGTTGTTTCAAGAATGCTGTATAATCATCACAGTTCTACTGGCATACAACAAGAAGCATCGATCCTCATGTTTAGGAGATTGATGTCCACTGTTCTTCAGCTGAACTACACTGAATTCTGCATTAGGCTACAATTCAGCTGGGCTTAGCTACAGACTGATGGGTGGGTTCAGGTTTTCTTCATGTGTCTTCTTTCTGATGGGAAGCGAAAGGGGCAGCAGCTACCTAGGGCATGCTGTTTTGCTTTTTTCTGATTTGTCAAACTATCATTTCTGCCCACATTCCATTGGCCAAAGGAAGTAATTTTTATTATGTTTACATTTATATTTAATATCTGAAATATGTATATATGTCAAAATGGTTTAACTTCTAAAGATACAATTCTAGATATTCCTTGTTATAAGTGCAACTTGTAAAAAAATAAATGAAAATTAACCAATATAGAAATTTAGTTTCTGTATCTCCATTATGAAACTGAAAAAAATATATATATATATATTCAGTTTTGTTCATACTTGACAAAATGTTTATATGACTGGCCTATACTGATTATTTTTGATTATTCATATTTCTACTAGTGGGAGAAATTACAGTGACTTCATTTAAATGCTAGCAATTTTTTTTTTTTTTTTTTTTTTTTTTTTTTGCGGTACGCGGGCCTCTCACTGTAGCGGCCTCTCCTGCCGTGGAGCACAGGCTCCGGATGCACAGGCTCAGCAGCCATGGCTCACGGGCCCAGCTGCTCCGTGGCATGTGGAATCTTCCCAGACCGGGGCACGAACCCGTGTCCCCTGCATTAGCAGGCAGACTCTCAAAAACTGTGCCACCAGGGAAGCCCCAATGCTAGCAATTTAAATGAGTAAAGCTATGTTTTAAAATATTGAGGAATTTGGATTTTGTTTTCTATTTGCACCAAACAGAAGAATGAAAAGGTACAATTTTTAATCTGCAGTAATAAAATTCATGAGAAAATTGCTTAAGATCTGAACTTTTAACAATTACTCAGATTAATTCTGATACACGTTACCCAAAATCAGTTTCAGTCAACCCTTCCTTAAAAGGGAAACCTCATGAATCATGTTTATATAGATACACTCCAGAATATTTTACACATTTAAATTGACTTCCATGTGAAAATGACATCATTAAACAAAATATCCAGCATTTATTAATTTTACCAAAACTTTGCCTCCCTGAGTGATTGCTAGTGATTGCCTGTAGTCTAATCAAAATATTATGTGAGAAGCAAAATACTATATATCATACAATTTTATTTCAAAATTCCTACTACTTTGCCATGATACTTAGTAAGATCTACTGCTATACATTTAGCTATATTTTTCATTAATAATACTGAGATGGTCAAACCCTTAAATTGCTTTTAAACTCCTTATATACAAGATGGAACCATTTTAGAAAGCTCAAAATAATGAGAATTTAGGGATTAACTGTTTTTTTTCCCCTTGGAAATTAATATGCAGCTAGTAATTATTGTACAACACTCACACTGAAGACCTGGGGTCTGAAAACTGAAAATATAAAGTTGTTTAAATGGTGTTACTGTAACCTAAAGATTCAGTACTAAAATTTCTCTCTTAGTTATTTTATATTTGTTTGGGTTGGCTATCCAACCCAAAAATCCTTTGCCCAGTTTTATTAGAAATTTCATGTCAAAATGGGCCTAACAATTCTGACTTTTTTTTTTCGCCCACAGTTTAATAATTGCTGTTCTCTCTCTCTCTCTTTTTTTTATAAGGAATTCTGAAGAGGGTAACCCATCAAGTATGTTATTTGCGCCCAGTTGCCATGGTTAGAGAAAAGGTAAGGGAGATTCCGTAAGAAAGTGGGGCCCCCAAACTATCATTACATCATTAAAGAGGAAACACAACCACCGGTACTACCTATAAGTGTTCATAATTCAGCTGCAGTAAAGGGATTTACTAGATGACAGTGTAAAAGTGGTTATTTTCTATTCCTATCTGCATTTTTTGTAAGACCTGGATTTTTGTGACCTATACTGTATGAATATTTGTTTCAATTAAAAGGTGCTTTCTCTTTCAAAAAAAAAAGGGAAACAAACAAAAAATTCATTTTTTCATGCCTATCCATGTTGATTTTCTGCTTTCTCTATAAGGTGGGGTGGAGAGGCAGGAAGAATGTTCTAATTTGAAGTAATTTGTAATGAAAATTAATTGTATATTTCTATGCATTTATTCAATGTTTTATTGATTGATTTTAACTAGAGTTTAAGTCTATATCAGGGAAGAGCTATGTGCAAATTACTCTGAAACTATTGTCAAGTTTGGCAGTGTTGGTGCTTTAAGAAATTCTTTGGTTTTCATTGGAGTCATTTATTCCTATTGATAAGGAAAAGTGTTTGAATTTCTCTAATACAAAGTTGCTGCACTGGGAGTTAATACTAACTTTACCAAAGTATACGATGGTAAGAATGAAAATGTCTCACTCTGGATCTTAGTTTCATTTCCTATAAAATGGGGAATTGATACTGTATCAGCTTCAGAGTCCCTTCTGATGATAGGATACTGGAGTAGTAAAGAATTGTGCTTAACCATTATTTTTATGTACTAGTGTTTATAATGATCAAAATACAATGTACATTCATGGCAGAATGTGTGATAGGATAATTTATTGAAATATTAATTTGTGTTTCATTTTCACTGCTATGGAAGGATCAGAAAGAACATGAATTATTTTTACTTTGACATTTCTATTACATTCCCGTCCTCATTCCAGTAAGTGACCAGAATTTGTGTTCCTTTTGTTACCTGAAGATAAACTCACTCCCCAGCTTTTGTTTTCAGTTTACTAGGAGGAGTTATACTAAAGATTGGAGAGACAGAGAGAGAGAGAGAGAGAGAGAGAGAGAGAGAGAGAGAGAGAGGAATGGAGAAAGATGCAAGGTAGAGGAAGCATTAAAGGAAGGGAATGGAAGACTACCGAACCCTTGATTTATAGGGATCCAGGCCTCAGGCCTTGCAGAAACCCCAAGAGTACGGAAGAAGCTGGGGGAGGTTGGTTGAGTACACGGGACTTCTAGGGAGGTTGCTCTTGAAGGACTTAACAAAGATTCCTTTCACTGGCACTACCTACCTTCAAGAAGAAGTGGGTGGGTGGGACGGAGGGAGATGCAAGAGGGAAGAGATATGGGAACATATGTATATGTATAACTGATTCACTTTGTTATAAAGCAGAAACTAACACACCATTGTAAAGCAATTATACTCAAAGATGTAAAAAAAAAAAAAAGAAGTGGGCTTGGTCACTAAATCATAAAAGAAGAAAGCAAGAGAAGAAGAAAGGAACAGAGAGGAACTTCAAAAACAGCCAGAAACAATTAACAAAATGGCAGTAAGCATAAATTGATCAATAATTATTTCAAATGTAAATAGATGAAATTCTCCAATCAAAAGCCACAGAGTGGCTGAATGGATTTAAAACAAAAACAAAAGCAAAACCCATCTATATGCTGCCTACAAGTGACTCATTTAGATGTAAGGAAACACACAGACTGAAAGTGAAGAGATGGAAAAAGTTATTCCATACAACTGGAAACAAAAAGAAAGCTGGAATAGCCATATTTAATCAGACAAACTACATTTTAAAACAAATACTATAATAAGAGACAAAGAAGAGCATTACATAATGATAAAGGAGTCAATCCACCAAGAAGATATAACATTTGTAAGTATTTATTCACCCAACATAGTAGCAACTAAATATATAGAGCAAATATTAACAGACCTAGAGAAAGAAATAGACATCAATACAATAATAGTAGGGGACTATAATATCCCACTTACCTCAATGGATAGATCATCCAGACAGAAAATCAATAAAGAAACATCAGCCTTAAATGATATAGACCTAATAGGTACTTACAGAACATTCCATACAAAACCAAGAGAATACAGTTGATCCTTATACAGCATGAGTTGAACTGCTTGGATCCGCTTATATATAGATTCTTTTTAATAAAGATATTGGAAAATCTTTTGGAGATTTGAAACAATTTGAAAAACTCACAGGTGAACTGCATAGCCTAGAAATATCAAAAAAATAAGAAAAAGGTACGTTATGAATGAATAAAAATGTAGATATACAAAATACAGGTCAATCATTTGTTTATGTTATCAGTAAAGCTTCTGATCAACAGTAGGTTATTAAGTTTCTGGAAAGTCAAAAGTTGTACAGGAATTTTTGGCTGCACCAAAGGGTCAGCACCCCTAACCACTGTATTGTTCAAGGGTCAATTGTATATGTTCTTCTCAAGGGCACATGGAAAATTTTCCAAGATAGATCATATGTTACGCCATAAAACAAGTCTTAGTAAATTTAAGAGGATTGAGATAATATTATGCATCATTTCTGACCACAGTGTTATGAAACTAGAAATTAATTACACAAGGAAAATTGGAAAATTCATAAGTATGAGGAGATTAAGCAACATGCTACTGAACAACCAATGGGTCAAAGAAGAAATCAAAGAATACTCTGAGACAAATGGAAATAGAAAATTAACATACCAACATTTATGGCAAGCAGCAAAAGCAGTTCCAGGAGGGAAGTTCATAAAGATAAATGCCTACCTCAAGAAACAAGAAAGGGGCTTCCCTGGTGGCACAGTGGTTAAGAATCTGCCTGCCAATGCAGGGGACACGGGTTCGAGCCCTGGCCCAGGAAGATCCCACATGCCACGGAACAACTAGGCCCATGAGCCACAACTACTGAGCCTGTGCTCTAGGGCCCACGAGCCATAACTACTGAGCCTGCATGCCACAACTACTGGATCCCACGCACCTAGTGCCCATGCTCCACAACAAGAGAAGCCACCAAAACAACAAAGAGTAGCCCCCACTCGGCACAACTAGAGAAAGCCCGTGCACAGCAACGAAGATCCAACACAGCCAAAAATAAATAAATTAATTA
Source organism: Aethalodelphis obliquidens (assembly GCF_003676395.1). Taxonomy (NCBI): domain Eukaryota; kingdom Metazoa; phylum Chordata; class Mammalia; order Artiodactyla; family Delphinidae; genus Aethalodelphis; species Aethalodelphis obliquidens. The sequence continues at coordinate 66,425,097 of NW_020837949.1, read as the reverse complement.
AATAAATTTAAAAAAAAAAAACAAGAAAGGTCTCAAATAAACAACCTAATGTTACAACTCAAGGAACTAGAAAAAGAAGAAGAAAGCCCAAAGTTAGTGGAAGGAAGGAAATAAAATGTCAGAGCAGAAATAAATGAATTTACAGACTGAAAAGAAAATAGAAAAGATCAATGAAATTAGGAGCTGGTTCTTTGAAAAGTTAAACAAAATTGACTAACCTTTAGCTAGACTCACCAATAAAAAAGAGACTCAAATTTAAAAAAATCAAAAATGAAAGAGGAGATATTATAACTGATACCACAGAAATACAAAGGATCATAAGAGACTACCATGAATAATCACTTACAAATTGGACAACCTAAAGAAATGGATAAATTCCTAGAAACTTACAACCTACCAACACTGAATCATGATACAATAGAAAATCTTAACATATGTTGATTATTAGTAAGGAGATTGAATCAGTAATCAAAAACCTCCAACAAACAAAAATCCAGGACCAGACTGCTTCACTGGTAAATTTTACTAAACATTCAAAGAATTAATACCAGTCCTTCCAAACTATTCCAAGAAAAATTGAAGTGGAAGGAGCTCTTCCAAACTCATTTTACAAGGCCAGCATGACCCTGATACCAAAACCAAACACAAGAAAAAAAATTACAGGCCAATACCCCTGAGGATCACAGATGCAAAAATCCTCAACAAAATATTAGCAAACTGAATTCAAAAATACGTTAAAAGGATCATACGCCACCGCAATCAAGTGAGTGAGACTTATTCCAGGGATGCAAGAATATACCAACATCCACAAATCAGTCAATGTGATACACCACATTAACAAATTGAAGAATAAAAGTCGTAGGATCATCTCAGTAGGTGCATAAAAAACATTTGACAAGGTTCAATATCCATTTGTGATCAAAGCTCTCAACAAAGTGAGTAGAGAGAGAACATACCTCAACATAATAAAGTCCATGTATGACAAGCCCACAGCTAACATCATACTCAGTGGTTACAAGCTGAAAGCTATTCCTCTGAGATCAGGAATAACACAAAGATGCCCACTCTTGCCACTTTTATTCAACATAGTTTTAGATGTCCTAGCCAGAACGATTAGGCAGGAAAAAATAACTCACCCATGGAAAGGAAGAAGGAAAAGTGTCACTATCTGCAGTTGACCTGATGTTATATATAAAAAACCTTGAGAGACTCCATTAAAAACCTGTTAGAACTAATAAAAAATTTAGTAAAGTTGTAGTTATAAATCAGTACACAAATCTGTTGTGTTTCTATACACTAATAATGAACAATCAAGGAAATTAAGAAAACAGTGCCATTTACAAATGCCTCAAAAAGAACAAAATATCTAGGAATAAATTTAATTAAAGAGGTGAAAGACCTGTATATTAAAAATTATAAGACATTAGTGAAAAAAAATGAAAGAAGACCAAATAAATGGAAAGATATTCCATGCTCATGGATTGGAAGAATTAATATTGTTAAAATGTCCATACTACCCAAAGCAATATACAGATTCAATGCAATCCCTGTCAAAATTCCAATGCCATTTTTCACAGAACTAGAACAAAAAATCTTAAAATTTGTGTGGAATCATAAAAGACCCCAAACAGCCAAAGCAATCCTAAAAAAAAAGAGCAAGGCTGGAGGCATCACACTACCTGATTTCAAAGTATTACAAAGGTATAGTAATTAAAACAGTACGGTATTGGCATAAAAGCAGACACATAGATCAATGGAACAGAATAAACCCATACATATATGGTGAATTAATTTATGACAAGGAGCCAAGAATAAACAATGGGCAAAGGAGAGTATTTTCAATGTGTGGTATTGGGAAAATTGGACAGCCACAAGCGAAAGAATGAAACTGGAATACTATTTTATACTATATACAAAAACTAACTCAAAATGGATTAAAGACTTACAGACTGTAAGACCTGAAACCATAAAACTCCTAGTAGGAAACATAGGCAGTAAACTCCTTGACATAGGTCTTGTTGATGATTTTTGAATCTGACACCAAAAGCAAAAGCAGCAAAAGCAACAAAAGCAAAAATAAACAAGTGGGACTACATCAAACTAAAAAGCTCTGCACAGCAAAGGAAACTATCAACAAAATGAAAAGGTAACCTACTGAGAGAAAATATTTGCAAATCATGTATCTGATAAGGGACTAGTATGCAAAATATATAAAGAACTCATACAACTCAAGCAAACAAAAACAATTTTAAAAATGGCAGAAAAAATGAATAGACTTTTTTCCATAGAAGACATGCAGATAGCCAACAGGTACATGAAAAGATGCTCAACGTCGTTAATCATCAAGGAAATGCAAATCAAAACCACAATGAGATACAACTTCTTACTTGTTAGAATGGATATTATAAAAAAGACTAGAAGTAACAAGTGTTGGCGAGGATGTGAGAAGAAGGGAACCATTGTGTATTGTTGGTGGAAATGTAAATTGGTGCAGCCACTATGGAAAACACTATCTCAAAAATTAAAAATAGGACTACTATATGTTCCAGCAGTTCTGCTGGGCATTTATTTAAAGAACACCAAAACACTACTTCAGAAAGATATGTAGCCTCATGTTCATTGAAGCATTATTTACAATAGCTCAGATATAGAAGCAACTTAAGTGTCCATCAATGGATGAATGAATAAAGAAGAGGTGGTGTGTGTATACACACACTCACACACACACACAATGGAATATTACTCAGCCGTAAAATACAATGAAATCATGCTATCTGCAACAACATGAATGGAACTCAAGGACCTTATGCTAAGTGAAATAAGTCAGATAGAGAAAGACAAATACTATATATGTGTGTGTGTTAGTGCATAAAAAAGAATAAACCTAAAACTAAGTTTATAGGTCCAAAAACAGAGTAGTGGTTGCCAGAGCTGGGGATGGGGATGGGATAAATGAAAGAACTGTTTGTTTGTTTTTAGTTTAAATAAGTTAACTAAAAAATAAAATTAAAATATAATTTATTTTTTAGGAAAAAACTGGGGTTGGACATTGAGCATATCACTAAAGTCATATTTGACTAAAGAACTGAGGCCTTCTTCCATGTTCCAGTCTTCCTATTAAATACGTAGATTTCTGTGTGGTCCTAGAGAGGCAGATGGATGTTGCCAAAATGACTGAATTTGGATCTCTTACCAGCCAAACAAGGAGAGGCTTGGAGTCAGATGCAACTTGATTTAATGACAAGAAAGATAATGTGACATTTCTTGCTCATGTACTTAGAAACTGAAAATTATAATGGCTGCAAGTATTGAGCAATAAAAATTCCTTTGAAAATTAACTATAAACATAACTGAATAATTAAATTAGAATTACTTTCCTCTGCTATAAACATCAAAAGGCAAAGTTCAAACTATATATATCAAATAAACATATATGATCCAATAGAATGAAAGTAGTGTTCTGTTTGTTAGAATGCATCATCGTAGGTAAAAACCCTCTAGGACTTTCCAATGCACAGAAAAATTTAAAGCTCTCAAATTTGTTTTTACAAGCTCAAGGGGTGAGACCTAACATAAAAAAAATACAGCATTCTTTAGCCCTTATCTGTGTACATCATTACACATTCAGGAGATTTGCCTCTACAAAGCTTTGTTATTTTGAGAGACAGCCCAGTGAACTTGTCACCATTCATGATGCAGTGGTGCGAAAAAAACTCTACTGTGTGTCAGGTATCCTAACTCTAGTCCCAGTTTCTGATTTTACATCTGTGGACTTGGTTAAATTGCTTAACTCTTCTGATTCTCAAAAGTATCCTCTGTAAGTTAAAAAGATTGTGATAAGAGGCTCCAAAGCTTCGGCCAACTTGAATTTTCTATTATAATGGTAATTTTTTCCAAATACTTTGTTTCCCTGGCCTTTAGCCCGATATCCTAAGAACTGCCATCTTAACTACCATTCATGTATTAATGTTGAAAGTTAAAGGAGTCACTACAACGATTCTCTCATCAGCTAACAGTTTTGGAATTCCCTTTTCTTATTGTCTTCAGAGTCCATCTGAGTTACACAACAGAATGAGTCTCAATACTAGTACGTTAAACTCACATCAGTGTTTGAACAAAAGCAACATTACCCACTTTGTTTTGTTTTGTTTTGTTTTGCGGTACGAGGGCCTCTCACTGTTGTGGCCTCTCCCGTTGCGGAGCACAGGCTCCGGACGCGCAGGCTCAGCGGCCATGGCTCACGGGCCCAGCCGCTCCACGGCACGTGGGATCTTCCCGGACCCGGGCACGAACCCGTGTCCCCTGCATCGGCAGGCGGACTCTCAACCACTGCGCCACCAGGGAAGCCCCCACTTTGTTTTATTCACAAGATGCCCTCCAAAAGGTTTTAGTTGTTTCAAAGAAAATCCATACTCAAAGACTCCCTTATGTTAAAATTATTCAATAAGAATATCCTGCCAGCATTGATGCCAGCTACAAAGGATGAAACCTGAAAGTGCTTTAGGTGATGGCGGTGTCTTTGAAATAAACATCATCCTTTAGTCTATATATTGTATTCAACTCACTAAATATAAGGAATGTATATTTGCCTTATTTATGATTTTCTTCAAGAAATGCCCTTTTCTAGAAGCATCTGTTAGGCATATGCCCACTGCTAACCAAAGAGCCAAAATATCAAAGCGCCAGCATTCTTTTGAATTGAAAGATCTAGAATGTTTGCTGGAAATCAGCTCAATAATGACACAATCACAATATGCATACATATTTTTTGTACATTAGCCTTTATCAATGGGAACTGTTTGCAATACTTTAACGAGACTAAAACAAGGGCTTTCATTTGAACTCAATACTCAGAGGACTCCACAGGATTTGAGGGCAGGAAAGAAAGCAGAGAAGGTAGTAATTCCATTTTACAGTTGGGAAAACTGAAGCAGAGGCATAATTGAGTTCCAAAACTTATGGAGGAGGTGATGTTAAATCTAGAACATAAAGAATTATTTTTCAAGTCATGGCAGTTTTATTGCAAAAGGACCCTGTACACATTTATCAGTTCTAGTACCTTAATAGCTACCCAACAAGTCATTTTTTTGAAAAATATATAACTAATAAAGACATTTAAATTAACATAGCTCTAATATTGACTATGGCCTTTTTTTTCTTCTCTTTCTATCTGAGTTGAAGATCAGTGTCCCAAGACACCTTAAATAAAATCTACGTAAGAACAGTAAACTTGTGAGGCAAATGCAGCTGCCATGTTCCACTGCCCTTCCTCTCAGCCAGGACAGATTATTGTCTGGTTGTTGTCTCAAATCCTCCCATTAAAACATTCTGGAGCCCCTTTCATGTATTAGGACCAAAACATGAGACTCCGAGAAATCAAGAGCAATCGATGTGGACTTCAGTTAGCATGTGACATCAACAGAACTGCTGAAATTTTCAATGGAAAATCCACAAAAATGTACAGCAACAATACTTCCATTAAAAAAAAGAAGAATCGTAAGCCATTTATCTTCCATTGGATGAAAAGAAGTAAAGTTAGATTAAGTCTCGCAGTAAAACTTTCTGGCTATACTTTGTACGTACTGAAGTACAAGAATATTTAGCCAATAAGGCGAGTTTTTGCCCATTCCCTAAAGGAAAATTATACGACTAACTAACACAAGATAGATAATACGGGGGTGGGGGGGGGAATGTAGTCTGTCTTGTGAAGTGTGTATGAAATTTTTCCATCTAAACAGCAAAGAAATCATATCTTTGGTTTCTTTAACCCACAGAAAATAAGCAGTCAAATTGTAGAGACTTGTATGAATAGACAAATGTCATAAATATTTTTCTTTCTCCCGATATTTAAAAAATGTCTTTATATTCATATATTTATCTATGCACGCATAGACTCACCCTAAAGTACCCATATTTTCAATCTGTGATTTAAAATTCTCACCTCATGGGGACTGCCCTGGCAGTCCAGTGGATAAGACTTTGCCTTCCAATGCGGGGGTGAAGGTTCGATCCCTGGTCGGGGAGCTGAGCTCCCACATGCCTTGGGGTCAAAAAAACAAAACATGAAACAGAAGCAATATTGTCACAAATTCAATGAGGACTTTAAAAATTGTCCACGTCAAAAAATCTTTAAAAAAATAAATAAAATTCACAACTCTTTTTTTTAGACTTAAAAATTATGTCTGTATGTATGATATTATTTGGAAAACAAATCTTTTGTAATAGTATATAACTACCTCCTGACAATATTAGCAGTTGCTTCCTAAATTCTATATATTGTATTCACTTTACCAAACAGGAAATGCAAATTGCCCTTCTTTGTTATTCTTCCATTAAAGATATGCCATTTCATTGAATTAAAGACTTGTTGAACATAAGCCAACCATTAGAATGAGGTTATGAATACCAAATGTACATACGTGTCGTACGCCTTTTCATTCTTAAAAGTGTGGAAGAATAGAAGGGAATAGAAGAGACTTATGAAGCATCCAAGTAGTTCTGTCCTTAGACAAGAGGGACTCATACTTGACACGGGTCCCACACTTATATAGGCCTTCACATGAATTTTTATCCCCAAATATAATTTTGCCCTGAAAAGATTGACTAGCTTGCATTTAAACATCATTTCAGCCACTCTTGGTAATGATCATACATCAGAGATTCTTCTTTAGAACCAATGATGTATACAGCAAATGTCATTGGAAGTTACACTTAATATTTCCCTCTTACATCCTCATTCCTCACACTCCACCACTTTTGTATTTTAGTAATGGCTAAATTGATAATACAAATCAAGAAAGGATTTGTGCTTGTGGAGATCGGTGAGAAAATGGAGACAAAGAATTTTTTAATGATAAAAAATTTGTATTTATACTGTAAAATTTCCTTAGTTTCATAGTTCCTTACACACTTTGGATCAAGGAGGCTACTCTGGGCTCCCCAACTACAGCTACTGCTGTCACTCCATAGAGTTGAGGCCAACACTCTGGATTCCAAGGAAAGGTGGAAGTAATAAGGGAGAACTAAAGTGCAAAACAGCTGGTAGAAAGTTAAGAAATAAAAATAATTGTTGGGCTTCCCTGGTGGCGCAGTGGTTGAGAGTCTGCCTGCTGATGCAAGGGACACGGTTCATGCCCCGGTCCGGGAAGATCCCACAGCCCGCGGAGCGGCTGGGCCCATGAGCCATGGCCGCTGAGCCTGCGTGTCCGGAGCCTGTGCTCTGCAACGGGAGAGGCCACAACAGTGAGAGGCCCGCATACTGCAAAGAAAAAATAAATTAAAAAAAAATTGTTGATAGTATGTAGCTGTTATTATAAGTATATCATAAACTGGTCATTTCAATTAACAAAGACCTTATAAACTGGATGCTATTTTTATCCACATTTCAAAAATGTAGAAACAGGGCTTAGAGAGATTAAGCAACCTGCCCAGGATCACGCAGCTATTAAATGGCTGAAGCAAGTTTGGAATCAGGCAATGTAGCCCCAGGAATTCATCCTTCTCAATGTCCACCTCCTCTCCCATCTTCTCTCAGCTGAATGCAACACATTTCTTTATTATTATTTGTCTTCCTGGGCAAGGAGAAGCCTGTTTCTATTCAAAAGAACTTCAACTCCAATATCAGCTATTTTTAATTTGATAAAATAAATTGGTATAACCTACTAGAAAGTGAATGTGCCAAGCATTGATGTAAGCACTTGACAAGAGATAATTCCTTTTATCGACTCTGTGATGGAGGTATTTAATTATCCCCATTTTGCAGAAGAACAAATAAAGGCACAGAAAAGTAAAATAACTTGCCCAAGCTCACACAGCTGCTAAATAGAAAAGCTAGGATTTGCAACATGGCAGCCTGGCTTCAGAACCTACATTCTTAAGCAGGGCTGACTTCTCATTAGGCACATAGACATAGAGGCAAGGGCCTGCCATATTTTAGAGGACCATAAAAAATGTTTCAATTTAAGTTTCTTTTAAAATCAGAAGCAAAAAATGAATTTAATAATAACAAGTAGATAATAAGTATAATATCAAGTGTATAATATAACTAATATCATAACACTGAATATATAATTTCATATAATTTCTAATTTCTCTCTGCATAATTTCTTATGCCAAGACTGTCTTAAAATATAACAATATAATTTTATAGTTTTACTATTAATTTTTAATGGAGGAAGGAGCCCATGAAAACAAAGATATTCAGGGTTCAAAGAAGTCAAATCTAGCCATGTTCTTAACCATTGTGCTATGCTGCCTCTCATTAAAAAATAAAGTTCACAGTCAAACACTCTTAAGTTTTGTTGTAGAAATAACTTTCTCCAAAAGTTATCTGCCTATTATTTAGCATCCTGCATATTTCCCAGGCAATGGCATGCTATTATCTTTTCCCAACCAAAACAAATTAAGAAATAAGAATCATCCTTTTCATGCAAATATCACTTATAACTTTTAAACCCATACTGACAATCATAAGGAAAAGTAGACACAATAAAAGGTAGCTGAGGTCAATTTCACAAAGCCTAGGACTCAAGTCAAACAAGTTCATTCTCTAAGTCTGTGAGCCTGTTTCTCTTTTGTAAATAAGTTCATTTGTATCATTTTTTAAATTTAGATTCTGCATGTAAGTGATATCAGTGATATTTGTCTTTGTCTGACTTACTTCACTTAGTATGATGACCTCCAGGTCCATCCATGTTGCTGCAAATGTCATTATTTCATTCTTTCAGTGGCTGAGTAATATTCCCTTGTATATATGTACCACATCTTCTTTATCCATTCTTCTGTTGACGGACATTTAGGTTGCTTCCATGTCTTGGTGATTGTAAACAATACTGCAGTGAACATTGGGGTGCATGTATCCTTTTGAACCATGTTTTTCTCCAGATGTATGCCCAGGAGTGGAATTGCTGGACATATGGTAGCTCTACTTTTAGTTTTTTAAGGAACCTCCATACTGGTCTCCATAGTGGCTGTGCCAATTTACATTCCCACCAACAGTGTAGGAGCATTCGAAGAGGGCATCTTTTGTGTTCACGTGGTAATATTGAATCAGTATAATTAGCAGCCCTCATTGTAAACTCCTTCAGAATTGCTGCTTTTTTTTTTGCTCTAATAATTTACGCAAGTATTTTACAAACTGTAACCCATAGGGCTTTAGTCCTAAAAATGTTCTAAGAGGGAAAAATGTTAGATGATCAACTACTTCTGGAAATTTTATTGTACTGTCTCAATCCAGGTCCCCACCTTCCCCGTCTCTAGGGGGCTCTAAACCACCACCATGGAGATTTAATTCACCCAGAGCATTAGTGCGTTGAAGGTTCTGATAAGTGCCAAAGGGTTATTTGCTTTCTTTTGTTTTGTCGTAAATTGATATGTGTTCCCTTCAGGATTTCTCAAACTTTCAAACCTACCCTGGCAACTTTTTCCTCTCCAGATATCTATTAGTGTTTCAAGATCAAGTCCTTCCCTCAAGAAAAACTTTGGGGAACTCTGTTCTGTTTATTGTGTAGTCACATTTGTCCCGACTACACATTAGAAAGTGCTTCAGACCAGACTTGAGCAATTATTCAGCAGCCAATTATTCATGGTCTTGAGGTGCCTGGGAGTCATATGAGCTGCGCTTTGCAGCTCTGTTCCTCCACTTGATGGCTCTGTGACTTCGGGTGATTCCTTTTCCTTTTTTTTTTTTTTTATCAGTTTCCTAGACTGTAAAATGGGACACCAGTACCACTGTTACAGTATTGTTCTGAAGATCTAGTGAGAGAAATTGTGCAGTATATAATATGCCCACTGCACAGCTTAGCACAGAGCAGAACTCAATGTTTCTTTTCACAAATAAACAGTTAAATATTAACCAAAAAAAATTCTGATTAAAAAAAGCCTTTCCCATCCCAGTTTTATAAATTCCTAGGTAATGGTTAATTTACTCATTTGCGTTAGTGGGCTACCTGGCAATTTCCATGACTACTGAAAAATAATTTTACATGAGACTAATTATAAAGCAGATCAATTTTTAGAACAAATGTCCTTGAAAACATCTCTTTAATTTCCATTTAGTTTGAACAGATTCATCTGCAACCCTTATTCATGCAAAACTCCCATTGATGTCACTTGATTCCAAACTAAATTAGGTGATCCAAAGATGAAGTAGAATCACTGAACAGACACGAGAATATTGTGCTTGTACTGTGGCTCCAAAGCTTAAAAAGCCGGAAGAAGAGGACGGAGTGAAGGGAAAAAACAATGATCAAAATATTGAAAGGCCAGAAATTAGGTGAAAGCGTAAATGAACAAAGTAGAATTTTAGGCCTTGTCATGGACAGTTTGAGACAGGATTTATAGAAAAACGTAACAGATCCCATCTTGCCTTGAACGTACCTCTAGTTAACTGTATTCATTCAGTGTGTATTTGGTGAATGCTTCGTTTGAGCTCAGTCCAATTCCAGGCAGGTTTGTAAATAAAATAATCAACAAGACCGCCAGGACCCACCCAACTTTCCTGGAGTTACATCTTGTAGTGGGTAAGGAAGAGTCAGGGAACAAACAAAAACCAGGACCTGTATGTAAACAAGTGGGAATATTTTAAACAAGCTAAATCCTATGATGAATAAAGCAGATTAATATGCCAGAGAAACAGTGAGTTAGGGGAAACACGGGGTGAGTCACGGAGGGCTCCTCTAAAAGGCTGCTTGGCTGGGATATCTCTCCTTCTAGCTTACGTTTTTCATCTATTGGGGGTGCTATGTTGTCTGTGTCTTCCTCATATAACACAGTGCCTGGTATGCTGTGATGATGAGTGCTGAGACCTGCAGCTGCACTTCCTTATTTGCTGAACAGAGAATTTAATAAGAGGAAATAAGTTTCCACTTCAGCATAAGGGATTTAGTTTAGCTATTACTAAGCACATCCCAATCCTGAAGCGTTAAATCCCTAAATGGTGTTGTAATTTGAAGTTCTTGTAGTTTTCTCGGGCTGCCACAACAAAATACCACAGACTGGCTTAACAATGGAAATTTTTTTTCTCACAGTTGCGACGATTGGAAATCCAGGATCTGGGTGCCAGCGTGGTCATGTTCTGGTGAGAGCTCTCTTCCCGGCTTGGCTTTTCACTGTGCTCAAGAAGCTGTGAGTGGAGAGGGAGGGAGGGAAGGGATTTGAGAGAGAGAATGAGAGTTCCTCTTTCTTTTCCTCCTTCTTCTTCTTGTGAGGGCCCTACCCCCATGAACTAATCTAACCCTAATTACCTCCCAATACCATCAGAATGGGGGTTAGAGCTTCAACATAAGAATTTGGGGAGGAGGGACATAAACATTCAGTCCATACACGCATCTTTAACAAGAGGATGTGTTTAATAAGTCCTTTAACAGTCATCCCTCAGAGATGACTGAGGTGATAGGAATACAGCCATGAGTAACATGAAGTCCCTGTTCTCTTGGAGCCTTGGGTCTAATTGTGGAAGCCACTTGGCATACATTAAAATGGCAAGTAAATCTGTGTTCAATCTGTGATAGACTGGACATTTGAAAAGAAAAAAGTTCTTATAGTCAGCCTCTAAGATTGCCACCAGTGATCCCAGCTTCCTAATATTCACACCTTTGTGCCATCTCTCTCTCACATTGTATTAGTCTGTATGACCAATAGTCTATGGTAGAACGGATGGTTTGTCACTTCCGAGATTAGGTTGTAAAAGACTGATTTCCATCTTGAGCTGTCTCTCTTGGATTATTGGTACTTGAAAGGCTTGTCATCAGCAGCCCTATGGAGAAACACACATGGTGAAAAACTGAGCTATGTGGCCAATAGTCACAAGAAACTGAGAGCACCAGCCACCACATGAGTGAGCCTGGCAGCAGATTTCCTAGCTCCAGATCACAGCTTGACTACAGCCTCGAGAGAGACCCTGAGCCAGAAATACCCAGCTAGGTTTTTCTTAGATTCCTGATTCACAGAAATAGTGAGATAATAAATGTGGAGTAACTTAAGCCATTAAATTTGGAGATAGTTTGTAACTCAGTGATGGATAACTAACGCTGGTCTTTCACTGCAGATAATTTGAGAGACAGTGACCTAGAATGTTCTTGATCAGTGATCAGATATGGAAGGCTTAAGTAAGAATTGATAAGCTCTAAATAAGTATGGCTCTGTGTGTTGGAAAATAAGAAGGGTAGTGATGGCATTGATAACAAACTTGATGAGCTACTGATGCCCCTTTGGGCTATAAGACTGAATTATCTAGAAACCAAGCACGGATATCTTATATTACGTCACGAATGAGTCAAATAACAAGAGCTATTTGTAATGAATGTCATGGCCTTTTCCTCTGTTTTAACTGATAACACTTATTATTTTAAGAATTCTGATATTTCAGTAGGAGTGGGTGTGAGAATATGTATATGTATAGGAAAGAATATCTTTGTTTTAACTCTGAATGCAAAATTATTTTTAGGTCTCATCCATATACATACCTGCTTCCTGAATGCCTTTCTGATAATGCCTTCCTTTATGGACTCAAATGATGTCAAGAGTGTCAGATACAAATCTTTCCTAACAAAGGTAAGACTCTCATCGTAAATAACTTATTTTTCTGGGTGGACTATGTTGTTCCAAGATATATTTGATAAACTTATGAGCATTGATATTATTTGACACAAGAGAAATAGGGAGTAATTTCAATTTAGAATATAAAAGTGAACCAAGAATAAAAACCTGAGTTGTATTTAGAGTGTGTCAGACAGATACAAAGAAGATTTGTAGCTTTCTTTGATGTGCTCACATGAAATGCCTGTAGTCAAAGGGCTATTTTTAAACTTGAGAAGAAATTCAGGACAAAAGGAACATTTTAAATATAAAAGAGAATTCAGGAAGATCACAAAGAAGTGAAATCACTATTACAAAGTTCAAAGACACATTGTTCTTCAAATACCAAGAAACTGACTTAAGGATCATTGGTGACCCTCATTCAGGGAAGACTCTCTAGGTATTAAGGAAGTGAGGGACACGAGGCTCTTCTTTTGCCCCCTTTGCAGAAACTGCTCTGTTTGGACAACTTTTCTGTTTTACTTTCTTGAGACTAATTCCTCTGTTGTGCACTGCCGTCAAGCAGCATTTTCTCTCTCCTTCAGCTACTGTGCTAGAGTTTTGAACTCAGCAAGGAGATCTTAACTGCAAGATAATTGGCATGTGGTGTCAGGCGTCACGTTGGCTGATCACTAGAGACCAGGGAGAGGAATCTGATGTGTCAGTCCCCTGCCTGAGCAGGATAAGTATTGGAGACCAGGAATTGACCTCCACATTGATAGGAAGCTAGAAAATTATTTTAAACATGGACAGGAAGTCCATTACAGGAAGTCAGGCTGACTGTTCTTAGGTATTAAGGACAGTTCTAAAAGTCATCTGGAAGGTCACAGGGATGGATCTGTGACATTAGGCCAAGGAGGACTGACCCAGAGAGGAGAAATCTTTTGTCTTATGTCAGAGAAAATCTCTAACACACAGGACAAGAAAGGCCACTTCTATGAGTACCAACTCTGCGAGGCAATTTAAATACATTAGCTCATTTCTTCCTCAGCAATTTTGGAAAAGAGGTTTTATATCCATCATATAGCTGTGGAAACTGAGACTCAGAGACATGACATAATTTAGCCTGTGTTGGACCGGCATTCAGATCTATGACCATCTGATACAAAATCCTCTTTCCACTACACCACTGTTTTTTTTCCTCTGAGTGACTTTATCACAGTCATTGACTAAAAATAAGATAGGAGACATCTTTCATAAGGGATCTCAAGGGTATCTATTACAAACCCTTCATTTAATACATTTAAAAAAGAAAGAAAGGTTACATTGGTACAAGTTATGATTCTGAATTATATACTTCAGATACTTTGCTGTCAGTCACAAATATCAGATCCTGAGAAATCACAAAGAATGTTTCTCTGTGTCAAAAAAAAAATGAAAGAAACCTATACATAGGAGAAATATATTTAGCTCAAGGCAGCTTTTAATTTTCTTTTCGATAATAAATCAAGAACAAACTTTTATCAAAAAGCCATTTGTACTCAGGTAAATCGGCCCTTTTCAGTTGTCCAGCAAATTTTTATTTGTTTTCAGTACAGTCTGCCTACAACATTGCTTAGTTAATATTTGAAATGTGTTTATATTTGTAGAGTGAGGCAGTTCAGTAGTAGGCTATCCATTCACTGATTCATTCATCCTACAACAAGCATTAAACACCTTCTATATGCCAGTGGCTAAGATACTTGTAATCAGGTCCTAAGTACTGAATGAAGGACAGTTATTAACATTTACACAGAATTTAGAGCTATGAAAAAATGCCAGCTCTGAGAGGCCAGAAGAAGAAATTCTCCTAAAGCTACCTTGGGATTCAGAACTGGAGAAAACAAACTATTTCCAGGAGGACCACCCAGAGGAGGTACTTTGGGAAGCCAGCCTGGAAATAGTCCTCCCAATGTGTAATACACATAAAAGATTAACTTTATTGCTGGTGATTTAGATTGTTCTAAATCAAGTTGTGTCCCAGGAGAATAAAATTCCATTTCTAAAGTGGACTTTTAGAATCATTTTTTCCCTTTTACATGAGGAAAGCACCTCCACCAAACCTGCATCTCTCACAGTGGTCCAGAAAACAACTACAAGGGTAGAGATTGGTGAACTCCACTGATGTCTTACTGTTTAATGTTACCAATGCCATGCCTTCAAATGCAAGTAGTCCTCTTTCCAAAGAAAGGTAAAAGATTTGTTCCTTATTTATTCTAAAATTTATAAATCACTCAAAGTTAAGATCCATGACTATCTAGATATATTGTTATTCTATAAATGAAAATTTCTATGGTTCTTACAAAATTAACTCTAAATTACTAATGTGTTCACCCCTTAAATGGATTAAAAAATGACTGATACATGCATGTTGTAACAAACCATTCCACGTGCTAAAGGAAAAATATGATTATCTTTTTTTATAAATTTCTTTGGTTTTTTTTTTTTTTTTTTTTTTTTTTTTTTCTGGCTGTGTTGGGTCTTTGTTTCTGTGTGCAGGCTTTCTCTAGTTGCCACGAGTGGCGGCTACTCTTCATTGCGGTGTGCGGGCTTCTCTTGTTGCGGAGCACGGGCTGTAGGCATGCAGGCTTCAGTAGTTGTGGCACGTGGGGTCAGTAGTTGTGGCTTGCGGGCTCTAGAGCACAGGCTCAGTAGTTGTGGCACACGGGCTTGGTTGCTCCACGGCATGTGGGATCTTCCCAGGCCAGGGCTCGAACCCATGTCCCTTGCATTGGCAGGCAGATTCTTAACCACTGCGCCACCAGGGAAGCCCCCTATGATTATCTTTTACCTCACACCTCTAATCAGACCTACTAGAGGTACCTGTAGCTAATAATAAGAGATGGATGTGTATTCTTTGGGATGATAAAAATCAATATTTTTAGCTAAATATAGTACCTATAGGAAGAGAAAAGTGAAGGTATATATTATACATTCTCAATGGGGGTGATATTGCCCCCAAGTGTTGAAAATTGGTTCTTGGAGGGATAAATGTTAGATATTACACTAATTTGTGACCTTCCAAAGGATTAAGGATAAAAACAAATATATAGTATATCTGTAGTATTAAAATTGAATGGGAGGGGGGCAATTAGAAATAAAAAATGTCCACAAAGCCTCTTTGGGGAGGCAGTAATGAAAAATTGTTGACAAACACTGGTGTATAGGTATATATACACATATGTCTCCTATATGTGTATACAGGCACCTTTACGCACACTATTTTTTCTTTTGAACAAAAACAGAATATATGATACTCTATATTCTGTCCCTTGCTTTTATTAACATGCTATGCCACGTGTAATCCGGGATTGACACATGCAAATGCTTACAGGGGTCAGGTGGGTAACATAAATAACATAACATAAATAAGAAAAACAGGGATTAGGGAAGAGTGTGGGCCATGGCAAAACTGAAACCCATGCTCCTTCACAAGAGCTTCACAAGCTCCAGCTGATGGTTGCTATTTGGGAATTTAGTCTCAGTGTTATCATATTCTCTGATTTGTCAAGCAATAGTGGAAATCGAAATTTTACGTGTTGATGATGAAATTTCCAAGCATGTCAACATTATGTGGGTCAAGCAAAACATGTCCAAACTAGTAAACCTTGCAGGTCTCCCTTTGGATTTCTGGTAGAGGTCCAACCCAGGGTTTCCCCAGAAAGATTCAGAGGCCAACTACAACAAAATCCTCTGCAACAGAATTTTCATGTGATGTGCTTGCTGGGCCCAAGTTCAGGTCTACTGAATCGGAAACTCTGTGGGTCCATCCAGGAATCTGAAGTTTTAACAAGGAGTTTCTTAAGTAATCTCAAGTTTGAGAACCAAGAACACAGCATACTTTTTAACAGCTATATAAACACCATAATTGAATTCCAAAGTATGAAATGATCATACTATGTTAAAAACCATGTCCTTATTGGTGGGTATTGAAGTTGCTTCTAAATTTCCCCCTCTATACATAATACTTCAGTAACTGTCCTTATGCACATTGCTTTTATTTTTATAGAACAGATTTCCCAAATCAGGATTATTGGGTCTAACTAAGGTCTAATAGATACTGTACATTTTAGGGTCTAGTAGATACTGACTTCATACTTACTTTAGACATTTTAGGGTCTAGTAGATACTTGCTTTATAAAGGTTGCAGAAAGTCACATTCCAACCAGCAATACATGTGAGTGCCCTTATCCCAACACTAACATCCCTGGACATTAGAATTTTTTTCCAATTTGATGGGATAAAGATGTTTTTAATTTTTTTAATGAATAATGTCCTGACTTCCAGTGCAGTTAACAATTTTTAAAAACACATTTCCTCTACAAGGGAATATTGGAGATATTCCCCTGCTGAGAATGGCAGGGTTAGAGTGGGAGCTAACACCTTGTACACAGTGTCAACTTTCTTGATACCCTTACCTTCTTCCTAGGGTCTACCCTCCTCTCAAATCCCTGCTTCTCTTCCCACAGGGAGCCCACTATAGCCACTCATTATCTTTCACTATTCTGGCAGGTTTCTAAGTTTTCCTTTAAAATTATATTCACCTGTTCATTCCTATGCCCACTTGTCTATTTAATGGTCTGTCTTTTCCTTATCTATTTGATGTAGCTCTGTGCAAACTAGGCCATTAACAGTTTGCTTACAAAGAATTCAAAAAATTATACAGGTTACTATTTTACTTAATAATCAACCCAATTTGAACAAATTTCATTTAATTTTAATCACATTAACCATTTCAAACTATCAGTAGTACCATTTTAGTTTGTTTCTGCTGCTTTTAGAAATGTGCTTTAACATCAGGCATTTTCAGTATAATGCTATAATAAGTTAACTGCAGAAAAGCCACTAATGAATTTTATTTTATTAAATAACAGCAAAGGAACTATAAAGATTTAAATAGCTTTTTATGCAAGTTAAAAACTTTCCAAACTCAGAAATGGATTTTTATGGGGGGCGGAGGGGGGGAGGTGGGCTTTCTCTCAAGAGCTCTAATTTCAAAACCCAAATGGAATTTCAAAATACAAGTAAATAAATGTCAAAGCCTCTTGGCCTCTGCTCTGCCATTCTATGCCTGAAATCCTGCCAAAATGAAATTTTCCATTCAAGAAGGACTGGCGTTTACTAAGCTGATTTTTAAAGACTCACTTTCAAAAGTAGTGGAAACATTGTGCAACTTTTGACGTTCCTCTCTGTGGATACAACAGCTGCCTCTGTAGACATTTTCCACAATGGTAACAATTTCTGAAAAACGAATTTTTAGCCCTTCCAATGCCTTCAGCCACTAGGTCTACTGGTTCTTCCCAGCGCCAAGCAGAGAAGATAAACAGAAGCCAAACTAAAAGCTAGCGTCTCACTAAGTATCACGGCACAAAAAGGACAGAAAGAGAAAGGGCAGAAGAGAAAGTGGGAGGGAGGAGGGAGCGTGGTCTGATAGTCCACTTGATAGAGGGAAACATTAATCTCAAAACTGTGTGCTGTTTCAACAAAACTGAGCTGTAGTGAGACTGGCTTGTCTGCTTATTCACATATTATCATATTCAGTTACTGTTAAGATCAAATAGTTAGAAAAGCTGAGTTCGTTTAAAGAATACAAAGGGAAAATATGGAGCCCCTGCAATACGTAGTCAAATCCGAGGATTAAGGCTCAGCTTCTCTTGGTCAGTCCAGCGTAGGTGGGAAGTAGGGGTAGTGCTTTTGGGGGCCGGTGAAAGAGTGAAGTCTTGGCAAATGGAAACTAAAACTGTCAGCCAGTGAAAACCTGCAGTGTGCCTAAAAGAAGCTTTAAAAAGTTAACAAACTATGGGATAAATCTAAGGTGGGAATGAAAATTAGAGTGTTGTGAGAAAACTGAAATCCATTTACTCTTTGACAGTCTAAAAGCAATGACTTGAAACAGCAAGCCTAAGTTCCTAGCTTGTCCTTAAGGCTTTCTCCCCACTCCTTTATTCTCTTCCTTTCCTCTTTCGCAGCTTTTCTCATATGCAGTGTATGTACCCCGTAATTATCTCCCTGTGAGTCTTCCTTTAATTTCGGACTTATTTTTTTCCCCCCTCTTTGTTGCTCCCAGACCCAAGCCTCCTTTTCCTCATGTTCTAGTATTTGTTCGTTGACGGAACAGAGAAGGGGTAGCGAGGCAGAAAAGTTTCGTGGTTTGGAAAACTTGGGCCTTTGTTGTGTCATTTCCCCTACCCCGTCACGCCCCCAACCACGTGACCAAGAAAGGCCGGAATTTTGTGAATGGAGCCGAAAGGTGGCTGCAGGGCGGGAGAGGCTCCGCCTCTTTTCCTAAAGCGGCCAATCTCCTAGCGGAGCGCTGCGGGGTCAGCAATAAACAACAATGGGCTGGGAACAGACGGTAAATTATTGGCTACCGAGAGAACCTCGCGGGGGCTGAGTCTGAAGCTCCGCCCCCTCCCGGTTACCATCGTTACCCGTCAGGCTCCAGCCGCAGAGAAGGTCTTTGGAAACTGTTGGTCAGGTTACGGGGGCTGGGTTATCCCGGGAGTGTTGGGCGGCGGGACACACTTGCCGCCTGACTGCACCCTCAGAAAGTACCCTGGAGCCTCACGATGCCAGCCTCGAGGCCCGGCTGCGCCCGAACCCCTCCCCGGCTCGGGTAAATGTGCAGTTCCCGCTCAAAATGCTTGTAGGTGCGCGCCTTAGGACGGGCTAACTCTGATTTACTACTTTCAGGGAACGCACGGTGTGTGTCCTTGCTGTCCACAGTTACTGGGTGTTTCCCCAGTAATAAGTTTTTTTTTTAATATTAAAAAAATTTTTGACCCATGACCTCCATGGGTCCGGAATTGAGCCTTGTGCGCTCACACTCCGGTTTAATACGGCTCCATAACGTTCCATTTAAGGAAAGAAACTTTCAATTAGAAATTAAGAACTGCAGCACGTTTCTCAAAGGGCTGAACAGCTGCCGGAAACACCCTTTGGTCTCTAGCTCTGGTCGCCACCAGGATCACAAATGAATTTCAACACCATTGAGTCCCTGGTCCCATCCCCGAGGCCTCTCATCCGCGGTTGGGCCGAGGCTTCTGAAGTGACTCTTTACAGCTCTAAGCCCCGTAGGAGGGTCAGGGCAAGTGGTTTCAGAATTGCAGCCCTCACTTTTTAACGTCCTAGTCATTGTCCTTGAAACCCGACCCCCCTCGCCTCTCTCCCCCAACTCCCGGCTCTGGCTGTTTAAAAGCTGGAGAGGAAGTGAAAGCGTCAAGTACAGTAAGTGATACCCTCCGCCTCCGTGTATACATAACAAAAGCTCAGGAAACGTGCGGGTCCCTAGGATATCCGAGCCACCCCTAACCTATCCCTGCTCCTCCCCACCTCCACCAGGGACTGGAAACACCTTGTCCCAGTGCACACGTGGGACAAATTTTATTTTAATACTTTACCTCACCTAGATCGCTCTGTAGTTCTCCCTTCCAACGCAACCACTCCTGAAGCGATTCCTCTGCTTCTCCCAGGTGCTTTCCCCATAGATTTTACTGTCCCATGAAAGATTTACTTGAGGATGACGTTAAAAAAAATAATGTTGTTGATGCGCCATAATGGTTATGGTGGGTGTTGAAAAATGGGAAGAGAACCTGGGCCAAAAACTTAGTGGGAACGAGGCTATAGTGTGAGGTGGGCTCCTTATCAGGTTCAAAGTAGAGGGGCTGGAGATCTTGAGGGAGGGGTGGTGGGAGACTAAGGAGGCACGGTCTTGGTGGATCGCACTTCAGAGTATATATGTGACCCGAACGAATGTGCTTTAGGAAATCAGCCCAATTAGTGGACCAAACACACCAGTAAGGAGAACTGGCGACTCGAAACACATGGCTTCGGTGTCCCCGGGCGCCTTAACAATAAGCAGCGGGTTAGGACGGCAGTCGATTTGCTCTGTGGCGTTTCCAGGCTGTGGTCACCGCGCCAGCCGGCGGAGCACGGGTATGGGCAGAGGGGCGCGGGAGATTCACGAGCAGGGGCAGCAAGCCTCCTGATTGACAGCCCGAAATCCGATCTTGTGAAAGAGACGCGGAGCCAATGGGAGGCAGCGATCCATCAGTTTGGATTGGAGGCCCCTGGAGGAGAAGTAGAGGAAAAACCACCGAATTGAGCTCTGTCAGAGGCGCTTTCGGCTTCCAAGGGGGAAGTGCTGGGCAATAATTAATGTTTTTATTAAAATTGGAGGGAATTTTTTGCAGCCGTTCGCCTAGCGTGGCCTTCAGGTGGGTCTTTCCAACAACTTTTTATGTCTCTCCAGATAATTGCATGGTTGTGGGTTGCAAAAACTATCCTTATGAAAGAGGTGTCTCCGTCTCTTTAGTCCCGTTAGGTGCAAAGCAAGTCTCGTTGATCGCCATTGCTAGTTTTGCACACGTTTGCGAATCAGAGCTGCCCGGGGTACACCGACCGCGCAGGGAAACATCGAGAGTGTAAATAAATACATCGCCTCTGGTTCGGATTTTTGCTACTGCCGAAAATATGTAAATTGTGAACTCTCTTGTCTCTCTTTGGATCCAGGTGAAGGAGGCGGTGTAGGGAGGGTTATTTTTGTGAATGGGACTGTCGGAGGGTAATTAGCTATGCAAATTCAAGAGCTTCATTCATGATTTTTTTTTTTTTTTTTTTGTAGCCTAAAAGCCATCTTGTTCCCCTCTAGGTTGATAGAAGTCCAGATCCCGAGGAAATCTCCAGCTAAATGCTCAAAATATAAAATACTGAGCTGAGATTTGCGAAGAGCAGCAGAATGGATGGATTTTATGACCAGCAAGTGCCTTACATGGTCACCAATGTGAGTGATCAGTTCGAAAGTTGCTGTTTATAAACTTGACTCCGACGGAGGGGGTGGGGTGGGGAGGAGGGAGAGAATGAGGAGGGAGGGGGCAAGGGGGCTGGGATTGCAGATACTTTATCTGCTTTGTTGCCACTGTAGGGCGACTCTGCTTCTAGAAGCCCAATCTTCAAAATGAGCTTACCTTTCAGTGATTTGGATAAGGCATAGTTTTGTTTTTAAGACTCCTTTTTCTGATTAAAGTGCTCAAGATGAGTGGAAGAGGAGATGGGGGGCAGCAGCAGCTGCTGCTCTCAAAGTTTTTGGCTGGGTTTGTCTGCCACATTGAAAAGAATGAAGTTGAGACAAATGCTGACACTTTTTGTTTATATGGGGTGTTTATTTTTTTTTTTCATTGTCTCTCTTACATTTTTCATTTCACCACTCTGTTTTTGTTCTTTTTTTAGGGGTGTTTCAGGGAGAATAAAATTCACTGTGTTTTAATCTAGCGTTGATCCAGCCTAAAACGACTTTAAGTGTAATTGCTTAATGTTGTTTTGATGTTGAGATACCATGAATATATGACTGATAAATAGTGTATTACCATCGGCACAGGGGAGCAACTCTCCCTGGCTGTTGAGTTCTCAGCATAAGCTTTCACTGTCAAATGAACACAGAAAATGATTATTGGAATTGATACGATGGACTTTTATTTTTCTATTTAGGGAGAAGATCCAGTAGACTTTTGTATGCATGTGTGTTTCTATGTGTGTGTGCCATGTGAGGTTTACATTCTTTTAAAGGATTTTATCTTTCCCTTTGTAGAATCAGCGTGGGAGAAATTGTAACGAGAAACCAACAAATGTCAGGAAAAGAAAATTCATTAACAGAGATCTGGCTCATGATTCAGAAGGTGAGGTTTGATTTTGGGCTGAATCCCCCCTCTTTACCTATACTTCCCACCCTCATAAAGAAGAGAAGCACTTCAGTCTTACCTTAAGAATAATACACTTTCAAATTACTGCATTTAACCAAGACTTCTATTTGGAGCAATTAACATGATGTGACAGTTTGCGTTGAGACATATTTTATGGCTCTGTCACAACCTAATGCAAGAAGGAAATAAAAACAGTGACAACCTTCTTTTAATCATTCTTTTGTGTTTAAATACCTTTGTCCATATGGCATACAAGTAATCCCATACACTAAGGTAACAATTTTGAAATATCCAACACAGTGGGACAAATTAGGCAGCTGTGCACACTGCTTAATTTCTCTTTTCTCCTGTGTTAGAAGTTGAGCAATGTAAGTGATTGTTTGATTTCCCATCCCCTTACACTAAAACCATATACTGTTATCAAACTTCTCATTGATGATTTTGATGACCACATGGTGAGGCCTTAAAATGTTCAATGAATCATAATCAAGGCCTAATTAGTAATTATAATACCTATTTGGGAAATTGGGTCACAGATTCCTTTTATGAACTGTTGGTAGGAGGTCAATATATTATAAATTATTCCAGCCCTATGCAGGCATTCATAATAAACTTACCATACTTAGATTTAATTACCAAAGTTCAGTTTGCCATTTAGATTAGGTATATTGGATTCTGAAATATCCTCAAATCTTCATATAAGTATAAATAAGTTACACGTGCCTCTCCCTCCCCACTATGACAGAATACACAGTTTTGGACTTGATAATAATCAGGTACCAGAGAATTATCTCTCTGACTTTTGTAAACCTACTCCTGTAGAAATTTTCTTCCAAAATCTTGTATTTAAAAGTTGTCCCTTTTAGTTTTGAGGCGTTGAACTTCAAAACATATAGTACTTTGAGAATTATACAATGTACTGTTACATGTTTTATATAAGATTCGGAAGATAGAAATAAAACGTTTTTCAGTCGTTCTGATTTTTCCCCTACTACTGTTTTAGCAAGAGTTGAATATATTTAAGAAAGGTTTCTGTGGATAGACATGCCTTTACCTCAGCCTTTTTGAGTTCTAGTGTATGCGTGTTGTTTGAGGTCCCTAAGCTTATTTATTAAGCTAACTGTTAAAAAGGGGAAAAAAAAGATATTGAGAAGTATTGCTTAATAGACATCAAAATGGGCAGGATTATTGATATAATTAAGTTACAAATCCTGATTTCTTTTTATATTGACTCCCCTCCCCAAATTAAATTGATCTATAGTACTAATTTCATGAAAAACATTTCCATTTAATGTAGGCTAAAGGTTTGCAAATCTTTTGTTTATGTCTTTGACTTGTTTTTTAGAACTCTTTCAAGATCTAAGTCAATTACAGGAAACATGGCTTGCAGAAGGTAAGGCAAAAAATTGCTTTCAAAGGAGGGGAAAAGCAACTCTAGAAGGGGAGGGAAAAAAAGTCCTGAACTTGCTGTCTTAATGTTCAGCCCAATTAATTGAGCTCTAAAAGAGCCACCTCATGTGTCATGCATACATTAGAGCCTCTGATGAGTTTGTCTTCGGGGAATCTGGGACTGCACTACCCAGTGTCATCACAAATTACCAGGAGAAATTGCTTCCAGCTCACAA
The DNA here is from genome assembly GCF_003676395.1 of Aethalodelphis obliquidens. Classification (NCBI taxonomy): domain Eukaryota; kingdom Metazoa; phylum Chordata; class Mammalia; order Artiodactyla; family Delphinidae; genus Aethalodelphis; species Aethalodelphis obliquidens. The sequence goes on along the minus strand of NW_020837949.1, from coordinate 66,401,219 downwards.
TCACATCTGCTTTTGGCAAGAACTAATGCACCAAGACTTCAAGTTCTAAGCCTCTGTTCAGATTTTAATTGCAATTGATCAGGTTTATATTATTGTACCTCGAGAGACCTCCTAGAGCCAGAACTCGGGCTTGCTGTTTCCTTTAGAGCAGCGCATATCATTATTTGGTGTTCTGGCGGAGGACTTTTCTGATGGCAGAAATTAGTTTCTCTGGGTTCATCAGGACGGGATGCTTCAAGATTTAAGTGCAAGTGTCTTCTTTCCACCTTGTTCACAACACAGAACGTTAGGTGTGTATCCAATGCTAAGGAAATCCATGGCTTTAAAATAAATCTTGGGGGGATTGGAGGATTTTAAAAATGTTTTCTGTTTGTTACTATGATGTGATGTTTGTTGAAATTGATCTTTGCTATTATAACACTTTTATTAGGATTTATTTAATATAGCAAGGAGATATTTAAAGGCATTACTTTTATTTTTGATAAAATTTTGTGTTGCAGTCTATTGTATCTTTTTTTGTGAAACTTTATTTTATAGGAACGAGGAGATATTGCTTCAGTACAGCTTTATACAACTTGAGAAATGTCTAATGTTGAGGGACTTTTGTTGGCGTCTATAATTTGAAATTTTTCTTTTGGATTTGGTACACTAAATGTGAAATAATAATTTTATCCTACGATGTGTTTTGTGGGAAATACAAAGAGAAAATTATAGATAGTTAGGTATTGAGTATAGTTGTGTTATTTCTGTCTTTGCATTACATGGGAAACATGCAGTTTTTGGAACAGATTTTTAAGATGGTTCAAAGAAGAGAGAGGGTCTCTTTAAAAGGAACCCAAGCAATGCTGTTGCTACTTTGAGGCAGACTGCTGTGTTTTTTCTAGTGGTCTTGCTTGCAGTTGATCAAGTTGCTGTTAGCATGTAAAATAAGTTTCTTTGTTTTGCTGATATTCTAGTTCTTCCAAAGGGCTTCTGCAATCTTTATAAAGCTTTTAAGTTAAATAGCTTTTCCAGTATCCCTTTGCAAGGGTGATTGTATTTGTATGTTAATGAAAGGTAAGTATTAATGAAAGTTTTAGTTACATTTAAAGGTCATTTTGCTTGTCACTGTAAATGAAACTTATTGCAATAGATTACTTATTATTGCAACATAAGCCATATATTCAAATGTAACTTTCTCAAGAAAAATCTGCACAGAGGCTCTTGCATGAATTTTATCTGTTAGTTTTGCAAAGTTAAATGTTGTGAGAACACTATGTTTATGAGGGAATTTATTCGCTTATCCAGAATACCTTCAGATATCTATTTTAATTGTTCTGGAAGGTTTGTTGGTTCTTAAGATGTTTAAGTCTCATTGATTCCAAGTCAGTGCACTTGCTGGCAGATTTTGAATGTGCACAGCAACTCTGTTCCTGGAATTTAAAAATGTGGAATCTGTGACAGACTCTTACCATTTTATAATCAGTTTCAGTGCAGTGTTTTACTTTTGACTTGTTTTGTTTCTTTGTCCCTCAGATAAGTGATTTGGTAATTTATCCAAGTTTATTTTAAAACTCTACACTGAATATTCTTACCCATGATAATTAACTTACCTGTAAATCAGATCTGAAGATTTAGCTTTATATAAAATAAACCTAGAAAATGATTGATGTATTTGAAAGAACATGGACTTTTACTTAGAAAAGAATTTATAAGCTTAAATAAGTTCAGGAATTAATCCTCGGAGTGTTTTATTGAATACCCAGGTGGGCTCCTATTTACAAACCATGAGTAAGATTGCATTTGAGGATAATTTAAACATTTGTTCAGAATACTTTACGTTAATGTATCCTGTCATGATATAAGCATAACATTAACTTTATTTTTAAAAATCTAAGAGTAAGAAGAGAGGTGGGTTTTTAAAATTATCTGTTAATGGACTGCACATTTATTTTTAGCAATTTTATATAATTATGTTATTTGCATTAGCATGTTAACTTATCCCACATCTTGAACAATATTAGCTAAGAAGAGATCTCAAAATTATACTAGTTTATTTGTAGCTAGATCTGTTCATTTATGTTCTTCTGGTCATCCAGAAATTAAAACATTGCCAAACTGGCAGACTATAAACGGTTCACATATTTCTTTTCATAATTCTTTATCGCCAAGAAAGGGACCATGGAATTTTAAGTCATCTTGACCCTTTTTAAAAAGACCATTGGCAATTAACCAAGTTTCTCCCGTAAGAATCCCACTGGGAAGTTAAACAGGTCTAAAAATGTTACTAGGCAGGAGAGTCAAGGTACTTGTAATGTGTCATATGAATTTTTAAAAAATTATCAAAGTCCCTAAATACTTGGGAAATAATATTGTTTCAGGTTTAATTTATTTTTTTCCTGTAAAAATTTTTATAAGGTAGACCCGAAGTGTAACATGGATTGGTCAGAGGTAAATTATTATGGATTATGAAATGTGTTTTATGTCCAAGGAAAAATTTGGATAGATAAGGTAGGACTTATTTGAGGGTGGGGTTGGAACCAGTATTTTCAATTCACTAAAGTCCTCTCCAAAAAATATGCTTCCATTCTTCCCCCAAATTTCTAAACAGGGATCAAAAATATGTTTTTGAAGAATATAACTTTATATTAGTATCAGTTTTGAAGTACTAACTGCAATTTTAAGGTTTTTTAACATATACACCACAATTTAAAATAGTCACATCTTATTCTGAAGAAAATTGAAAAGGTAATGTTTTCAGTGACCAGAGTAGCAGTTAAAAAAGTGAAGAATGTGCTTATTTTAAATTTTGCCATAGCCAGTTTATATTGTCATTTTACTGTGTACAATTCTTTATTTATTGATTCTTTGACTTTTGAATTCGATTGCCACTGACAGAAAGGCAATTCCAATTATTTGATCCCATGAAATAATGAGTTCAAATATCAATTCTATCAACATCCTGGTAACGTCCTGTTTTTTTAAGTGGTGCTTTAAGGAAGGGCATCCTAGAAATTCATAGTTAAAATGGAACCTTTTGTGTGGGGGGGACAGAAGTAGAAGGATGTAAAATCGAGTTAAAAGAGGATCACGTTCTTTTAAAGTTGCTTGTTAAAGTTTACCTTTAACACAACTTAAAGAAAAATAATACATTTCATATGTATCTAATATAAATACATAGCAACTTTTGAGTGTTATTTTTGATGTTGGTCTAGATGTCCTTGAGGTTTCTTTTCATCAGTAATATTAAGGAAAATTGTCGATAGTGATTCGCTGCCATCAGGGTAGAATGTTTTTCAGTTGTGTGGTAAGTCAAGTTTCATGCTGCCAGGACACTTTAGTCAAAGTTGTGCCTCCAAGAATAACCTTTCTACACTAAAGATTATTATTACCTCATGCCCTCATGCCGATAAGCTTTTTTCCTTTTGTTTTATGTGACTTTCTATTAATAGTCAGGTTTGCTGAAAAGTAGAGATGTCATTCTATTTCCTCAGTTCACTTTAGTGGCTGATACTAAATTTATAATCAAAATCATTTATTATGAATTTCATCAAATAATATGTGCTCTTGTTACTCAATATACATAATGCCACCCATAATACACAGTAGTCATAATGTACTCATTTTTATTTTTTAAAAACTAGACTGTTTCTTTTTGAAACGGAACATAAATTGGGTATGGACTCACGATTTTTTTTTAAATGTGAGGCAGTAAGGAGAAAAAGCTTTAAAAACTACATTATTTTGTGTGGTTTAAATAAAAAAGGAATTGAGAGTTAGGCATTAAATTACAGAAGTCCATACTATTTCTTAGAGTTGAGCAAGAGTCATTGTATGGGGGGAGGGGGGAGCTACTCTCCATCTTTTTCTTGTACCAGGAAATACTCTAAACTATGAAACAAAGACTTCTTGTTTGGACTTCATTAAAGGGTAGCAGGTAGAGTAGATGTATTCTGTTTCTCAACATTTATTGGAAGTATATAAATGCATTTTCATCTAGGGTCTATTTGCAAAATAGAAAAATTTGTTAAAAATAGAATTCGGATTTGATGTAGCCTAGATATCGGTTTTCCAGAGGGTCCTAATACATGTTAATGAAATATTGCTGAACTTTTCTAATTCAGTTACAGAAAATGTATAATTTCTTGAATTTCATAATATAACTTTATTTCCTCTGACCTGTGCACAACATTGTAATTAAAATAATAATAATGATAATAATAATAGAAGTCAGACCTCAGTAGCATTAGAGAAAATATATGGATAATAACAACAGCTCTGAGCTACGCTTAAGTTTTCAAGTCTCTCTATAGGTTAGTTAGGAAATTGAAGTTGATTTGAGACCAAAGACAACTAAAACTTACTGTTTTCTTTCTTTTAGAGCATACAGAAAGAATGCCTTTATCAATATTAAAGATGTTTTTGTCATGGGGAAAATGCCCCCCCTTTTTTCATCTGTTTCAATGTATTTATATTTCTGCATTAATTAATGTTTATACATTGGTACAATCATTTTAATGTTAAAAGTGATGTGGTATAAAACCAGGCTTAGCGGCCTCATGATTATTTTCTTCCATGGCCTGAAGCTTCATTTTAGGATTAAACAAAGTATGACTGTGTGAAGGTTGATTTTCTTGTTGTTTTACTTTTATTTAAAAGAAAATTTAAATTTCTTTAGAGAAACTTGTTTCTTAACCCTGTGAGAGTGAAATGCTACTAAGTTCAGCAATAAACTATTATAATCTTAAGGTAAAAAGAGCATTTGAATAATAAGCAAGAAAAATAAGGTATTTCTTTAATGGTTTGGCTTTTTTTCCCCCTTCCTTCTTTCCTTCCTTCCTTCCATCCACCCATGCATCCACCCATCCATCCATCCCTCCGTCTATCTTTACCTCTTTTCTTTTTTCCTTCTTAGTTTTATACATTTAAGTTTCTGTGACAAATTACCGTATAAAGCAGGATGGGTTAAACATATGTAAATATATATATGGATTTAACTTTGTCATTTATTTAAACGTGTACCTTAATGGATTTGAGCTGTATTTGAGACAGAGCAATAAAACTGGTATGTTTATACTGCAAGTTCAAGTTGACTTGCTTTAGCTCTCTGGAAGGGTGTGACATGAAAAGATTGCGGTTGGGCCCCATGGCTCATGCTGGACTGTGTTTTTGTGAATGGAGGCGGAACTCCAGCTCTGCCTGCTTGTCTGGAGGAATTGCTGAGGAGATCAGCTGTCTCATTCACGGGCAGAAAGAATGACTCTTACATCTTCCGCCTTGTTTGGCTCCAGGTCATTGTTACAGTGGATAGAACTGGTTTTAATTAAATATTAACCCCTTTTCAACTTGACATTTGTTTCAGTTGTAATTTTTCCACTTTTTCCCTAGCTTTAAAAGAAAACCTGACAGGCGCCTAGTTTGTAAGAAAAAGGGGGTTTTTACTTGTTTGCAGCCAAACTTGGAAAATATTTCAACACTCACCTTTCCTTAAGTAATGATTATTACTTTATTTGAAGGTTTAAAATAAGCACAAAAGACAGACAAACTCTGTTTAAAAATTGTGCACTCCCCACCCCAGCCCCGCCCAAGAAATATTAGTTAAGAAAGTATATTAAAATTCAAAATAAGGGTTAGTGATTCTGTGACATCAAGACTGTGATTAATATTTTCATGGGTTTCTTTCTCATAATATGTATTGCGATGTAGTAGAACGAGAGAGAGAGAGAGAGAGAGAGAGAGAGAGAGAGAGAGAGAGAGAGGGAGAGAGGGAGAGAGGGAGAGAGGGAGAGAGAGGAGAAACAACTTTGGATAATAATGTAGGTAAATAGCTGAAAGTGCAAATACTTCCCTTATAAAGGCGAAGTCCTGAGACTTGATGGCAACTTGTCTATTAATGTGTGATGAACTGATAGAAGCGCTCCAGCTATTACCAGTAAAATCCACATGCTTCATCTTCTTGAAAGCCTTTTATTGGTCTTTTGGTATATACTTTCTCTTCTCCTTTCTTACTCTTTCCCCTTCCTCTTTAATTACAGAGTGTGGGGAAACATTTTCATTCCCCAAAGGTGATTATTCCAAGCATAGTTTATTATAGATGGCAGTGAAAAAACTAATTTATTTTTAGGTTGGCCTCTATTGTTAATTTTCCACTTTGGAGTTGGTATGGCTTGCCGCAAATTTTCAGGAAGCTGTAGTTTGCTACTTCACAGAATTCCCCGTGAATGGAGGAAAAAAAGGAAATGTACGATACGAGTGTGGCAATACTTTGTCATATTTTCCTTGCCCAGATCCAACTTGTGTTTTTCGTTAGCTGCTTTCCTTTGACTCTAACTTGAAGTTAGAGGTAGACTTCAGCTTTTGTCCATTTAAGTAGCATGCTGCTTCATTTGGTCTATTCAGTTTCTTAAGATTAGCTTCTGTGAAAATGTGAGTCATATGTTTTTTGTTAAAATTCTGGAATATGTTCAGGCATAAGTGTGAAGTATTTATTCAGTATGTTAAGGAGTTAGAACAGAAATAGCAGTTCTTATTCTTTTTACAAAATTGTTGGTATGTAGCTATTTTCTGTATTTGTGAGGTATAACTTCTGGTTTCTTCTCCTCCTGAAGTTTTCCCTCCCCAGCTCCCATCTCCCAACATACACTGCTTATCCATCAGCGATTTTTACGCCTTTCTTGCAGTGATATATATCATTGAATTGCAACTTTGTCTTCTGATAGTAAGAAAAAAAAAGTCTGGCCTTTGGGACAGTCATACCAGCATATTCTGTTACAAATACGTTTTTGTTACTCACCCGCTATTTTTAACTATTCCTGTAAAGGGATATTATGTTTTTATTAGATTCTTGTAAATGTTGGCTTTTTAAAAGCATAGTGATTGCTGTGGTTGATAATTTTGCATCTCAGTAGTTATCTGAGTTTAGCTGTTAATTTCAAAGGAAAACCAAAACCTGTGGATATGGTGGGAAAAATGTGTAGGGTTTGATTCTGTCTGCCTGCTGTTATTTATTAAATAGATATTAAAAACACTTTTTGTAATTTTTTTTGGTGAAAAGACTTATTTTGATCGTTACTCCTCCAGTTATAATTTGTGAGTCTTTGAGAAAAATCAGGTTTACTGTACTGTCAAAAGAATGTTTATAGCTAAGAGAATGCTAATGTACATATTTTAGCTGCGATTTTTATCCGTCTCCAATATAATTCATTAGAAGTAAAGATATTAAACTTGCATTGTAATGATTTGAGTAGTACCTCGTGTGTGAATTGAAAAAAAGGGATGGGTGGTGGAGGTTTGGAAAGAAGAATATAAGTAACGTTTCTTGAGTATCTGATATTGTGTCTGGCGTTGTGCTTAGACTATTCCATTTAATTCTCATGAAAAACCTATATTATCACTATTAAACTGATGAGTAAAATGGAGTTCAAAGAGGTTAATGTTACACAGTTTACACAGCATAACATAGAACAATGATTTGAAGGTTGTTGGCCTTTAGTTAACCTTGGTATCAGGTATTAGTGGAATCGGAAGAAAAAAGTACCTCTTCCTCCAGTACAGGCTGATCAAATAGGTATCAGTTCTAATTTGGAAAAAAGCGCTTAATTTGTTTGGTTTTCTTAAGTGGCAGAGGATGGAATTTGTCTTCAATAAACTTAAGTATTGGTGTACAGAAGAAAGTTGTTAGAAAATAATTGAATGTCAAACTGCATATGTCTTGGTAATAGGCAAGATTATCGTTTGTTCCGCTCTTAATAATATAACATAAATTTTATTCAACCAAATATTTGTTTTTTTAAATCCTATTAAATAAGCTGACACAACAGACATTTTAATTCTATGTATGTTGTGTTCCTTTTTTATACAGAATTTTTAAAATGTAGAATTTCTTTTTATATGAATTTTTTTTCTTAATTACCAACACAAAGCTTTTTCAACAAAGACTGATTATGTTAATAAGAATTCCCCATACAGAATAGGCACTTTTAAAAAAATTAATTGACATCTGTTTTAGTATGACTTGATTGGATAAAAAGTTTCACTCTTAGATAATACTAGTAAAGTAATACTAACTAATCAGGCTATAGCTAAAGTTAATTAGGATTATAACTCATTATAAACCCAGCTTTTATGTAGCTTGTATGTCTGTAAGTGTGCGTATTTGTGTGTGCAGATGAAAACTCATTTTTTTAATATGTCAATTTGGAATAGGTTATTTTGACACCTAAATTAACTGTGATGAAAATATTCTAGAAGTGAAAAATATACTTGTGTTTTGATTGCCGAATACATTAAGTTCTTGCTCTTCAGAATTTTTTTCCTTTACTAAAAATAGGGTAGTCATTTGACATTAGGACTGATGAAATAGTGATATTCTTTTGTTAGTACTAAATAGTCACCTGGAAAATATTTTGCATGAAAAGATGGAGTTTGGTTTTATTATTTATTATTTTTATTATTGTGACCATAATCATTGAGATATAATATTTTATCATATATGACCAAAATCAATGATAATCTTTTCATGTAAAAAACTTTGTCACATATTTTGGCCAAATTTAGGGCAAACATTTTTAATTGTGGTAGTCTAATTGGCAGTAGACCGAACATATCAAAAGCAGATATTTCGAAAAAGCAGAGGGATATGTGTAGTAATTACACATCATTTGGAAGAATTGTGTGGTTAATTGAAATGGGCCGCTTAAGCACCGGCAGTAGGTGAATTGAAATACTTCTTACTCCATTCTTGCAAAAACAGAAAACAAAAAAAACCCCACTGCATCTAATGGAATTCCTGTAGCTTCTTTTATTTTGCATGTTTCTTTTATTTCCACGTGGCAGGTGAAATTCAGAGGGACTACAACTTCCACCATTTTATTTCTGACATACGTGTTTTCTGGGTGACACTGATGATGGCTTCTATTTCTCCTCCCAAATATTGCTGTCAATGCCATTTTAAATATGAGCTCATTGGCAAATAATCATAGGTTTGGTCTCAGTCTAAAAAGCTCTTCCATGAGAGATCTTACTTGACATTCTTTATGCCTTGGCAGTTTCTCTCTTAATTTTGTTTTCTTTTCTTTTTTTTTCTTCAGCTCAGGTACCTGACAATGATGAGCAGTTTGTGCCAGACTATCAGGCTGAAAGTTGTAAGTATACTATGACTCATCTCTTGAACTTTTCTTTGTCTTTGTTTCCTGCTTTTATCCTTTCTCTTTGGTTGGTCTCCACTTCCAGTGTCTTTTCTTGCATTGTGTCCGTGCCTTTTTAGCTTACAGTCATGAGGTGATTGTATTTGTCAGGTTGTGACCTCAGTAGAACCCCTGTAGGATCTGAAAAGAGCTTAGGAAAACTGATTGGATTAAAAGAGGGTCCTGTTCTCTATTTCGTTTATATCCTTGGAGAAGAAACAGGGTGTGATCCATGAACATGCAAGTGTTTACTTCCAGCTTTTCAGTATGTCCAGCAGGAAAAGTGTGTGTGCTGATGGGAGACGGTCAGTAGTTCAAATCCTCATGAGATTTATTGTATAACATAAAAATCTTAGACCACACATCCTCTGGCTTATTGTATTATTTTACACTCATGAACTTTCACCTGCTTGGATTTAATTTTTAGCCTCATTATCTGCTTCCCGGTTGCAGTCACACAAATGCAAGTAGCCATTGGCTTCTCTTAGGATCCCTTCTGTGTTTCTTTCCCCGAGCCTTGCTCCAGGGCTTGTCATAGCATGCGAGAGGAGTGATTCAGGGGTTCTCCCCTCCTCTAATCAAAGAATGAGCATTTTGCCTGTATCAACATGGTTGCCTCGGGGTTTGCTTCCGATATTTATGGTTTGCCTCTATCAGCAAACTGCAGCTATTGACCTGAGGTGTGAATAGTAAAGATAAGGGTATAAATGCCATCCTGATTATAAAACTGACCTAATACATTTTTGTTCTTTTAGCACCAATTAAAGCTCTAACTTGTTTCATTTTTCCAGGCCATTGACGGTTTCACAGGAGGCAGTAGCAACAGCAACAACAGATGCTTAATACCTTACAACTTATCAAACCCATACTTTCACACCTAATATCATAAATCTAACACAAATACCTACGTTACTTTGAGTAACAGATGTTCGTGTGCAATGTTTTCAGCTTTTATGTTTGCTATCTTACATTTCCCAGGTGTCAAGGGTTGTAAGAGGTTTCTTCCAGATTCTCTCCCGTGTTACATATTTTAGTTCGGCGTCATTACAATTTTTTTCATTTGTGGTAAAATATATATTACAGAAAATTTATCATTTGAATCATTTTTAAGTGTGCAGTTCAATGGCAGTCATGTTGTTGTGCAAACACCAACACCATCCATTTCCAGAACTTTCTTATCATCCCTACCGAAAGTCTGTACTTACCAAAAACTAACTCCCCACTTACCGTGCCCCCAGCACCTGGTAACTGCTGTTGTATCAGCTTGATTTTTGATCTGAGAAGAGAATTTTCTGTACTGTTTGATATATTTATTAGACATAGGACTTCAAGAAACCTGTTCAGCTAAGGTTTAGACCTTAATTAGAGACTCTTAGAAATTCCCGGAAGGATGATGGCTAAGGATGACAGCTAGGCAAGGTCTCCCTTTCTTCGGTGAAGTGTGGGAAGAGAATGGTCACATTTCCACATGTCCCTTCCTGTGAGGCACTGGAGTTCTTTCTAAAAACTAAACCTGTCATCTGAGTGGGAGAGTTAGTCTCATGGAGTCATTTTATATCTGAAGAAATTGGTAATGATTTTAATACTCTACCAAATGCCTAAAGGTAATTTTTTATTCCTTTTCTTATTTGTCGTCTTTTTGTTTTTTCATATTCTTGATTAATTCGTCTCCTTGAACTCACTTCTCTAGGTTCACAGCATATGATTTTTTCTTTCTTTCTTTATTCCTTTGATTACTCCTTCTCAAGTCACTCATCTGCTTTCTCTGTCTTTCCCAGGGTTCTGTCCCCAGACCTTTCCTCTTCTTTTTCTTATACCGTGCCAGCACAGTCCCACAGAACTTTCTGCGATGATGGGAATAATCTACGTCTGTACCGTTCAGTATAGGAGCCACTAACCACATTCCTCACTGAGCACTTGAACTGTGGCTAATGGGACTGAAGAAATTAATTTTTAATTTATTTATATTTTATGACTTTAAATGTATGTGAACACATGTGGCTATCAGCTACTGTGGTCAGCATGCTTCTGTTGAGCTATGTCTCCTACGTCGTTTTCTCTAGTGCGGGTCTCCAGTCTGTCCCCGTCTACTGAACATCTGGTGCCCTGATCCACCACTGAGGTCCTGGTGCAAATTAGAAAAACGCAGCACCTCTGCACTCACCCCCTCCGCCCTCAGCTGAGCATCAGCATAAAACACCATTTACATAGCACCCCCAGTTTTCAATGTGATTCTCCAGTGACAGTACACTCTCAGTAAGGCCAATGGTGAAATCTTTACTTTTTTTCTGCCCAGCATCTCTCTTCAACTCCTGTTGCCCTTCTGAGTTGATGGCATCACCAATCCAAGCTGAAAACCTTTAATTTATCGTCAGTCCGTCCCAGTTCTTTACCATTAACCTCCCTTTGCTTACCAAGTTGTTAATTCTACGTCTCAGAAGTATCTTAATTTCATGGCTTCGACTCCATTTCTAATATTTCACTGCCTTAGTTCACACCCACTTTCTGCCTCCACGGAACTTGTGAATCAGCCTTTCTGTTGGTGTTCTTGCCTTCGGGTTTCCCTCCTTCCAGTCCTGCTCTCTGCAATGATATTAACACACAGCCATGTGACCTTGTTAATTTTCTCTTTAAACTTCTTTCAGGACAAAGTCCTAATTCTTTAGCTGTACAGAACATTGTTCTATAACCTGGGCCTTGGCTATCTTTTCAGTTTTAACTCTTGCTATCCCAGCACCCTGTGTCTCTCCATTCTCTAAACTTGAGCCTTTCTAATTTTTCAGTCCCCCAAACAGAGTGAGCTCTCTTATGCCTCTACCTTTGCACATGTTCATTTTGCTTTAAAATTTTTTTTAAGTTTTGCTTTGCAGTCTGGTGTACCTCCAACTCCAGACTCAGCTGCGAGTTCACCGCACTGAGGTCTTTCTTGACCTTTCTTTGCATCCTTACCCTGCAGAGTTAGACTCTATAGCATCTTGTATCTTCTGTTTATTATAATATTGTAGATCCATGTCAGTAAGACTATGAACTTCTTGAGGATTAGGAGCATGTCATAGTCAGTATGCCTGGCGTGTTTCAGAAGCACCATAAGTAAAATTGTTGTCATAACCATGATCAGCTTCTTAGTGCTGATTTTCTCCTAAGTATTTTCGAAGTCCTAATTCCCTTCTTAAGGTAGAAACATCTGATCATGCCTTAAAGCATTATATATAGTGTCCTTCTGGAAAAACATGCTAAAACCATGAATTAATTTAGCCAAGCACTTTCAGAATGCTGAAATTTTATTTTACTTCAATGAGTGAGTATTTACAGTTTAACAAATATGGCTCTAGGACTTATGAATAAAACACCTAATTATAAAGGGAAACCTATAAACACACGTAAAAATAAATCTGAAATAGTCTAATAAGAAGGAAGTGGAGATGTGATTTATTTTAAGTTTCACTGACTTAAAGGACTATTGTTCGGATGATGGTGACCAACTAATTTCAATCTTCACTGAGGATGGAGAAAGAGGGAAATAATTTAAATAGAGGAATAGGGCATATGGATTAGACTCTAAAGAGCATTTCTGGATGGAGAAGTTTATCAAATATTGGAATTGAAAGGCCATCTTGTCTCCTAAATGCCCTTTGCAAATGTTTGATACTTGTCTGTCTGGAAAAGCTTAGTGGGGCAGAGGGATCCTATCTCTAGGAACAGAAGGAAACTCCATCCCCTCTGTGTGGCCCGTCTATAACTTCTATGGGGCTATTTTTTTCCAATGGGAATAATCAGATTTCCTTACATACCTCAATCGAATAAAATGCTTCTGTTTTTGCTTTTATTGCTTTAGCCCTTTGGTAAATGTAGGTTAGGAGAACGAATGGCAAGTTTCTGCCCAGCACTGTGTTACAGAACATACATTCGAGTGTAACGTGTATAAACATACGTAGAAGAGTAGTGAACAGAGCATTCAAAAAATCTGAAAAATGAAATTAAACCATAACACTGGGGTATTGCCTAAAAATTTTCCTGAGCATCTCTTATTTTTATTTATAAAGTTTTTCTGTTGGAAACCTGGAATCTTAATGATGTCATGCTATAGTTTGGTAACCTTTGAAGGATGCTGACGTTTGAAGCATGTATAGACATTAAAAACAAATGAGAACAAACAAAAACATCATACAAGCCCATCCTGGGAATTGAATGGAGGTTAAGAAAAACAATTATGTGGCTCAAACAAACTGTTTCTTAGAAATGAATCTTTTCAGAATTCAGACACTGTGGAAAAAGATAGAATAACTTTAGGATACGCTTTAGTCCAGAGCAAGTAGAATTATATCTCTTCAGAAAAGAGAATTAAAAGAGTATTTAGAATAATAGATGAGCCTTATCTTTCCAAAGTAGTTACAAATTTGTGTATAGACTGAATTTTTGTAAATCATGTGTTTTAAATTCAATACATCAATAATCTTATATTTTAAGTCATATACTTTAAATTTAGTTATACCACTAGTCTTTTAAAATCTACCACCCCTCATTTTCTTCATTTACAAAGTTGTGTGTTACTATTTTTCTAACTTGTTCGTTTCCATTTGATTACATTAGTTCCTTTCCATGTTTCTTCTACAGTGATTCACATGATAGATGATATTCACATTTACATTTTATGTTCTCCCAGAACATTCCCAGGGGTTTAGCCAGGGTTATGCAAAATTCCCAGTAGGATAGATCCTTGTAACTCTACACCTTTCTTTCACACCCGAGAAAGAACACTGGAATGCAAATCAATTAGAATGATGTCATTAAAGGAATAATAACCTTGACTCTTCTCTGATATATTTATGAAAGTAAATATAAAAAGTTTGCAAATTTCTCTACTTTAACTGAAGTTTGTAACAGAATACTAGTGACCCATTCTGAAAATAAGACAAACCAGTGTGTGCGGACTCAACTGTTTAAAGCCGTTATTACACGGGTGATACGTTGTCTATGTAAATGAAAGTCCTAGCTGCACTTCATCTTCGTAGGAATTTTTAAAAAAAAAATAGCACTTGGGGTGCTTTTTGCAGTGAAGTGGAGAAAAAAAATACCTTAACAGATTCATGTTACAAATCTGCTTCTGAAAAAAGCTGAAGTTAGGTCTATGCAGACCCTGACTGAATAATTCCTTTTATATTAACATGCGTTTGTCCTGGGTTGGAAAGTTCCACTTAGTGTTTGTGTTTCTTAATTTTCTTCCTTTCTACTAAGCTACCTTCCTGCATTCTGTTCCTTTCTACACAGACAGTGAGTACTTTATAAAATTTACTTTTTGTTACTAATTTTGAAACCTTTCTTACCTGATTCATGTTTTGGATGTGACTGGTCAGGAAGATTTTGTCTTTTATTTCTCTAACTGCTTTTACCAGAAGGTGAGCACACATTCACAGAGGAATTCCGTTTCTGAGATTTGAGGAAGTGAGTTTGTTACTGTGTTTTGTCTTCTTTTTAAACATTTTTGGAGGTAAATTTAAGCATGTCACCATCATCAGACTTAAACTATCCATTTCAAGGATGAAGTGTCTTCTGCCTTTCTCACCTGCGATCATACGTATGTGTATGATCTCAGCCATTGCCAGCCCTTGAAGGTTGATTCCTTTGTGTATGGTTTTTGTTGTGGTTTTTGTTGTTTTTGGTCTGTTTGTTGCTTTGGGGTTTTTTTCTTGTTTTTTTTTTTTTTTTTACAGCTTAAATATTTTATCAACGCAATATATTGATAGAGTAGGAAAACACAAGTAAGATCATTCCCCATGTTTCACAGTTCTCTTCTCTAGAGGCAACCATTTTTTTCCCCTTTGTAGTTGGCTCACATACTAAATAATGTAATTGTACTGCAACTTATTGATTTATCAGTTTTAGGTTTTTTTGGTTGTCCTGTTCAGATAGATAATCACTTTGGGTAAGTTTAAATTATTTTCCTGAAAGTCATCAGCTATTTAATTTTACATGAGTCCAGTAAACTTATTCACACTTGAGTGTGAATATGAATTATTTGGGAAGCTTATTCAAATGCAGCTTTATGGTCCCTATCTGTGAGAGTTTGACCGTTTAGGTCTGGAATTGGGCCCTGTAATTTCTAACGAGCTGTTAGGTGATTCTGATGCAGGCCTTCCAAGGAGCACAACGTTAGAAATTTTACTATCCTGTTATTTACTTATTTGTAGACTAAAGATAGCAGCATCAATTTTTTGCAGTTAAGTTGTAAGATGGACTTGGCTATTCATACACAATTCATTATGTAATAGATACAGTTTCTGAAGATGTTATTAAGTAATATATTGTCATCTTATTGAAATATACTAGGGAATTAAATCTATATAAAAATGATACTGTTGAAGTGGTTTCTTCATTTTTATCATTTTTACTTGAGTTATTTGTGTTTTCCAATTGCAAAGACTATTTTCTACTTATTTTCTCTTACCTTTGGCTATAAGAAAGTCATGGCTGATTGTAGATCCCTGTCATCCTTCAATCAATTCTACTTTAGAAGGCTACCTAGTAAATTGTGAATTTTCCCAATCTGGTTAGAGAGAACCAAGCATTGGGGGCCCCATCCTTTTCCAAGTACATTCATTAGGGATTCTGTTATTAGATAGTCTGCTCTTCCTTTGGGAGTGCACATCTGCCCTATCTATGCCAGTTTTGAGTCCAGCAGCCACATTTTCAGCAAAAAAAATTTAATTTGGTGCTTGATTGTTTCACAAGGAATGTATTTTTCAAACCAAAATAGAAACCCAGTGAAAAATAAGCTGCATCTTGCGATAATTTTCATTTTAGATAACCTCCCAGGAATCCACAAAGTTTTAGAGAAGAAAGAAAATCTAAATAATACACCTTGGGCCTGTTTCTTAATCTTTATTTACTTATCCGTAAAATGACAAAGAAATAATCTCTCAGACCCAGGCTACGTTGTGATTGTGACTTTTTCCACGCTCAAGGGAAAAAAGGAAGGGTAACATTTAAATATGGTAAATGCTTGCTTGAATTTGAAAGTGGACTTTAGAAAAAACATAATGGGGAAATGTATAAATAGAAATTACAATAAATTACTATGTACTTATAAGTAAACAGTTGGATCAATTTTATTAAGATCTGCTCTAGGAGAGAGATCCCTTTCACAAATTTTGGTTCTACCGGTTTATTCTTCATAAGGTAGATAGTTCAGACCCAGTGCCAAAGTGAAAACCAAAAGACAAAGGAAAACAACCCCACCTTCCAAAAAAAATTGAAGTTTGTTGTTTCCTTATAGCTGAAAGCTAAAATTACATATCTCAACCCAAGATTTTAGCTTTTTGTTTCCTATTTTCTTTATCGTTCTTTAATTTTGCCTTCAGTATAACAAATTATCCTAGAAATTAACTTCAGAAACATGCTCAAAGGGAGTACGTCAACAAATGCTTTCCACTTAGCCTGCCTATTATTAGTAACAAATTATTTTGAGAAAAGTGATCTGTGCCTTTGGTTGAACGTTACTCAATATTAAATAAGTATATCGTTATGCAGTAACTGGATTTATTAGTCTGAAAGCCAAATAGTATTTATTGGAAAATTTAGGTAAGGGATGAAGGTGGAAAAGTATTTGCAGAACCAAAGTTATGTTCTTTGTTCTAGTATTTTTAGTATATACACAGATGCGTATATATATATTGATGAATTAAAAAAGCAAAAACAACATTTATTAGTATTTGCAAATAAAGCCAAAGCAGTCATGAAAATGAGTACATTTGGGGGCCACCAAATGTATGTAAATTTCATGAAATCAGATATAAAGGACCGATGAAGAGGTAATCTGAGCTAAACTAGTACATAAGAATCTTTATGTCATAATTGTATGTTTAGTGTTCTTATGGGGTTTTATTTATATCATTCTGTTTTTTCCATTTTTTCCCTTTTATAACATTAAACGTCTACTTAATATGCACAGTGCTTATTTGCTTCTGTCTGTTAATGAATTTTCTCCTAATGAGAGTTTGTGCTGTGTCTCACTAAGTAAAAATGGTTGGTTTGATGTGGTTGCTTTTTTAAATCTAATGAATTGTGCCCCAACAAGCACTACTTTGCTTTGGCATTAGCTGAGGCTTTTGTGAACCCAAGAACGTATTTATCGGCAATTTATCAGGAGTGGCTAGATTAAAAATCCTACTTATATAATGTCTGATTAAAGTTTAAGAAAAACTACTTTTGTGTGCTAATGATTTTGTATGCCATCTTTAAATCTTATTTAAATCTAAGGTTAGCAAAGTTCATTTTGCCATAGATACTACATTGTTAAACCGTTCAGGTTTGTTTCATAATTACTCCTAGTTGTTGAATTTACAGTGCTTTTAAGAGCGATTTTTAGATGCCATGGAAGAGGTTTGAATTGTGATTGTTCCTTTATGTTTTATAGGGAAATATTATATTCATATTTCTGTTTGCAAAATTGGAGTGCTTATGTACGCTTACAAGCGTGAGCCATATCCATTATCTTCATTTTTATCATTTAAAATATGAATAATATTATCTTAGTAGTATAAACATTTTTATTTTACTTATGAGATTTTAATTTAACTTATTTACTGATACATACATCTATACAGTTGTATATTAAGGATGCTAAGTAAGTTTATAAGACACTGAAAGTTTATTCGTTCAGCGAATGTGCTTTGAGCCTATTATATGCTGTGCGTTGTTCTAGGCATTGCTGATACAGTGGTGGGCAAACCAGAAAAATACCTCTGCTCTCGTGAAGCTTTCGTTCTTATTGCATGTAACTGATAAAGTCTTATTCATCCCATGTTGAGGGATGTGAAATTGTATCGGGATGAGTGTGTATTCATAGTCACTGTCTGTTCAGACTCTGATCTGTTATGTTCTGAAGAAAATGTACTTAGGTGTTTTTTTCAAATTTTATGTTTATTTCCACAGAAAGCACTCTGCTTAAAGGTGTAGCCACTGGATTTCCCAGTGGATGACTCTCTGTGTTCATACCTCTTTAGCCTAAGCCTAAATTCCTGTGATGGTTGACTAAGAAGAATATTTTACAGCTTTTTAAAAATTATGTACTCTCATGTTAATATTGGGTTGGCCAGGAAGTTCGTGTAACATCATACGGAAAATGCCGAATGAACTTTCTGGCCAACCGAATACTATACATTGTATATTACTATATACAGTGTATTAACCTCTACATTTTGAGATCATACTCGTTCTTTAAGATTCCGTTCATATGTCATTTATTCCTTAATTATGTTCGAATTAATGACTTCTGTGTGCCCCTAAATGCTTTGTGTGCATCTCAATTTAAACACTATTTCAATTGGCTTGTAGAGGATGGATCATGTCCTACTCATCCTTGTATGATTCACATGTTGTGGCGATTGAATGAGTATTGAAATGACTGAATAGCTTCTTGGGTACTTAGACTCTTTCTAAAAACGTATTCATGCACAGGTGGCTTAAGTTGTTTGAAATCTAACGCAGATATCTTCTTTTATTTTCCATGTTTCATTTTTATTTGAAGGATAATGGAAAGCTGTCTGCATTTGTGTAACATTAGAGCCAAGTCTCAGTTATCAGATTAGGGGTCTCTGATAAATATTATTTAAGACTCATATCTCACATTTCTCAGTAATCTCTATTTAGCACGAATACTCTGACATAACTTGGTATTGTTCCAGTTTTATACAGAGAGAAACCTAGGATGTAAAATAATTCAGTAGGTAAAGCATGTGATGACTGATATTACAGAGGTCAGACCCCAGCTCATACTTTCTTTCTCTGTGGAAATCTTCCTTCCCTGAGAGCCCTTCCTTAGCCCACTTGTAAAGATTTCAAAACTGATATTACCCTTGGGAAAAAACCTACATTGTTAAAAAAGAATGTTCTTCATATGAGACATCAATATTGTTTGAAAATTCTTCTTATCAAGGTGTGATAAATTGACAGAGACCAAGAGAGCCGGGCGTTTGTCCCAAGAAAGATATTCTGTGAACTGATATGAGCTAATTACCTACAGGAAAGCAAGATGGGAGGACTTGGTATTTGGGGACTATTGCCAATCCTTATCTAGGCTACAGTGCTTTTTTTCCTCTTCCTCAAATATTTTATCTTACTTTACCAGCATTTGAGAGGTTTATGACAACACTATATATTTTCATGTTTATGTGCAGGTTTTGACTTCAGAAATGTTTCAGACCTGGCATATTTTCCTCGCAGGAGGTGGAGGGAGAAGAATAGTTTGGGTAATTATGACAGTAGTAGTAGTTAGCAGCAGCAGAATTAGTAAGAGTACTAGTCACAGTCGTAGTGTCCATGGAATTGCCAAAATGTAGTAAATATTCATGAAAATCCCAAAGCTGCAGCTTGAAGAGACATTATAGATTAGTGATATCACCATTCTTATGTTAAAGATGAAAAACTGAAATCCAGAAATATTATTGGGCTGTCTCTGATTTTAAAAAGAGTATATGCTCTCACTTGTGTGTAGGTAAAACAGCAAATAAAAATTCTATGAACCTAGACACTGTCACTTATATGTGACCTTTCCTTTATCAAATTCTCTGTTTGTAACCCTGGAATAAAAAATATTTTTCTCAACCATTTTCTCATTCAAGAAGGTACTTTTAAACTCTGCAACCTTATTAGCACAAATGTGTATTTTTCAGATAAAGGAATGAGTTTAATTCAACACGTCTTTATGGTAGGCTTTTGTTTATCTGCTTTACCAATTTTAGTGTGTCTGTATTTAATTCTTAGTTTACTATTATTTAGGTTTTTCACATTAAGTAGGATCAACATCTATAAACTGCTACAAAATTCTGGATACATTTTGATCAGAAAGAAATATATACCCTGCTTTGTCCACTTTTCCCTCTGAACTTCTCAACACTGACATTTAATCCTAAACCATAATACGCTCTTCTTAGATTGTCTTCCAGCTATAGAGTTGCCAGGAAAAGTTCTGTCAAATACTCTCAAGGCAACTGGACTCGGTTAAAAGTGGCTCTTTCTTACCAAGATGTATGGATAATATTGAAGCAAACCTTTCAATAGTGTTAGCTTTTCCTTTGAAATGGAGGTCATGCTGTGAAGTGAACTCTTACTGCTGTTTGAGGTTGTTTTCCTCCATCCTCATGGCCACAACAGCCTTATTACATTGATTTGATTTGATTCTCTAGTCCATGGCACTGGGGCTAGAATGTCAGGTGACTCAGGTGTCTCAACTGACCGGGCTGCAGGGAAAGCCAAGTCACTGGATGTCATTGCTCCCTTTTTTCTGAATGTTTTTGCCTTCCTCAGTCTCTCCACATTCTTGTTTTCTTCTAGGGTAATCAAACCTTATTTTCCTTTCTGAAAGCTCTACGTTTGTTCACTGTTTTATTGCAGATTAAAGGCTGGTGCATTAGAAGGTTATCAGCTAATCAATAAACTTCAGGCATCCCATCTTGTGATAAAACTGTTTCATTGATCAAAGTGGAAATTAGGCCCTTAGCCTTTAAATGGCAGTTTCTGAAGGTTTGGAGAATGTGCTTATGGAATGTATAGCCCAATCCTCTTGTGTATATTGAGAGGTAGTCGTATGAGTTTAATGTGTGTGTGATGTACACAGAAGCAGATTCACGTATAAAAATGTCTTTAGGGCTTCCCTGGTGGTGCAGTGGTTGAGAGTCCGTCTGCCGATGTAGGGGACACGGGTTCGTGCCCCGGGCCGGGAAGATCCCACGTGCCGCAGAGCGGCTGGGCCCGTGAGCCATGGCCGCTGAGCCTGCGCGTCCGGAGCCTGTGCTCCGCAACGGGAGAGGCCACAACAGTGAGAGGCCCGCGTACTGCAAAGAAAAAAAAGTCTTTAACTGTATTTTATTTAACATATCGTTCTCACTTTTCTTAAAATTTTTTTTTCAAATTCTGATCAGTAAACCTCTCTCTCCCTATCTCTCTAAATATATAAAACCTATTTTTGTTAAGACTGGTATTAAGATGTCTTCTAAACCCCTAAAGTGAATTTTCAATAATTGCACACATAGGAGATAAAGGTTCAAATGCTGATTGTGAAATCAGAAAAATAATACTCTTATTTTCATATTAATTACGTAGTTAAATAGATAATAGCTTAAGAATCTTAAGATTTCGCTTCTTTATTTTGGTAAATCGAAGCTTGCTCTTTTGGTTGAGTTCCTACCATTGCTTTTTTTTTCTTCCATAATGAAAAGTAAGTTTTGCCAACAAATATTCATAGTGCCAGGCATTATGCTAGGTGCTATAGAATGAAATTTAAAAACAATATTTGTGATAATACTAATCTCTATTTGTTTAGCAATTTAGAATTCATAGATCATTTTGACACCCACGTTTCATTTGTACCTCGCAGTGGTCCTGGGATGTAGGCAGAACAGACAACGTCATACAGGTTTAGTGAGATTCCCGAAGTCTCATAGATAGTGAATGTCAGAACCAACTCATCTTGTAGCATTTTCTCTTACACGCATCTGAGCAGAATGTGTTAACCCGTCATTCCTTGAAATGCTAAGACTAGACAAGTGAATAAAAAACATAAGTATTTTTTCCATTTGCATGTATGCATACATAAATTTATGTTTGTATAATATAAATTAAAGGAAAAATGGAAAACATCCAAAAGTTTCTTACTGTTTATGGATTTCTTCTAATTTATAACAATGTACAAAATAACATATATGGAAAGCATCGGTGGAGTAGACAGTCCTTTAAGTTCCCTATTACTCTATGAAAATCATGCTCATACTTTGAGTTGTAGAGAGGTATGGTTAACTCCTGTGTATACATAAGCCTTCAGCTTCAGGAATCCTGAATGTTTGATTAACAAAATAATGAAGCTCTCAAAAGAGAATTTTTAAATTTTGGTTTGGAACACTATTTCTCTTTGGGCATTGTATAATTTGGCCAGAAATAATTCCTAATATTGTGCAGAAATTAATTGAACATTATATTTGACATTCTGTCTGGTACAACTTTTTTATGTCTATTCATGCTCTTTTATAGTATTAATGCTATAGACACTAAAGCCATGTAATATAAACATGTGATCCTTTCAGGGGACCAAGGGCAGTGTACTACATAAGAGCAAGGCATTGGACCTAGGATGCTTGAGTTGAAATCTCTATTTACTAGGTGTGTGGCTTTGTATAAGCAACTTAAGATCATTGTGCCTCAGTTTCCTCCTGTTTAAAACCTGGATAATAATGTTCCCATCCCTTAGGGTCACTTGTGTACGTTTATATAAAATATGTAAGTAATGAACAGTGAGTAATAAACTACTATGCCATTTTAAATAAGGACTTGAGCATTGGGATTTTGGTATCCATGGGTGGGAACAGATCCTAGAACTAATACCCTGAGGATACCTAGGCAACAACTGAATGTCTGGCACATAGAAAACACCATATAAGCTTTTATTCTATATATATACAAATATATATGAAATACACAAAATACATAATTCATATAATATTTCACAAATGCATTTATTTTGATCAAGTTACTTTTCTGTGTTGTTTTTGTTTGTTTGCTTTTGCCATATTCAGAAATTATCTATACCTCCCAGCTTACAGGCTTATCTACACATATTGTAAAATAGTAGAAGAATACTATTTTAAAAGGTCAAAAGAATAGTATTTGACCTTTTACTGTTGGTCACACTAAGCAGTTCAGTGCATATCCACAGTGATACTGTCAGAAGACACTCAGAAGTGTTGTTTGTTCAAACCTACTGTCATTTTGACTCTAAGGATTCATAAACAGAAAGTTGACCTGGAAACATTCGGTACTTGAAAAACAGACCTGGTTATAGGATCAGTTAACATCTTACATTTAAGATTATGGGTTATGCATTCTGGTTGATCAAGGACACCCTGATTTGTGGGTCTAGCAAAACTGCCTGCATCTTCAATGTTTTTGTTGATTTTGAAGTTGATGTATTCATTGAAAGGGAAAAAAAGTGTTGATTTCTCAAGATGCAACCTTTACAGTGCAAAGCGATAATAATTATAGTGTTCACTCAGCCTGAAGAAAAAATTTCACCAGTTAAATAGCAATAATCAAGATGAGAACTATATTAGAAGGGTGCTAATTTTATGATCCTCTCTTATTTAAATAATAAAAATGAATCCCCAGGACCTTTGCTGTAACACTACGTGCAATGAAAGGGTATTCAGCTTTAGATGTGGCCTGTGGAAGCCCATTTAAAAGTAATTGGTTGCTTAAGTTGTGAATGACCTAAGATCATCCTTATCAAATAGGATGAATGAATTAGTTAGGCAGTGGCTGGGCTTCTACCAGACCAGTTGTGTTCGACCTAAGAATTGGACTCTGCGTGCTAAATTTAAGAAAAGTTGGTTCTAACTGTACCTAAAACAGAACTGGAATTACTAACGTTGGATGCTCGTTCAGCACTGAAGTAAATAAAGATCTTAAAGTAGCCATAATCTCACAAGGCAACACGTTGGCTTTAGGTTCAAATCTTAAGTTCCACAGTTTACCATATTTGTGATCTTGGGCTAATTACTTAACTTCTTTAACCCTTGTAAGTGAGAGGAGAAAGTAAACGGATTGGTGTAATGATTAAATGAGATATTTTATGTCAAGATTTTGGCATGCAAGTTAGTATTTGATAACTCAGTAACTCTATAGAAGTAAGACGTTATCGATGTCTATACTCTTTTGAGGCCAGAGGATTTCATAAGCTACAGTGACAGTTTCAGAATAGTAATGCTAATAATACAGTTAAAAACAATTGAAAGTGACTGCATTTGATTGACCTAGTGGTGAAGAAATTTGGTTTGTGTTGTCATTCCTGCTACCTAACCACCTGTTGGTAATATACCTACTCTAGATAGAGATAATCAATAGATGGTTCTTTAAAAAGTAAACCTCACCCTCCTTTCCATTATGCTCCATTACCAACCCACAAGGAAGAAACACTACAGATGTAGCAGTGTATACATTACAAAATTGTGGAAGATCCTGCTCTTTCTCTAGTTGGTGTGGTAGGTTGTCTATGCCCAGTGCTTGAAGTTTTTCCTGTAGGAAAGATAAACACTGTATTCGTGACTCACAATTGGGGGGGAAAAAAAAAAAAAAAAGGTGGTTTGACAGACCCAACCATTTTTATTTATTTTATTTTATTTTTTATTGGCAGAGGCACATTTAATTTACAGTGATTATACTATCTATTATTCAGCACAGTTTTAAGTACTACAAGCTCCCTGGAGAACAGGGGGGAAAAATGCATGTAAAAAGAACCCAACCCTCTCCAAAATCACACAATGCAGAAGAATCTCAGTGACAAAATACAATTCATGGCACAATACTGTATTTTAAAGTACTTTATATTTATCAATTCTGTATTTCATTCCCATGAGGAACTCAGTTTATTTATTTATTTTTTTGAATTTAATTTTTTTTATACAGCAGGTTCTTATTAGTTATCCATTTTATACAGATTATATATGTCAATCCCAATCTCTCAGTTCATCACACCACCACCACCATCCTCCGCTGCTTCCCCACTTGGTGTCCATACATTTGTTTTCTACAACTGGGTCTCAATTTCTGCCCTGCAAACCGGTTCATCTGTACCATTTTTCTAGGTTCCACATATATGCGTTAATATACCATATTTGTTTTTCTCTTTCTGACTTACTTCACTCTGTATGACAGTCTCTAGATTCATCCACGTCTCTACAAATGACCCAATTTTGTTCCTATTCATGGCTGAGTAATATTCCATTATATATATGTACCACATCTTTTATTTCCTTTTTTGGTTCCACATCTTCTTTATTCGTCTGTCAATGGGCATTTAGGTTGCTTCCATGACCTGGCTATTGTAAATAGTGCTGCAATGAACATTGGGGTGCATGTGTCTTTTTGAATTATGGTTTTCTCTGGGTATATGCCCAGTAGTGGGATTGCTGGGTCATATGGTAATTCTATTTTTAGTTTTCTAAGGAACCTCCATACTGTTCTCCATAGTGGCTGTATCAATTTACATTCCCACCAACAGTGCAAGAGGCTTCCCTTTTCTCCACACCCGCTCCAGCATTTGTTGTTTGTAGATTCTCTGATGATGCCCATTCTAATGGGTGTGAGGTGATACCTCATTGTAGTTATGATTTGCATTTCTCTACTAATTAGTGACGTTGAGCAGCTTTTCATGTGCTTCTTGGCCATCTGTATGTCTTCTTTGGAGAAATGTCTGTTTAGGTCTTCTGCCCATTTTCGGATTGGGTTGTTTTTTTTTAAATATTGAGCTGCATGAGCTGTTTATATATTTTGGAGATTAATCCTTTGTCCGTTGATTCGTTTGCAAATATTTTTTCCCATTCTGAGGGTTGTCTTTTAGTCTTGTTTGTAGTTTCCTTTGCTGTGCAAAAGCTTTTAATTTTCATTACGTCCCATTTGTTTATTTTTGTTTTTACTTCCATTACTTTAGGAGGCGGGTCAAAAAAGATCTTGCTGTGATTTATGTCAAAGAGTGTTCTTCCTATGTTTTCCTCTAAGAGTTTTATAGTGCCCGGTCTTACATTTAGGTCTTTAATCCATCTTGAGTTTATTTTTGTGTACGGTGTTAGGGAGTATTCCAGTTTCATTCTTTACATGTAGCTGTCCAGTTTTCCCAGCACCACTTATTGAAGAGACTGTCTTTTCTATGTTGTATATCCTTGCCTCCTTTGTCATAGATTAGTTGACCATAGGTGCATGGGTTTATCTCTGGGCTTTCTGTCCTGTTACATTGATCTATATTTCTGTTTTTGTGCCAGTACCATACTGTCTGAATTACTGTACCTTTGTAGTATAGTCTGAAGTCAAGGGGTCTGATTCCTCCAGCTCCGTTTTTTTCCCTGAAGACTGCTTTGGCTATTTGGGGTCTTTTCTGTCTCCATACAAATTTTAAGTTTTTTTGTTCTAGTTCTGTAAAAAATGCCATTGGTAATTTGATAGGGATTGCATTGAATCTGTAGATTGCTTTGGGTAGTAATTTTCACAATATTGATTCTTTCAATCTAAGAACATGGTATATCTCTCCATCTGTTTATAGCATCTTTAATTTCTTTCATCAGTTTCTTATAGTTTTCTGCATACAGGTCTTTTGCCTCCCTAGGCAGGTTTATTCCTATGTATTTTATTATTTTTGTTGCAGTCGTAATTGGGAGTGTTTCCTTAATTTCTCTTTCGGATTTTTCATCATTAGTGTATAGGAATGCAATTGATTTCTGTGCATTAATTTTGTATCCTGCTACTTTACCAAATTCATTGATTAGCTCTAGTAGTTTTCTGGTGGCACCTTTAGGATTTTCTATGTATAGTATTGTGTCATCTGCAAACAGTGACAGTTTTACTTCTTCTTTTCCGGTTTGTATTCCTTTTATTTCTTTTTCTTCTCTGATTGCTGTGGTTAGGACTTCCAAAAACTGTGTTGAATAATAGTGGTGAGAGTGGACATACTTGTCTTGTTGCTGTTCTTAGAGGAAATGCTTTCAGTTTTTCACTATTGAGAATGATGTTTGCTGTGGGTTTGTCATATATGGCCTTTATTATGTTGAGGTAGGTTCCCTCTATGCCCACTTTCTGGAGAGTTTTTATTATAAATCGGTGTGGAATTTTGTCAAAAGCTTTTTCTGCATCTATTGAGATGATCATATGGTTTTTCTTCGTCAGTTTGTTAATATGGTGTATCACATTGATTGATTTGCGTACATTGAAGAATCCTTGCATCCCTGGGATAAATCCGACTTGATCGTGGTGTATGATCCTTTTAATGTGTTGTTCGATTCTGTTTGCTAGTATTTTGTTCATGATCTTTGCATGTATGTTCATCAGTAATATTGGTCTGTAATTTTCTTTTTTTGTAGTATCTTTGTCTGGCTCTGGTATCAGGGTGATGGTGGCCTCATAGAATGAGTTTGGGAGTGTTCCTTCCTCTGCAATATTTTGGAAGAGTTTGAGGATAGGTGTTAGCTCTTCTCTAAATGTTTGATAGAATTCACCTGTGAAGCCATCTGGTCCTGGACTTTTGTTTGTTGGAAGATTTTTAATCACAGTTTCAATTTCATTACTTGTGATTGGTCTGTTCATATTTTTTATTTCTTCCTGGTTCAGTCTTGGAAGGTTATACCTTGCTAAGGATTTGTCCATTTCTTCCAGGTTGTCCATTTTATTGGCATAGAGCTGCTTGTAGTAGTCTCTTAGGATGCTTTGTATTTCTGAGGTGTCTGTTGTAACTTCTCCTTTTTCATTTCTAATTTTATTGATTTGAGTCCTCTCCCTCTTCTTCTTGATGAGGCTGGCTAATGGTTTATCAATTTTATTTATCGTCTCAAAGAACCAGATTTTGGTTTTATTGATCTTTGCTATTGTTTTCTTTGTTTCTATTTCATTTATTTCTGCTCTGATCTTTATGATTTCTTTCCTTCTGTTACCTTTGGGTTTTGATTGTTCTTCTTTCTCTAGTTCCTTTAAGTGTAAGGTTAGATTGTTTATTTGAGATTTTTCTTGTTTCTTGAGGTAGGCTTGTATTGCTATAAAGTTCCCTCTTAGAACTGCTTTTGCTGCATCCCATAGGTTTTGGATCGTCGTGTTTTCATTGTCATTTGTCTCTAGGTATTTTTTTATTTCCTCTTTGATTTCTTCAGTGATCTCTTGGTTGTTTAGTAATGTATTGTTTAGTCTTCATGTGTATGTGTTTTTTACGTTTTTTTCCCTGTAATTGATTTCTAATCTCATAGTCTTGAGGTCAGAAAAGATGCTTGATATGATTTCAATTTTCTTAAATTTACTGAGGCTTGATTTGTGATCAAGATGTGATCTATCCTGGAGAATGTTCCATGCACACTTGAGAAGAAAGTGTAATCTGCTGTTTTTGGATGGAATGTCCTATAAATATCAATTAAGTCCATCTTGTTTAATGTATCATTTAAAGCTTGTGTTTCCTTATTAATTTTCTGTCTGGATGATCTGTCCATTGGTGTAAGTGAGATGTTAAAGTCCCCGACTATTATTGTTACTGTTGATTTCCTCTTTTATAGCTGTTAGCAGTAGCCTTATGTGTTGAGGTGCTTCTATATTGGGTGCACAGCTATTTATAATTGTTATATCTTCTTGGATTGATCCCTTGATCATTATGTAGTGTCCTTCCTTGCCTCTTGTAGCATTCTTTATTTTAAAGTCTATTTTATCTGATATGAGTATTGCTACTCCAGCTTTCTTTTGATTTCCATTTGCATGGAATATCTTTTTCCCTCAGTTTATTTCTAGTAGAGGAAAAAAAGTATATCAACAATTTAGAATTCTGAGACCCAGCCATTTTTAAACCATGGTTAAGAGTCATTCCATTTTAGAAATTGTGTGAATTATTTGCATAGATGTAGTGCCAAGATAAAGATAGACAAATATTTAAGTCTTTATTTACATGGAGTACAGTTCTTGTGCATAAAAATATGTTAAAAACCAAAACCATGATCCTTGAATTCAAAAAACATAGTGGGAAGTTTGGAAGAAGAGGGTGAAATATGCCTGGGGTAGTTAAGATACAGTAGAGTGAGGAGTTAACATAGCAGCTAAGAGTACAGGTTCTGGGGTCCTACTAGTTAGGCTCATAACTCGATCTGCTACTTTCTAATTCAGTGATCTTAGTAAGTCACTTAGTCTCCCAATACTTCCATTTCCTCAGCTTACAAAAAGGCTCTCAATGGTAAGGATGCTATAGATGTGGAACAAGGGAACAGGCATACAACTGATCAGGGCGTTCATAATTATTGACACTATTACTATTATAAAATTAATAAAAGTCCTGCATGACTAACAAATTAAATAAATGTTACATAACTTCTATAGCTTTTTTAAGAGATTAATGTAAATTGGAGTAGTTGAGAATGTCTTCATGAAGCAAATGAAACATGACCTGGAACTAGAAACCCAGATTCATGGAATGAAATGATCCATGAAATGAAATGAACCTAGAGATTATCCACCCTTCATGGGCAGTAGTAGTGAATACTTGTTTAGTGCTCCCTGTGTGCTGGGTACTTTTCTAAGCACTTTATATATATCTTCATGCATCATCCAATCTTTACAACAACCTTGTGTACTGCAAACTATTAGTTCCTTTTTTTCAGGTGGGAAGATTGAGGCACAGAGTGGTTAAGTGGATTGTTTCTGATCACACAGTGACCAAGTTGCAGATCTGACTCTAGAGTTTACACCCATAACCACTATCCTATGCTGTTCCAGATAGAGTTTTGTGCCAAAACTAAGGTTGGTGGGGGAAAACAATTTGCTCAAGGTGACTAGTAGTTAGTGCCCAAGAAGTTAGGCACTTAATCCTTCTTAGCGCCTAATTTGCAATACTTCTGTGCATCCGCCACCTCAACTGGCTCTTCATGATTTGTGTGATTTCCCCAGTCATGATGGGAGGGCCTGTGAGGTGAGATGAAGGCCAGGTGTTAATTTCTCTGAAGAAGGCCTGAGCATTTTCTGTCCTTTGGGGAGAAAGGCAGCAGTATTTGGAGAATAGGTGTGCATTGGATAGTGGGAAGATGAAATTTGATAGGTCACAGTCAACATTTGTGAGTCAGCAGAAGTCCGTCAGGTACATTTGGGATTTATTCCTAAGGACAAACAGGCCAGCCTGGAAATTTCTAAGCATGAAATCAGATGTCATGTTATTGAGGAAGAGAAAGTGGAGAGAAAAAAACAAAGGCGCATAATATATATATATTTTTTCTTTTTTTTCTTTTTTTTTTCTTCGGTACGTGTGCCTCTCACAGCTCTGGCCTCTCCCGCTGCGGAGCACAGGCTCCGGACATGCAGGCCCAGCGGCCATGGCTCACGGGCCCAGCCGCTCCGTGGCATGTGGGATCTTCCCAGACTGGGGCACGAACCCGCGTCCCCTGCATCGGCAGGCGGATTCTCAACCACCGCGCCACCAGGGAAGCCCTATATTTTTTGTACATATATTTCAGCATATAAGCACACTGTAGGTAACCATATTTAAAAGAGGTACATACTAAGTAATGCACCTGTATCAGAAATGTTATAATTATGTTGGTGGAATCTAATGTGGTAAATTGAAGAAATGTGCAGTGGCTAAGAATTTATATGCATGCAGTTGTAAAGGGAGAGGGGAATCAAGCTTAATCTGACAATATTTATCCCTATGCACACCCTCAGTTTACAAAGCTTCGATTAACTTCAAAGGAATGAGGTGGAGAATGCAAACCAGGCCTGTTTTGTTTGTGATCATACGCTTGTTTTGTGGGTGGTATCCTTGTGTTTCTCCAAAGTTCATCTTTTCTATTTGCACACACGGAAGGAGAGCCGAGTCCTCTTTCATCTTCATATTTTTCTAGTTTCTTGGAAATGTCAATTACAAAGGAGGGCTGTATAAATCTTCTTTGTGTGGTTTAAGTGCTAATATAAGCTGCCGAACATATCAGCTGGCTACAGTATTTGACACACTTAATACTGACTTTACACCTGCAGTTATAGCAGACGCATTGGTAGAGCTCTGTGTTCTAAAGAATGAGATTATATTTCAGAATACAACATACAAAAGAAATATAAAAAAGTCCATTTTACTCATGAGTTTCCTACATTGTGTTACATCGGTAAAACATTAAGCAGCTTGAAAAAACGCTGTTTGTTTTCATTGTCTGTCATCCTCTGATCACTCAGTTGTAGAAAAATGATTATTCCTGTATAATTTGTGATCTACAGTAGGCATTATAATATCCGTTTATTCACAGGGGCTTGCTGTTAACATCTAAGCATCTCAAGAGGCAAATTTTAAATAGGTGCTTTAGGTTGACACAGCAGTAAATCTAGTTTTGACAGTTTTAAAAGAAAGCAGTTAAACATGCGAATACATTGATTGTTTGGATATACCAACTCATTTGAGCATGGAGATCCATTTATATATACCTTACGTCTTTAATTTTTTAAATCCACAAGGAGTATTAGTAACTAATATTTATTTAAGTGAAATTTATGTGAAAATACAATCCAATGCAGAATTTATTTCCCAGTTAGTGCATCAATATATTATGAATAACATAAAGACTTGCATTGTGCAAAGATTAGTATGATTTGATATGTACCTTGATGTTACCACAAAACGCTTTGTCCAAAGTAGAAGTAAAAAGATTTGTAATATACAAATATTATTGCCTCCGTGCTGTGATTTTCTATTTCCAATAACACCTGTGCAATACTGCTACCTAGTTATGCTCTACCTTTTATGTTTAATGTGGTAATCTAATTTCCCCTTATTTGCAATTAGCAAGTCAAAGTAAAAAATGTACATTGGAAAGTTGCCATGACACTATTGCTCTGGAGCCAAATTTAGTAACCGGTGAGAAGTCTTGGTTCCTATCAGACAGGGCTGGTTCCTGAAGGACCAAGCAGAATGATCTTATTACATGGCGTTTTCCCCTGTAATGTAACCTCAAGGATGCACTTGTGGGGTCATGCAATAGGAAGGCTCTAGAGTAGGGGAAAAAAGGAACAGACTTCCTTTGAACTAGCAGCTGCGAAGTTACATCAACAACTCTATGAAGTGTAATAAAAATTTGGGGATAATTTTCTACACATTTAAGAAGCCCTTCTGGAATACTGTGAATAGGGTGAAAATTAAGGAAATTTCTAAGGTTATCAGTGTGTGTAATTAATGAATAGTTGTATAATACTTGATTTCGTATTTTCAGCTATTCTTATGATTATATATCCCTAGATCATAGCAAGTAAGTCACATATAATTGTAAGTTTATATAAATATGTCTTGAGATAAATTGGGCTGCAGGGTATAAAAATCATATTTAAAAAGTTGTATTATCCATGGTTAAAGTCTTTCTCAATAATTGTTCATTGTGAAGATTGTGGAAGTGGACAAGAGTAGTCTCTTAAACTCTTTATGTAGTACCATAAACTGACTTGGTGCATTTGTGATTCATAACTCCCAACTGTTATGCCAATTAAAAATTAGAGATGTCTTCCTGTAGAAAA
Source organism: Aethalodelphis obliquidens (assembly GCF_003676395.1). NCBI lineage: Eukaryota > Metazoa > Chordata > Mammalia > Artiodactyla > Delphinidae > Aethalodelphis > Aethalodelphis obliquidens. The sequence continues at coordinate 66,369,015 of NW_020837949.1, read as the reverse complement.
AAATTAATTTAATCTATAATATAATACATTTTTTAAAAAAACTTATATTCAAAGGAAGCAATCTATTTTTTTAATGAATTTATTTATTTATTTATTTTTGGCTGCATTCGGTGTTCGTTGCTGTGTGCAGGCTTTCTCTAGTTGCAGCAAGCAGGCTTCTCGTTGCGGTGGCTTCTCTTGTTGCGGAGCACGGGCTCTAGGCGCGTGGGCTTTAGTAGTTGTGGCACATGGGCTCAGTAGTTGTGGCTTGCGGGCTCTAGAGCACAGGCTCAGTAGTTGTGGCGCACGGGCTTTGTTGCTCCGTGGCATGTGGGATATTCCCGGACCGGGGCTCGAGCCCAGGTCCCCTGCACTGGCAGGTGGATTCTTAACCACTGCGCCACCAGGGAAGCCCTAGAAGCAATCTTTTAAAAATAAGTATGTTAACAAATCACAGAAACCACTTAAAAAATGCTAGTGTAATTCTGAAAGTCTTCATCCCAATAACAGTTTTCTTGGGATTATATCCTTTAGCTGTGGAAATGCGATCTGTGTATACACTGATTGTTTACATTTGCTTTCTGAAACGTTTGCAGAGTAAAATCAGCTCCTTATATACTCTATCTTACGTGGTATCTCTTGACTGTTTATTTCATGGCCATGTTTAAGCCTATCCAAAGCTCCCTTCATCCTTTGGCTTGTTTACTTATTTTATTTATGAAGGCTGGGCCTGTGTCAGTAGAGACTTTTTATAGTTATTCTGATATCACTCGTGCTATAGATTTTTTAAGTTAATATTTATTGTTAAGAAATGACAAAAGGGCTTGATTGGCATCTGGAGGTGCTGATGGTATTGTCACAGTTTAGGAAGCAAACACTCTACTTAGCTATGAGTCTCATTTTTTAAGAAAATCTTACGGATTTTCATAAGGAAGTTTGGTCAGCAATATTATCTGCTGTATGAAAAATAACGTGCACTTTTCTAAACGTTTCTACGTAATAATGAAACATTTTTTTCTTCATAAAGGCTATTTTGGGGTTAAAAATGTGGCTCCCAAATCGTAGTATTTACTTTTATATTTCATGAATCTCCCTTTTCTTGGAGAGAGTTCTTAATCTGGTACAGTTAAATAACCATTTTTCAAGATGGGCAAAATAGTTTGGATAAAAGCTTTTCTGTAAGAATGGTCATTTCTCCATGGAAAATGCTCTAGTGTACCTTGAATTAAATATTACAGGGCATATTTAAAGAAAATCCCCAAATTTATTTTGGGGAAGAAATTCTAAACATTTTGTACCAAATTAGTAGTTGGTTTAAGTAAGATGTGTTTGTGGGATTTATCCTCGTTAGTAGGAACATCTGTAACAATTGAGGCCAAGTGACAGATAATTTCTTTTTTAAGAAGGTGTTTATTGTCAGGAAAATTACAAAGTTTCCTTTGTAATTACTCTTTGTTATTTTGGCAGCCTGTAAAGTTTTATTGGCATTTACTGAAAGGTACTTTTTTTGGCTCTAGGCAGCTGCCTTTCTTTGTGGGGTAAACTTTTCTAGCTCTGGTATTCACGACATATTTTCAACTTTGTCTCCGATGGTGTCTTTTTGAACAAGGAGCCAAGTGGCTAATAATGTCTGAATTGTTCTCAATCATGTCTTCAGGAGAGTGACATCAGAATACTGCAGGTGTACTTCAGCCATTTGAGTGTTGTATCCTACTTATCCCGTGTATCATTTTGGAACCAAAGTGGTCAATTTAAGACCATGCAAATTACAGGCTCTTTCACATACAGCCTGGAGGAAAAGTATGTTGAAATTATGAATCGAAAGTGAGGATTCACTAATTTGAAAGAAAACAGAATCTTTCAAGCAGTACCGGGTCACCAAATCAGAATTGAAAGATTCTTTTCAAGAGGTGAATATTAAAAGAAGTAAAGCCCAAACATTGAAGAAATGGTGCTATAATAGAATTTTGTTAGACTTGGGAGTGTGACATATACGTTTGGAATTTCAGTTGTCTTGGTGGTGGTATTCACTCTGTCGCCCATGTACCATTTCTCTTACCTCTGGGCTTATTTAAAGACTTTTCTAGTTCAAGCCATTACATGTGAGATGAATTCTAAATTTAGAATTATACTGCTCTAGTTTTGAAGACCACCAAATTCGTTTAAGCAAGTCTTTGCATCACTACTTACTTATTTCATTGCTTTGAAAATAATACTGGAGAAAGTGGTTATACTTTATTTCATAAAAACTTATTTATTTGACTACTTGTTCTTAGTGAGTAAGACTTACAAATCATAGAAAACTCCTGGTCTTTTTACTAATTATTATTCCAAAGTGATGACAGGCATGTTAGTAATTGGCAGTCTTCTTTGGCAATGAAATATCATCTTAATTTTGTTTTTTATGTTACTATGGTCTATAGAGTAATTAATGTAAAATTTTAGGTTGGAGCTTCTGTATTTGTGATTTAATAAAAAAGGAAAATTAAAGATTACATTTATTGTTTGCTACTTCTAAGTAAAAATATCCTTAGATGCTACTATCTGCCTTGGTTCTTCTCTACTGTCTGTTGTCTACTTTCTTTTTTTTAATCAATAGATTTCAAAGAATATATTTACCACCTTTTATCTGAACCACTTGTTAGAGATCTATACAGATAGTTTGCAGAGGGTGATACTCTGAGGTTTGTTCTGGAGAGCTGGACGAGGCAGGGGGGTGCAGGATAGAAGAAGCCCACCTTTTACATGTCCTTCCTGTGGGAAGGAGCTGTCTTCATGGTCACACAGTATCGAGGACAGAGCACTCTTGGTGTCTGGGTATTCAGCAGGGCCCATCTGTCATGGCCTTCTTCAGAACTTCTTCATGCTAGACTGAGAAACACCAGGTAGTGTTGGCCTCTTCCAAGTCACCTAGGAATAATAATAGATGCTGATCAGCCTTTTCCAAGACAGTATTGTCCGTTATTTGGAAGAAATTACAGAATTACAAGCTGGAGAAGTAATATTAATTTTTGTAACCGTATAGGTCTTAACGAGTATCCATATCAAAGCACAATGGAACAATTTCTGCAGAAGAGGTATCTTGTGTATTTATAAAGGTCGTAAGTAGGTGATTGATGAAGTAGGGCAGTTTTTGAGGGGTGTGGGTTTGGGTGGGCATCTTGATTCAGAACTTCATTTCAGTTTATTAGATCTGTTTCTCAAATAGCTGCAGCTTGTTCAGGTTTGATTCCTGCCAGCTGGATATGAAGTACTCTCTGTTTGGGCTCGCTGTACAGAATCTCTTTCCAAAAAAATAGTGTCGTGCTGCTTTCCATCTACTGGACCAGTAGGGGAAGGAAGATCTGATTTGAAGCCAGTACAGAATGCAAAACTGATTCGATTTGGATTGTTTTTACATTAGGTCTTCTTTTCCCTGTTCTTACCCTTTTCCAGATGGAAGAACCAGTTTCCCACCAGGGCACTTTCTCCTGGCAGTTAAATTGTGAAGGTGAGGATCATTTAGCACCACTCCTGCTGAAGTACTGTTATAGTAGGATTAGGCTTTAAAATTCAGAGGAATGAATCAACACTGTCCGAGGTCTCTCTATTTTTAAATTAATGGTGCTTGTGATGCTTTTAAACTAGGAATATAACTTTTTGTCTTTTGATTCTGCTTTTTATTTTATCAACATAATAACATTACTTTTCATCATCCGCTGGAAAGAAGGTGGTCCATGAAATGCCTTTTAAAAGCATCAAGTGTTTTAAAATGTTAACCGTAGGTACACCTTTCTAATGTGCATATGCACCCTCCTTTCTTGAATATAGTAGATTACACCCAATGTTGCCTTTTCTTGGTGATTAAGTCTCATTATGAATTTCAGTGACCACCATTTGCTAAAATCCAGTAATGCCCTCAGGGATTCTTGAGGTGCTTAGAGCTGTGTGGCCTCAGAACGTTATGCCCTCTGAATTCTTGCATCAGATTTTTACATTTTTCTTTGACATCAGCAGCAAACAGGTACTTACACCCAGAGTTACATTTTAGAACTACAAGATTGCTTAGTCTGATGCTTTCGTTTTGGAGATGAGGAACAGAAGCCCAGAGAGGTTGCACACTGTGCCTGAGGTCACGCAGCTAGTTAGCGGTGGTAGGAACTAGGTACAGAGTACTTGACTCCTTATCCAATGCTCATTCTGCCAGGCCACACTGTTTGCTTTTTCCTCTCGTCAAGGTACCTTCCTTATAGATTCTTCTCCATGTGTACATCTTTTGTTCTTAGTGAGTGGTTGACTTAACTACTGTGAAGTAGTATGTGTAGTATGTGTGAAGTTTCCCTATGAAATTGGAAACAAAATGAAATAGAAAACGTAGTATGGTAACACTCTGATGGTTGAAGTCCCGTTCCTATCATTGGTCACTTTACTTTCTTGAGTTTCAGTTTATCTTCCGTGAAAGGAAGTGCTTGGAGTAATAATGGTAATAACTAACGTTTCCTGAGTTCTTACCACGTGCCAGGTACTCTTCAGAGTTCTCCTGTGCATTACCTCATTTAATTCTCACACAAACTCCATGAGGAAGGTCTGTGATAAGTCCCATATTACACAGGGAGAAACTGAATCCTGTAGCAGCTACCTAGTTGACCAGAAGTCCTTAAGCTAGTAAGTAGCAAAGCCAAATTTCATCTCCACGCTCTTAGCCACTGCTGTTATGTTTCTGGGTGATCTACGTGTTCTCTTTTAGCTGTCATGTGTAAATATTCTGGGTTTGAATCATAGCAATGCCAATAGCTAATATTATTGAGCACTTACGTACTTTACACGTAGTATCCCACTTAATCTTAACAGCGACTCCACAGGGCAGGTGCTATTATCATGCCGACTTTATAAAAGAGGAAAGTGAAGTACACAGAGGCTTGCCCAGTCTTACAACTGGTAAGTAACAGGGGCAAAATTTGAAACCAGGCAGATTTAAGTACTTGTTACCTTCACTGCTCTGTCCTATTGCCTGAGAACGAGTACTTGAGTACCTAAGCCAGAGCGTGTTATAAGTTTTGTAATAGTTATTTTTGCTGATTAGAGGTAATGTGTGTGTGTGTGTGTGTCTGGGCACATGCACATCCACATGTGGAAACACACTGACTAATGATTTCTTAGCTGTGTGTTTGATGAGGTGTAGAAAACTCTCATGCCAAGCATAGAAATGAGGGAAGTGAATTTAGTGCCAGAGAGAATGGGGTGTGGAGTGGTAGCGATGGTGGGAACTGTGACAAATAGGAAAACACGGGTTGTGGCCAAAGGGGAAGGTGATATAGGGCTCAGTCAACTGCTGTCCTATTTTTCAGGCTGGAAAGTGGATTCAGTGTTGCTGGATATTGTGTTTTTTTCTAGAGAAGCCAGAATTTTAAACCAGAAAAAGATTTTTAAGCTGATTTTTAAATGATCACAACAGGGGCTTCCTTGGTGGCGCAGTGGTTGAGAGTCCGCCTGCCGATGCAGGGAACACGGGTTCGTGCCCCGGTCCGGGAAGATCCCACATGCCGCGGAGCGGCTGGGCCCCTGCGCCATGGCCGCTGAGCCTGTGTGTCCAGAGCCTGTGCTCCGCGACGGGAGAGGCCACAACAGTGAGAGGCCGGCGTACCACAAAAAAAAAAAAAAAAAGATCACAATGAATTGAAATTATTTGAAGCCACTATGTGAACCAAACAGAAACATTGGCAACCTCTGGTTTAGACCATCAGGACTGGTAGATAAGTGACCTTCAGACGAGTCAGAGTTGGTTGCTTCTTTTGAAGAGGGAGGGTTCCAAATCCAGAATACTTGTCCATTCTATTCCGTCTATTAAGATGGCATAACGGTAGTCTGTGGTGTAGAGAAAGTTGAATTATGAAGTGTACTTTTAAGAAATAACCGTCTTGCGTGAGGCTTTTCTCTGTAGATTGTGAGGATTCCTGGCTTCTGATTTTGGCTCTGTCCTCAGCACTGGTTTCCACGTCTGTAGACACCACAGCAGATTCTGGATGGGGCTGTGGGGTGCAGGATGACCTCCGGGACTTTTTCAAGCTCCATCCCCTCTTTTGTTCGGGTATGTACACCCCTGGCAGGACCATTCAGGAATCCCTGCAATGGAGCATGCAGTCCCTGTTACTGATAGGAGGAGTTTGGGATTAGGAAAAAAAATTTGATATGCCCTTCTGAGAAAGGTGTGGCTTCTCTGAGGTTCAGTTCTGGTTTTCAGACTGCCCAGGAAGTTCCTTGCATGTGCCGAACATTTACTTCTGGGAGCAATGCAGGGGCAGTTTGATGACTGTTTGCCTTCCTCCTATTAAAGTAGCTCCTCTTGTTTATATTTTTACCCAAAGGGCGTCCACTTATGGTTCCTTTAGCACAGGGGTTTCTGAGTACAAACACCGGCTCAATCGCTAAAACTTGATCATATCTAATGTTTTCAATTTAAAAATTCTGAGATTGATAACAAGAGGTGAGAGTCTCCCTTACTTTACCTTTGTGATTACTACGGAGCAGCATTCTATGTGTTGCCAAACTAACATCAAAGGACCAACTAGGTATGGGATCTATCCCCACTGATAATATTCCTTTAAGAAACATTGTATCATCTTTTTGATAACTGCTTTACTCATAGAATATTCTTTCAGAGAAAATATATATCAACTTGCTGTGCAGTGGTCTAAATTTTTGTCTCGGAAATATTATAGGTGAATCTATTTCCAGATGCTGCAAATAATGGAAAATCATGGAAAGTGGAATCAGGGTCTCTGTCCTTAAATGTGTTTCAGTTTGCATTTTGATAGCAGTTTAGAAATGTTATCGCTTGTTTTGTCACAGGCATAATTCACATCTTTCTTCGGGCACTGTAAACAAGAGAAATGGTTTAATGGCCCCATAGAGGCACTCTGCTGATAGCTGAGATTAGGCCCTTTAGTAATGGATGTCGGTGCGTGTATGTGTGAGTGGTACGTGTACACAGTGGGGGTGGGGAGGGCTTGGAAGAAGTAAATGTACTGGAAAAGAATCTTTGAGAGGCTCAGATGCGGCAGAAGTGCCCGCCGATTTTCTGTAAGACTTGGAAGATGGATTTACGGAGTGTGTGACACTATTGTCTTTATTTGTACACAAGCCTTCCCCTTTGCTTCTGGAATTTAACCCAGTACTAATTGAGGTCGCTGCCACCCATTTATCACCTGAAATTGAAGTGATGTTAACTTAAAGTGAATGCTTTTCATCTAGTGAGTGTATTCCCAACTATATATATTTGTATAAAAGGCTACATGCATTTTTCATGCCATGCTTGTATCTGGTCTTAAATAACCTAATTTATGTATACCATTTACTTTTTCCCCTTTTTACAGAGTTTTTTTTAATTTGCTGCTATAGCCAAGTGAAATTATTTTACAAACACTTTTGTGTCCACAGAATGATTTGTTTTGACTTCCTCAGCTATATTTTGTAGACAAGTGTAAAAAACTCTCTGCATTAAACATAACCATGGTCTAAGTAAATGCCTTGAAATACCTCAAAACACATAAATTTCTAGTGTTTTAGAGCCTGAATATCATGTCATGTTTTTCACCATCTTTTTTGTATATATCCCTTTAAATTGGCTACACAGCCAGAGTAAACACAGGGTTAGTGAAGCAAAATTAAATATCCGTTGTTAACTAATTTAGCTGTTCCCTATCACTAGCAGGGGTCACTGTGGCAGATCTTTCTCCTTTCTCATTGCAGACCCTAATCTAGACTAGGGATCAGCAGACTTTTTTTTCTGTTTTTCTATTTTCAGATAGTAAATATTTTAGGCTTTGTGGGTCAAAGTGTTTCTGTCACAAATATCCCATTGTTACTCAAAGTAGTCCTAGACTCTACCTAAATGAATGGGTAGAATGGTGTTCCAATAAAACTTTATTTACCAAAACAGGTGGGAAACTGGATTTGACCCATGGGCTGCAATTTGCTAACCCCTGTTCTAGAATACTGTACAGTAGACTATTCTAAAACAGACTTTTTGAGCAGACCAGAAATCGCAACATCAAACTCAGGAGAGTCTCATCAAGGCTCTAAATTCCCAGCTAATATTGATTCAGAAACTACAGATGTGATTCAAAGACATAGTTTTGTTTACAGAAGAAGTAGTTAAAAATCTGATGTGCTTCTCTCTGCAGGGTAATTGTTTTGTACTCACAGAAATTACTGCTCTATTTCACTCTTAGGATAAGAGTTGGGAGGAAAGCAGAGTGAAAGGTCAGAGCTAAGACAATTTATCACCGTATTTACATTCAGTGTCCACATAGAGAAGGGGACCCATCACTTGTGACATTTTGGTTATCAGAATCAAGGGGAAGCTTTAGATGTTGGATAGCAATGTTTTTCCTTCAGTGGAATATGAGTGGTGTGAATTTTTAAATGCCTTTGGCCACAGCAATAAATTGAAAGAAGGCAGAATGCCTAAAAGCAAGCATGAATGCTCTAAGTGTTTTCATTTAGATACAAGTGCAAGAATATATTATTAAGGTCATGTATACAGAAATATGCATAGCATACACATGAATTGATCAAACTTAAAGAAGACTGGCTAATATATTTATTAGAACTTTTCTTAAAAAAACAACTAAATAAAGCTCTAATTGGACTTCTGTGAGCTCTTGATGGTTAGGACTGTGCCTTACTGTTCAGCTTCTTCTATAGCTCCACATTCCCTGCCCCTTAGCAACTGGCATAATGTCTGGGCTGTAGAAAATGAATGAATTAATGAAGAAGTAAATGGATAAAGAACCATCTGATATAATGTTGTAGTGGTGCTCATGCATGAAGGAGATCTTAAGTGTGCTTATTCAAAAATATATTTGAATTGTATGCTCAAGGGTTCAAGAGTTGCTGCCCAAAGCCCATGGCTTTAATTCCTAGGCTGTTATAAGTTAGTCCTAGGTCTTTAGTTGGACATGAAGCTTAGCTTCTTCATGCCTTTAAAAATTCTTTTTGCAAAATTGGAATGCTAATGTCCTTATCTTGAATGATGAGAATCGAGAGTTGGTGAAGATTCTTTGAAAACTTTATAATACTATGTAAATTTGAGTCTTTTTTTAAAAAAATAGCATTATAGCTGGTGTTTTCTAGCACTATTCCAAACTCAACCAGAGTTCAGTATGTTAACACCTACAGTTTAGCATATTATCTTTCTTAAATTTATATCATGTTCACTATAGAAATATAAACAGAAACTCAATTCATAAGTTTCATTGTTTATTCTCTGGACTAACATGAACCAGTAAGTCATAACATGGTCTGTTCTCAATTTAGTGGTGCCAAAAAATACTCCAGGGTCATGACTGTTTAGGAAATTATTCTCCTATGAGCAAATTTTTAAATTCATTATCTCCATCTCTAATATTGTAGGTGTTCACATATGACTTATATGTCTACCCTGAGCCAAAGACTTGGTTGTATACCAGCATTGTTGCATTTGTAAAGCCAAGGGGATTTCTGTGCTCCAGGAGAATGATGACAACAAGAGTGGGTCTCTGGTCAAAAATGTGGGCAGAAAAAAATGGAATCCAAGATGATGCCTCATAGTTCATAGTTCTAAAATGAAAACAATCACTAATCTAACAAATACTTTACGATGAATACCATAAACCCAAGTAAACTGTGTGAATTAAGAAGTGGTTAAGTTTATTTTGGAAGTGCATTTTTTAAAGTCCTGGTACTTTGGAGCACTTACGTTTAACCATTAGAGGAATTCAGTCATTGTAAGTCATTGTAAGTCAGCCTTAAGATGTGGTTTTAAAGGTCAAGCCTCCATCAAAGAAAAAATGCAAGAATCATCTCTTGAGAGTTCTCTTGGCTTCTCCTCCTAAAAATCTGATTGTCCAGAGGAGTTGCAGGTCATAAAAGTTTGCATGGAAACGTGTTTGAGGAAGACAGCAGATTTCATAGATAAATGATCTGAACTGTCTGAAGTCAGGGATAAGGATATAATACAATATCATTGGGAACCATCACTTCTTTGTAAATGAAATGAAGGAGTTAACTCACTTGATTTGATACACTTGAAGAAGGAAAGATTCACTTTAATTAAAACTACAAACAATGCCGATTCCTGTAGCCCTGGTTCCAGAGCCAGCCAGGACAGTACAGTAAGCGAGATGAAATGTACCTAAGCAGCCTCGGCAGCAGGCTGGAGCCATGTTCAGCGAAAGTAATTTAATTAGTGTTGATCATGACTCCAGATGATGGTGATTTGATAAGGAATAATTTAGTACTTAACAGCCTTTTACATGCACCAACTCCTTGTGGGAAGGTAAAGCAAATTGCACAAAATGAATGTGCTGCTTCCACTTGTGACTGTGCCAGTGAACTGGAAAACTGCCTGTTCACAGACGCTCAGGCTCTCAGCCCTGTGATGAAATACCCAACAGGGTCTCAGCTCAGCCCTCTCTGGTGGGAGTCTCTGTACTACTCTTACTGAAGAATAATAAATAACAGAAGTCATTTTTGTGATCTAAAATCTCGAGGAAGCAGAAAAGTGAAATTGAGGAAAATAAAGTAGCTCTGGTTCTTGTGCAGAAGGTTGACGATCTTAGGCTGGCTTCTTTTTTCCCCTCAACACAGCAATTAAAAAAAAAAATCCTCGCATTTGGCTTACGACTAGAAAAAAAAAGTCATGATTCCAAGGGCACACAGTGATTAAGAGGCCCACACACGGAGAGAGTAGGGGAGCCCTAAACTTCTTGGAGAACCTGTGAGAATCCTTGAGTGTTGGCATCTAACAAAAAGGAAGACATTGTTAGTTTTTTAAAAAACGTCTTTTCAAGTACTGGACCTGTTTCAGTGCAGCACACACTGGATCCAGGTGTTGCCAAGCATCATAGTGGATTTGAAATTTGCCCCGTTATGAGAATCACCTAGAAAATGTTATAAGATACAGAATCCTGATCTATATACCAGCTTTAGTGAATCAGTTTCTGGGAACAGGGTATGAGTTTGCTAGGGCTGCCATAACAAGGCACCACAAACTGGGTCCCACCCTAATGACCCCGTCTTAACTAATTTTCCAAATAAGGTCACATTCTGAGGTGGGGTTAGGACTTCAGGATAAAATTTGGAGGGGACACAACTGAACCTGTAACATATGGAGTATGGGAATGCCTGTTTGTTTTTTTCCAGAATTTCCCTCGGTAATCTGATGATTGGCCACATTTGGGGGACCCCTGTTTAGGGATCTACTTGCCTCTGATAGCACTTTGGGAATCCTTATGTGTTCTTTCTTCTAAAGTCACTTTGGGAAACTCATGGGGCCAGTCTGAAAGCACTAGAGCTCCAAATGGTGTATCTACAAGGATGGGTCATGCCTTTTGCTTCTAGGCTGATATTAATGGACATTTTGATAGGAGGCTACTGTCCTGCTAGCAACCATTCCCAATGGTATCCTAGACTTGTCATTCCTCCCATGAGTCATCTGGAATTATTTATTATGTGAAGTTGAAGCACATGATCAGACGTCTCTGCTGGAAGAGGAGGCCACCAGACATTTTCAAACATCTTAATTTGTATAGCATTGCTTGATGCTTCTCATACTTCTAAATCTTTTTATGGAGATACACATTCATTACAATGCAAAAATCTTAAGTGTTTAACTTGATGAATTTTACATAGGTATATACTCATATATACACCGCCAAGAGCAAGATATAAAATATTTACAGTTCTCTAGTAGGTTACTAGTGCCCTTTCTCAGTCATGAACACTCCCATCCACCAACAGAAGGAGATTCTTTCATTATCCATTAGTTTGGTCTGTACTTGAAATTCATATACTGTGTACTCCTTGTATACTCTTTTGTGTTTGTCTTCTTTTACTCAATTTACCATCTGTGAGACCATCCACATTTCTGCATGTGTCATCAATGTGTTCCTTGTTAATTCTTGTGGAATATTCCATTGTATGAATAAGCCACAATTTACTCATCCATTTTTCTGCTAATGAACATTGGAATTTTTCCAGTTTTTGGTATTATGAGTAAAGCTGCTATGAACATGTACTTTAGTAAACATATTCAATCCTTTCTCTTTGATACCTACCTAGGAGTATAGTTACTGGACCATAGTGGAGATTTATATGGAGACTTGGTAGATACTTCAAAAAATTTTCCAAAGTGTTTTTGTCAGTTTATACTCTTAGCAGCATATATAAGCAGTTCTTATTGCTTTAGACCTTCTTCATATCTTGGTAATGCCAGTCTTTTTCAGTTTAGTTAGCCATTCTAGTGGGTGTATAGTGAAAACCTTGTGTGATTTTATTTGCAGTTTCCTGATGAGTAAAGATGCTGAATACTTTTTCATATATGCTTGCTTTGTTGCTCATTTGTTTGTCGTTTGGGTATCTTCTTTTATGAACTGCCCGTTTGAGTCTTTTGCCCGTTTTAATTGGGTCTCTTGTTTTCTTTTATTAATTTGTAGCAATTCTTACTATGTTGAATATGATTTCTTTGTCAGATCTTTCTATAGCAAGTATCCTCTTGATGTCTGTAACTTAGTGTCTTGACGAAGAGAAGTTCTTAATTTCAATGAAGCCTAATTCGTAGATTATTTTCTTTTATGGTTAATGCCTTTTGCATCCTGTTTAGTAATCTTTTCCTACACTATGGTCCCAAAGACTTTTAAAATATAGTAATGTTGAATACGGCAGTCTCTGGTATGTTTGATATTTTGATAAATATGATAAACTTTGCATCATACTGGCAATTTATTAGCTTTTAGGTTCTTATCCATTTTCATTCATATAATTTAGATCTCATCTCTCAGGTATAATGATTTGTTACTTAGTTGAATGGCAAAGTGAGTTCCTTTGATGTTGCTGCTGCTTTTTCTTAGGAAAATATAAAACCTACTACTTAATCTAAAGTGCTGAACTAGGGTATACACATTTTGTTGTATATGTTCAAGTAAGTAATAAACAGTGGAAAACTATTTGTTAAGAAAGCAACAAATGCATGGTTAAGATATTACAAGATTGCATCATACAATATTTGTCATTCTAAGAAGTAGCACACACACACACACACACACACACAGGGAGAGAATTTTCTTATAGAATACTACTTTAAATCTTTTGTGATTTTTTTCCCCACATTTAAAAAACATTTCATCTTGCAAATTCAGGTAAAAGTAAAGAAAATAATGTAGTGAACTCCCACCTATCCGTCAGTCAGCTTTTAACATTTATCAGCATTTTTCTATTTGATTCTTCCCTCATACATTTTTTTCTAGAGTATTTTAAAGAAAATCCCAGAGCTTATTTTTTATCTGTAAATATTTTATGAAGTTTTAGCTTTAAACCTTTCTTTTTGGTACAACTGCCATTTCACTATCACATCCAACAAAATTAACAATAATTTCTTAAACATCTAATACCTAGTCCACATTGAAATATCTTATTTGTTGGAAAGGTGTCTCTTTCAGTTGGTTTGTTCAAGTCAGAATCCAAACAAGTCCACATGTTACAATTGATTCTTGAGGTTCTTAAGCCTCTTCTATCGTAACGTTTTATAAATTATAACTTTCTGACTTGGTAAAGTTAATGAACATATGTACCCTTTGCATATGAAGAGACATGTAATTTCCCCTTTGTTTCTAACTCTCTACTTTGAGTAGGTATATTAAACACACATTAAATTAGAAAAAAATACTTTGAAATAGACGACTCAGCGAAAGAATTGTATTATTATTTATTAAGTTTTCCTTAGACAACTAATTTAGATGAAACTTGTTTACTTCTGTGGCACATTTGTTTTCTACAGTGTTTCAGATGTCTCTTGAGTACCACTGAACATTTTTGTCAAAATTATGTGCTTATGTAAACAGATAGCATTTATCTTCCTGGAGCTTGGTAGCTCTTGATATCAATTTCTTATACTAAAATTATATATGACATTCAAGTTAGTACAAGTTCATAATGATGTAATATCATAATCAAGATTGAATGGCATCGTAAGCCACAAAGCTTCTCTTGTAATATCTTCCTTTATAGTATATACACTTAATATTTTGTTTTAATCCCAGGTTTTATAGGACTTGGAGTAACTATCCACAGTGTGTCCTTCTTGTGTTTATCCTTGATAATTCATACCTGTGCAAATTGTATGAAAATAAAATTCATTCTCATGTCTATTTTCCCCTTATCTTTTTATTCATTTTCCATTTATACTAAAACTTCAATTATTCTGAGGATCTCTAATATGCATTTGTTCAGTTTCATATAGAAGAATAAAAATATATAATCTTATTTATTTATTGGTTTGAAAGCTATGATTCCACCCCAGATATACATATTTCTTCATATTTTATGATATTGTCTTTATATTATATTGAACAGTAATGACATATGACACTGAGTCATATGAAAAAGGAAGAAACATCATTTCATATAGAATAATTGTTTTATGGTAGATTATATATGAAAAATAACTTTAACATATTTCTCACAATGTATCTTCACACTTGTGGTAAGTAGTTAGGCAAATAGTTTTATGTGTATTTTTATATATGAGCGCTGGCCTAAACAGAGGTCGAGTTTTTTGTCCTTTTGTCCAAAGTATCATTAGTTACCCTGAGAACTGCATGCATCTGGATTTTCTTTCTCATAGTCCAGTTGTTATTCCATTAAACCATTACTATTGGTACATTTGAGATATTTTCCTTTCAATAATACTTAAATTTATGTTCCTGTCTTCAGTTAATTCTTGGATAATCAGCTGTATTTTTTCTGCTTTAGTCATTGGAAACCTTTCTGAAATGTTTTCAAGCTTACTTTCTGAAAACTTCTAGTATTGTCAATATCCGCTAAACCAATTACAAGTAGTTCATCTGACTTTAAGTAATGAGAGAGAGTTTAAGCATGCATTTCGTTATGCAGTAAAAGCAAACAACGAGTATATGGAGATCCTCCAGAATCTTTTCTTGCATGAAATTCATCCAATGTGATTTTTCTTATGTATGAAAGTTAATATGAAATGTTAGTGACATTTTAACCAAGAGGAGTAGAACAGATTAGTGTACTTAATTCCTAACTGTATTTCATTTTTGTGGGTATTTGTGTTTTGTTTTCTAGTGGCTTTTCATGGCCTCCCACTGAAAATCAAGAAAGAACCCCACAGTCCATGTTCAGAACTTGGCTCTGCCTGCAGTCAAGAACAGCCCTTTAAATTCAGCTATGGAGAAAAGTGCCTCTACAATGTCAGGTAAAGCAATCAGGTGTACAGAGAAGGCCTGATGGTTCTTATTGAAACACAGTTCCAGCATAATATAAAATCTCAAGTCATATTTTATGAGTTACACCTGCAGCATATAACAAGCTAATTAGGTTATGTGTTTAGCAGAACTCGGAAGGACCATTTACTGTCTGATTACATACTTTCAGAATCATTTTAATTAAAGGTCAAGTCAGAGACCTATCTTTTTTTTTTGGGGGGGGGTCTTTGTTGCTGTGTGGGGGCTTTCTCTAGTTGCGGCGAGGGGGGCTACTCTTCGTTGGGTTTTGCAGGCTTCTCATTGCAGTGGCTTCTCTTGTTGCAGAGCACAGGCTCTAGGCGTGCAGGCTTCAGTAGTTGTGGTGCACGGGCTCAGTAGCTGTGGCTCACGGACTCTAGAGCGCAGGCTCAGTAGTTGTGGCGCACAGGCTTAGTTGCTCCGCGGCATGTGGGATCTTCCCGGACCAGGGCTCAAATACATGTCCCCTGCATTGGCAGGCGGATTCTTAACCACTGTGCCATCAGGGAAGCCCCCAGAATCATTTTAATGCAGTCATTTTTATCCAAATCATGAGTTACTTTTCTACTGTAGTGATGCACTATGGGATTGAAAAGAGGGACTGGGGACTTCCCTGGCCGTCCAGTGGTGAAGAATCCGTACTTCCACTGCAGGGGGCACTGGTTCAATCCCTGGTCGGAGAACTAAGATCTTACATGCTGTGCGGTGTGCCCAAATAAATAAATAAATAAACAAGTAAAAGAGAAAGGTGCTTCCTGTGTCTATCTTCACTTAAAAAAAGAGAGAGAGAGAGAGAGAGAGGTTCTTACTTTGCATGCATGAATAGCTGCTGAAAGTTCTCATTAGAAAGAAAGCATTATGCACTTTAGATAGAGTGTGTAGGAAAAAATGAACCATTTGGCAGGTCTAAGCAGTACATTAGTTATCTGACAGGTTTTGCAGATGATCTATAAGATGCATTCATGGACAATTGCAGTAAAGTTAGAATTTTATAAGGCTTAGCAGAGGCTACTATCTATTAAAAAGCCAGTTGTTCCTTCGGATGATAATAAAGGGGGGTGGAGCAGTAGAAGTGCATTGTTCATTTGTTGGAAAATTTGATAACATGTATGTTCATTAAAAACCCTTCATAGTAAATTGCATTCTGCTGCTTTTCATATCGGCCTCTAATTGCGTACGGAAAAAGTTGGCTCTGTATATTGTATGTTATTACTCTCAATTATAGTAGAGACGTATGTAGTTCTTTAAAGGAGTTAGTTTAGAAACTTATAAAAATGATGACAAATATTTGTGGTCTTATAAATTATGTTGATTCCAGTTCATAATACGTTATAATCCAAAGGAGTCTTCTATTTCCTCAGATTTTTTTTACATATTTTCTTTTTTCTTTTTCGTGGAATAATTTTTTTCCTTTTTTTAAAATTGAAGTATAGTTGATGTACAATATTATATAAGATAGAGGTGTACAAGATAGTGATTCACAACATTTAAAGGTTATACTCCATTTATAGTTATTATAAAATATTGGCTATATTCCCTGTGTTGTACAGTATGTCCTTATAGCTTATTTTATGCCTAGTAGTTTGTACCTCTTAATCTCCTACCCCTGTGTTGCCCCTCTCAACTTCACTCTCCCCACTGGTAACCACTCGTTTGTTCTTTATATCTGTGAGTCTGCTTCCTTTTTGTTATATTCACTAGTTTGTTGTCCAAGATAGTTAAGATTTGAGAAACTTCGATTTGTGCAGTCTCACAGTACCTGACCAGTGCTTGGACATTCTATTACTATTTGTTCTTGCCAACTTGTCTTTTATATCTGTTTTTCTAGGAGGTTCACCAGAGCCTGAAATGATGAGGCAGTTCAGTTGAACTTCAAAGCTTTTATAAAACAGATCTCTTGTAGAAGCCAACTAATAAAACATACTGAGTTCAGATAAAACAATATTGATCAATCTGAGTTTTATTTTTATCATGTTTTTAATTTTTGCATTTTCTCCTTAAGAGTACTGTGTATTCTCAGAGTAATTATTTAACATATGGAGGAATTTTTAATTAATAAACCAAATAGGTATAGAATTGCCATTGCATTTTAGCATTGATCAGAAGTGTGACTGTGAAATAACTGCTGCTTTATGGACTTAGAAGAAAGACATATCTGACTTTCATAAATTAATGGTAGAAGAATTACCTGAATATTTTGAGGTTCTTCTTGGGGACCAGTAATTCCCACAGTGATATATGGATTAAATTTTGTTATTTCCATTTCTATACAAACAGTGTAACTCAATACACCATTTCATAAGGGAAAAAAGTAATTTTCTAGGACAGGAGATGTGTCATTTTTTCTTTTTATGTGGGAATGAGACATGTGAACCATTTTATAAAAGAAGTGGGTTCACATTCAGAAATATTGGTAAATGAAATAGGTAGGACCAAACATAATATGAGTTCCACTGACTTTGCTTTAAAGCAAGGAAGACTTATGCAGTACATACTCCTTCACTTCTATAAAGTATTTTTGCACTTGGATGTTATTCTGTTGTATAGATGGTGCAACAGGGTAAATTATTACATAAGTCAGTTTTTTTTAAAGTTTCTTTTTTAAAGAAAAATATATATTAATGAATGCTTTTTATTTTAAAATGAAATACAGTATTTTAATCTAGAACATCTTTTTTTGTTCAGAAATTTAAGTACAATTTGTTTTCAATAAAATATTTTTTAGATTACAAAAATTAGTTAAATCATATTCCTGAGAGCTACGCTAAAGAAAGCAACTTAAATTCATAATGTATATAAAAACAAGCTTACTCATTTTATTATTTTGTAACTGTGTTCAGAAGTTAGACGATGATAACAGGATTTTACTCTTAAGAACATTATTTTGTACCTATTCTTATACTCCAAGAAAGTTTAAAGATATCAGAGACATAAATCTTTATTAATTTGCCTCATAAACCTTTATTATCCTATGTGAGGAAATTAATGCCAGGCATCATTTACTTTACATTAAAAAAATGACAATAAGGCAAAAGCATGGCCTTCTTAGAGTTCTACCCAAATAAAGACGAGCCAGGTATGATCCGCATCTCGTTAAACTGACGTGAGTTCTTATTCTAAAATCTTATGTAACATAGAAGGATTATAATATCAGAAATATTTAATGATCTAGAAAAGATCTATGGAACTTGCTTAAGGAGACATATCAAGAATAGATGGAAATAATATGCCACTGCTTTCATTGACAGAGATGTTCCTTATACTGTGTTGTTTGTATATATATTAAAAATAGATGTTGTATATTTATGCTGTTACCAAGTTATACATTCATTATCCCATTTTCTTTTTAAGTGTGTGACAGTTTCCAAGATTACGTGTTCTAGAGCTGCGGAAACTAAAAGACATGCAATTCCAACTTCCTTAAGACTTAAGCCTAAAATATTTTTTCTACCCTTGGGTTGGGGGGGAAAAAAAGTTTTAATTGCTCCCAAGAAGCACATGTTCTCTTTTCTTTCATTCCTTGGGTAGTGCCTATGATCAGAAGCCACAAGTGGGAATGAGGCCCTCCAACCCCCCAACACCATCCAGCACCCCAGTGTCCCCCCTGCACCATGCGTCTCCCAACTCAGCTCACACTTCGAAACCTGACCGCGCCTTCCCAGCTCACCTCCCTCCGTCGCAGCCCATTCAAGACAGTAGCTACCCCATGGACCACAGGTAACTGCAAGTACCATTTAAAAGAAATTTTTGGTTAGAGTATAGTTGATTTACAATGTTGTGTTAGTTTCTGCTGTACAGCAAAGTGGTTAAGTTATACACATACATATATCCACTGTTTTTTTAGATTCTTTTCCTATATAGGCCATTACAGAGTACTGGGTAGAGTTCCCTGTGTTATACAGTAGGTCCTTATCAGTTACTTATTTTATATGTAGTAGTGTGTATGTGTTAATCCCAGTCTCCCAATTTATCCCTTCTCCCACCCTTACCCCCTGGTAACTGCAAGTACCATTTAAAAAAACAAAAAACAAACCAAAAAAACAACTGTTTTTAGCATTCTTGGAAGAAAGTCCTATTACTACCAATTCCTAAGACCTATAGTAAATTCAAGGGGAGTGTATTAATTTTGCACATCTGTGCAAAATATTTTTAGGAAGAGCTTGCTCTATCTATCTTCAGCTATAAATAATTTATGGAGAAGGTCATTTATAAACATTCCTTTATAAACATTT
The DNA here is from genome assembly GCF_003676395.1 of Aethalodelphis obliquidens. NCBI lineage: Eukaryota > Metazoa > Chordata > Mammalia > Artiodactyla > Delphinidae > Aethalodelphis > Aethalodelphis obliquidens. The sequence goes on along the minus strand of NW_020837949.1, from coordinate 66,349,541 downwards.
AAATTGGTTGCTAAAATGGAAAATTAATCTATATACTGACATTTGAACATTTCCCTTTCACTTTGCTTGAATTAAATTGCTTCACTTAAACTTTAAATCAGATCATCCCATTTTTATGAGCATATGTGTGTACTTTTTCTATAAAGTTAGGAGACTAATTTTAGTAGGTGGCTTACAGAATGAGGTTCTTTACCTTAGATGAGTGGTTTAGCTGTACGTAGTTTTGCAGAAGAAAACTTATTTGATAGAACTATCTTTCCTCCTTTCCAAGTAATGAATGTTTAATGTCAGTAGAGGCATGACCCTGAACGCTGAGAATATAAAGAGGTAGAGACTCAATTAGTATTACCTAGAAAGGAATAATGCAAGACACAACATAGAGCTAAAGAGAATGTTACGGTGGGTAATTCTCGACTCCTAGAGATGAAAAAATTCATATTGAAATAAAATATTGGAGGACCTTTAGAGGCCTTCATAATACAACTTAAAACACAAGTCAATTATGTATAGCATCCTTTCTTCCCCTTCTACCTTGTACTTATATAGAGTGAGTGGTGTGCTGGTAAATGGTTAACAACAGGCTCTATGGGAGTAAACCCAAGGACCTTGATCTATAGCATTTGATGCGTCTGTGATGTAAATATTGCCCCCATGGCAGACTCCAGGGTATCACTGTGACAACCCTGAATGTGGAATTGCAAAGAGACGTGTAGTAACATGCCATGAAACAGTATTTCTGCCAAACAGATACAATAGACATAACCTCCAGAGCATAATTAGTATAATTAGTAGTAAAATGTAGTGAAAGAATTAGGAAGTGATGAGTTTTGAGTGTTTTCTGCCTTTGTTTTAAATATAATTTTTTAATAATTTTAAACTTACATAATTTAATTCTTAACGATGGCTGTGTTTAAGCGTTGGCTCCCATAATTCCTGAAAATTTAACAATGAGCCCGTGCAAATTGGCTCTGACACACCATTATAAAAATAGCTCAGCCAGAGGAATCTCCCAGATCAGCAGAGGAAACCAGAAGATGTGCCACTGGCAACTTTCGGAAAATAAGGGAATACTCAGATCTGCTTTTTATAGGTTATTTAATGGGACTCAATCTCAAGTTCAGTAACTCTTTTGATATGAAGGTAAGATGAAAGCATTCTTTCCAATGTGAAACCAAGTAATAACTTTCCTACCTTGGTTTCCATCCCTGAGTCCTCTTGTGCTTTAGTTATGAAATGCTTCCCATTATCTTTCCCTTCTCACCCTGTGGACTTGAGACTCTGTCCGAGTGTAATGGTATGTGCATCTGTGTAAACAGTTTTGTAAATACAGATGAAAGACATCTTATTGCCGGGTGGGCCATTAAACAGATGCACATTGTGCAGGGCTGAAAGGGAAAAAGAGGACGACCAAAGAAAAGCAAGTTTTGTTTTGTCTACTTCTGGTGACTTCCCAGAGTTCTTGATAGCGCGTCTCACACCTCAGATGAGGGCCAGAATTAGAGATTGCATAGTCGGTGCTCTGTGCAGAATAGTTCTTTCTTATGGGAGGTGACTGCTGAACAAGCAGTATGGCTGTTTTTAGGTGACCTAACTTGAAATGCTGTAGCCAAACCCATTTTAGTTTCTCTACTTGAACTCAAATATTTGAGACTGAGAACAGCCGGCCCGGAACTAGAAGAGGGAAGCTCAGGGTCTTTTCCCACTGCCCCCCACTGAGTGTTGAGGACAGCACCAGCTGGCCGATCCCAGGAAAATCTCTGAAGCCGTATGCTTCTGAGGAGGATTTCTTGGAGAGCTCTAGCCAACAAATGACAGTCCCTCAGTTATAATTGGCAAATTTGCTCTGGGAACAGATCCTTTCCCCCAAATAGCCCCATCCAGCCGAGGCACCCCACCTCACTCTGGGAATGCTTCATGGCCAACTGGGCTGCACCCCGCTTCCTTTCCTCAGCCTCATTCTGCTCCTTGGGCCAGCCCTTTGGCACTTTTTCCTGAACCCACTGTGCAGGAGCCCTGTCTCTTTTTCTCAATGTTTCCCACCACTTAGGCACTGTTTTTCTTTACCCAGGAGCTCATCAGCACGCCCTCCTTACCCATGAACCCTCTCCAGAAAGCTTCTGGAGTCGCTTTCTCTTTACAGTGGGTCATAAGAATGATACCACAAACTTGTAGTTTCTTAGGAAGCACGTGTGTTTGATATATTCCTGGTCCTCAGTGAGTACCAACTGGAATCATGTTGACTTGTGAAAACAAATGGCTTGATTTTTCAACAAAGCTTTTAGTAGAAGTATTATTATCTTCCTTTGAAGACTTCCCAAGTGAGCTGGTTTCTTTTTTTAACTTCAACTTACAATTTTCTTATTCATTCCTTGACAGTTCTTAATGATAATTTGTTTCTTTTTTTGGCTAATGAAATAAGCAAGCGAAGGGAAGTGAATGCAGTGCCAGTCAGCCTATTTTGCTATATCTGAGTTTCTGAGTTTATTTTCTGCAGGTGTAGGTGGAATTTCAGTGCTTTCCATGGCAGCCAGAAAGGCTAGAGTTAAATCACAGGGTGGAGTGTTCTTAGAAATGCTAAAGCAATTGCCCTGCCATTCTTTCGCTTTTACCTTGTTTTCATTTAACGTTACCAAAATTAAATGTTAACTTTCCAAATTAAAGTCTGAGGAATGCTTTTGGGGGCGGGTGCAGGGGAGTTAATAGGCTTACATTTGCTCATAGAAATGTTGGATAGGTTATTTTTAAGCACTCCTGGGCATGTTTAGAGCTGTTAAATCTTTAATTAATCCACATCTTTGCGGTGGGTCAATGATATTAGGATGAGAAACACAGAACTGAACTGATGAAGTGATTAGCCAATCAGTACACAGGATAACCAAGAAGGAAGGAGCGTAGAGACTCACTCTCAGCCTTCTGCCAAGGCCTCAGAACTTCCCCATGACCTAACGGCACGACCTGTCCCAAAGCTATGTGACGCATGCATGTTCCTTCCATCATTGGAGGTCTGCTGTAATAGTTTATGCTTATTTTTATCAACCTGATATTTTGTTTGAAAATCTTGGAAGCCAGTGAGTTCTGTGTTGCTGTTTGACAGTAAAGAAGTAGTCTTTTACAACTAGCTTGGATTTCAGTCTCTATAATATTTCCCAGTTTAATTTCTCACTAGAATACAGTGTTATTTAGGACATTGTTGAAGATGTAAGAGTCCTGCACATTTGAGAAGAAAGTCATTCCCTTCTTGCTCCCTTGATAACTGATGGTAAGGGAAGGAAAACCAATAAGGAGGTTTTTATGTGGTTGATTTTGTTTGTTGGTTGGTTAGTTTGATAACAGAATTAAAAGCTGGAGGCTGCAGTTTGAAATCAGATTCTTTCTGGTTCCCCTGTTTTGTTTTGTTTTGTTTTGTTTTTCTTGTCTATAATTAATTTGAGACCCTCTTAATAAGGAAATCTGGTAAATGATCCAGTTGATTTCCAGTTGGGCATTTTAACTGTTAGAGTGTGTTATTTCTTGCAAACACTACAATGCTCTCCTAGCCTTCCCCGAAGCACATCTTTAACTTTTTGGCAGGTACTGAAATAGTGCTGAATGGAACTAATTAGAAGGGGAACACAAGGTGTATTATGATTAGAAATCACAGTGCTACTGACCCAGGAAGTATCTAGTCTTTGGTAAAGATTTACACTTCGGGTCAGCTGGTGTCATGTTCATTAGCTAGAAGTTAAAAATCGTGCCAGTATTTTTAAAGGGTATTCCTTGTTACTATTTTATTTGAAACATGCTCTCTTATTTCCCAGATTTCGCCGCCAACTTTCTGAACCCTGTAATTCCTTTCCTCCTTTGCCGACAATGCCAAGGGAAGGACGTCCCATGTACCAACGGCAGATGTCTGAGCCAAACATTCCCTTCCCACCTCAAGGCTTTAAGCAGGAGTACCACGACCCAGTGTATGAACACAACACCATGGTTGGTGGTGCGGCCAGCCAAAGCTTCCCCCCTCCTCTGATGATCAAACAGGAGCCCAGAGATTTTGCATATGATTCAGGTAGGCCTGTGCTTTAAGTTATGTTTAAGATAAATCTTTTCACTTGCTTGTCAGTTTCATTAGTGTTGGCCACAGATGGGGTGGCTCCTGACCATTTTTTGGTGGAATCTTTCTGATTTATTCCTTCTTTGAATCTTTCTCTTTGTGTGAAGGGTTGGACTGTCAAACCAGTTTGGCATGAGCCAATGGATGAAATAGTGTCTAGAAATGAAACCTGTCCAAAGAAGAGTACAATTTGTAAAATTATGTGCACTCTCAGCCCAAGAGAGTAACGTGATCCTTCTTTTCTTGATTCTGGGCTTTCTTTCCATTTGCTCCTGCTGCACTGTTTAATAACAATATTAACAGAAAGCAATATTCTTCTGTACTGAGTAACTTATTGCTTATAACTGTTTGTTTGTTTGTTTCTTTATTTTTGTGGCAAGATTCCAAGGGTCCGGAAGTAAGGATTCTTCCATATTGGGAGAGGGATAGCAAAAATAGCAATAATAGGCTTAGCTCTAGTCTCACTGAGCCTGAAAGATCTCACTAAGTAGTACGTCAAGGTGGAGAATTGGGGTTTCCCGAAAGTAAAAAGCACTTATGTCTATTGTTAATGTTACCACCAACTTTGCCAATATTTGACCTTAAGAACTCAGAAAAATTACTTAACTATTCTGTGCTCATTTCTTTTGTTATAATCTCAAAATCAGGACACCTGCCTTTCAGAAATCTCAGGAATTTGGGGAAAAAGTATGAAATAAAAGCTAATGCTTCTAAGAAGGGCACCAGGTAAAATATTACTAACGTTATTGTAAGCACGGTCAATAGATGGTTGTGGACGTAAAAATATTGGAAAACAATGTGACTTCCTTTCATCTGGATGCAAAGTTGTGGGTGTTCTTTGTGAAGGAACTATTGCTTCTCTAGGCATAACTCTGCTGAGTTTTTCTGTCGGTTCTACTTGAGGAAAGAAAATTGTCTGCTGGTCTTCAGTTTCCAACTTGCATAAAGTTACCTGTTTTATTATAAACTGGTCTTAAAGCTCAGCAAGAAGGAGCCCTACCACTGAGAGTCTCCCTCTGGCCACCCTTCCTCATTGGCCAAGAAGTTGAAAAGGACTAAGGGGAGTTGCCCACTGAGAGGCTATACCTCTACTTCTGGAAGGTATACCAGTTACCCAGGGCCCATGAATTCCCTGCCCAGCCAACCTTGAGTCCACTTCCAGGGCCTGAGCAAGTTTATCCCAGGCCTAGTTTTCTGAAGGCAGAGCACACTGTTCCTGTCTAGGTCCAAGGAGGTGGCCAAGGGACAGCTGCTTGTGGGAGGATGAGGATGAAGCTTGGTTGTGCCCATATGTTTGGTGTGTGAGGCCCCCGTGGTGTGGAACAAGGTGGGGTTGAGGAATAGGGAGAGAGGCAGGAAGGGGGTGTGGAGGGGCCGGGATCTGAAGACTGAAAACTGGCTGCATACCATCCTCTTTCAGCACTAATCCTAGAGATTTCCCCAAATTCTAGGTTTGGCCTGGCCTTCCAAGTTGTTATGTTTTTATAGTTTCAAGGAATAGGAGGAGAGAACATATTTATTTATCGTTTTGTTTGGCTGGTTTATAGTTTAAAAATTTAAACATATGGTGTGAGGGACTGTACTTGAATGCTTGTCCCAGGCCCTGTAATTTGGAGAGGGTCCTAGAATGTACCATAGTGTTTACACTTTAGAACCTTTTATGTTTGTCCATGATTTACGGGCATAATTAAGAACTCTGCACTACAATGGGCTTTATTATAGACACGATTCATTTTTCTCTGCAAGTTTCTAGTCCTGTTAACTGATGTTATTCTTACTCTCCAAACCACATTTTAATTTGCTGCACAGTTTTTTGAATTCATCATGATTTCAAGAAACTTTACATGGAAATCAGTTAAAATAGCCCAAATAATTGGTTCAAAAGGACTTGTAGGGCATAGCATTTTTAGAAAATTCTTTGTGTTTTTTAGAATGTTTTTATAGGTATAATCTCAGAAAGATTATCATTGAAATCATTTTCTTGATTCTGTGGTTTTCCATACGTATATATATATACATATACACACACACGTATATATTCTCCTTATATCTATATTGTATATAAAATTATATATAACATGATGTTGAAGACGTGTAACTTTTCCTGAGAAGATGTGAAGCAAACAAGAAAAATATTTAAATAATACATTGAGGGCAAAAAAATAGGAACTCGGGCTGTGAGGTTTAATTGCATTATTTGTGGACCATATATAATATGAATTCGAGTCAGCTACGGTCTGACCCTCAAAAGCACAGATTCAGTCACTTCTAACCTAAAGAAGGATAGTCCATTCCTTAGCTCAATCTGCTATAATAAAATACCATCATCAGTGGGAAAGCTGAAGTAACAGACATTTAACTTCCACAGTTCTGCAGGCTGGGAAGTCCAAGATCAAGGTTCCAGAAGATTCATTTCCTGGTGAGGCCTCTTTTCCTGGCTTTGCAGATGGCTACTTACTCACTGTGTCCTCATGAGGCAGAGAGAGGGCTCTGGTCTCTCTTCCTCTTCTTTTATAAGGACACTAATTCCACCATGGGGGCCCTACCCTCATGACCTAGTCTTATTCTAATTACCTCTCAAAGCCCCCGCCCCCCTCCAAATACCACCACTTTTGGCATTAGGGCTTCACAATGAATTATGGGGGACACGATCATTCAGTCTATAACAGTCCAGTATCCTGTTTTAAAGGTACATAGGGCATCTCTTTTGTAAGTTGCCATAAAGCTTGCAAATGACTTGTGGAATATTTGTTTAATATTTGAGAAGCTGTTAATTTATGTTACTGTCTCTCCTGTAAATTATATTTCCGATTGCTAAAGTTGGACAACACCTTTGAATTCTAATTTCAATATTGCCAATAAGATACACTTCAGTTTCGCTTGAATAGTTAAATAGTAAAGTTGTATCTTCTGGATGGATGTGGTCTAAAGAACTGTAGTTACTGTGTAACCAGGGCAGATGAAAAATTAACCTGTGTGTTTCAAAATATGTTTTACTGGCCACCAAATTGCTGCAATTAAGTTGACGCATCTGTATACGTCATACATTGCCGTCAACAAGTACGATCTCCAGATGTTTTGTTTTGTTGTCATTAGTTCTTTCATCCTTGCTGACAGAATATTAAATAACCTTTTTAGGAAATCTAATGTATTTATCACTGAATCATTAAGTTCTTTGTTCACTTATTGATGTTGAACAAGTAGCACATTAGAAAATACTTAATGTGATTTAAAGACAATGCAAAAACGTTTCATAGTCCATTTACTCAGCATCTGTGATCCAAAGCTTGTCCTTTAAGAAGGCCTCTAGAACTCGTTATTGCTTAATTCAATATAGCATAAATGTTGTGAAAATAAAAGAAGCTTTGTAAGTGAAAAGGTAGCATGATTATGCTCTAATAAAGCCTGACATTAATTATGATATGGGAAATGGAAGGTCTATTAGTTATAATTATAATTACAGGAATGCAATTTCAACTGCTGAGTATTTAAGCTAAAAAATTGCAAAATATTATGTTAGTAGAGTAGAAATTTTATTCAGGAAAAGGGACAAATCTTGGATCAGAAGACACTGAGGAGATAAAAAAAAATTGATATTTAGGGCCAATTTGGTGAACCAGTACAGTGTGATCATGATTATATGATATTAAGTTCTCAGCAGTCCAGTTGCATCTATTATTGTTGTTTTCCTCCTCTGCTTCTTTAGCCTAATGGTGCTGCATAAAGCAGGACACAGGTTTTTTGTTGGTTGGTTGCTTTGTCTTGAATCCAACCTGGTTCCTCTCTTTTGCTCCTATGGCCAAGTGACTATGTAAAAAGCGTTGAATAAGCATTGTGCACTTCATGTGGATGCAATGCTCCATTTTCATAAAATCGTGGTTATTTTCCCATTATGCTTGCATATGAGGTTTTGCAGATTCAAAATGCCCAATGAGGTAAATATTTTAGATACTCACAGCAACATATTTTATTAGAATTGTATGTGTTCGTCTTTTGTTTGTTTTTGTTTTGGATAGCTTCGGGTAGTATTTTTAGGAGGGTGGTGGGCACATGAAACTAAAGTTTGACTCAAGAAAATATCAGCACACAATGTTCATGTGCTTTGATTAGCAGGTATTTTCACTCTCAGAAAATTATCTTAAGGAAGGGGAGTTGCAGGATGAATGTTTGGGGGGGGAGGAATATTACAGAGTAATTGAATGGTAATGTAAGTTATGGCTGCCAATAACAGAAATACTATGCAGCCATTAGAAGTCAGGTTTTAAAAAATATTTAGTGAAATGAGACTATTGAGTAAAAAAAATTATAAGTGTAAAGCCCGACTTAGGCAAAATAAGACTCGGGACATAAATACTGTGGTTATACATGCGTGGTGCTGTTATAGGCAATATTTATTTTGTCTGTAAAGTGCTTTGTCTTTCAACAGTGCTTACGTACTGCTTTTCTATTCAGACAGAGTACGTATTATATTTTAAAGTATCAACCAATTTAGAATTGAAGAAAAAAAGTGTCCAAATTAATCACATCAGTCCTATAAGTGAAAAGAATGCTAAGTTAAAGATGACACAGTCTCATTCATTGCAAACCTGACTTTCTATTCGTTTGTTTCCAGGACTGCCTTAGAGAGGGAGGAGAATGAATATGCTACTTGGTGGGTTTCAGGTTCATCCCTGCACTGTTCTTGCAGTACCATCATTTAATGCTATTACGTTCCTTTGCATTTTGGGGTGTCTTAAAAATCTTAACCTAGGAGTTGATTGGAGGGGATGATACATTAATAAGGTGTTTTTAACACTCAGCGCCTATTCTATTACTTTAATTAGTTTAAAAGATACTTCCCAGCCCTGTGGTGGAGCAGTTTAAGCTAGGAGCTGGGAAGGAAGAGGGGAAAGAGAACTTTCAGGGACAGAATAAGGTTTCTGAAATAAGAGAAAGGGGGAAAGCGTGTGCTTGGAGCTTCGGGAGAGGAGGAAGTAGTTGTAGAGGGTAAGGGAGAAAGCTGACGTCATGTTTTCTGAAGAAAAAGTTTCTGTATTTTTTAATTGTGTTTTTTAGGGCCATCAGTCCTGGTACTGATGAGGCCTTCTTTCAGTTTGGAGGCATGTCGCATTTATGTGGTAGTAAATGTTAGCATTATTTTCAATTGGGAAATTGACACAAATAGCTGTTTCATAGAATCATAAATCTTTAAACTCATGAAAGCTCTGGGGTATCACCTAATTCACATTCCTTCTTTACACCCTATTATACAGATAAAATGTCCGAGGCTCATTCAAGTTAACTTACCATCAGTTACAAAGGTGTTTTGTGAAACAGCCAAAACCAGAACCAAGGTTTTCTTATTCTTAGTTTAGTGCACAGTCCACAGCCTATCTTTCTATATAATTGTCCAAAATAAAGTACTTTAATCTACAATTTGTTAGATATATTATTTACCCTTTTCTCTAATTCTTAGAATGAGTATTTGCCTATGTCTTTTCGGTACGCGGGCCTCTCACTGTTGTGGCCCCTCCCGCTGCGGAGCACAGGCTCTGGACGCACAGGCTCAGCGGCCATGGCTCACAGACCCAGCCCCTCCGCGGCACGTGGGATCTTCCTGAACCGGGGCACGAGCCCGCATCCCCTGCATCGGCAGGCGGACTCTCAACCGCTGTGCCACCAGGGAAGCCCTGCCTATGTCTTTTAAAAGCTCTATGTGACCCAGGGCAAAGAAAGCATTTGCATTAAAACTTAAGGTGTGCTTTTCCTAATTTGGGGGTATTTATTTCACATTAGACAGTCCCCAGATTTTATTCTGTTAGGTGCTCACTGTTGTAAGGTAGGAAAATATAAAACTTCAAATGATATTTCAGATTAAAATGTGTTCTATTTCCTTTTTAAAAATGCACCATAAACATTATCAAACATTGAGATTGTCAGAGAAGTAACTTTTCCTAATAGTTCTTCTGGAAAAAGCTGAACAATTATTAGAAGGAAACGTATCAAATCGATGGCCTAGCCAGCTCGAAAATTCTTTGATTGATTATATAAACTTTGAGTGTGTCTGAGCCTTCTTTCTTATTGGACTTCACTCTTTGTTAAAACACTTGATAGCTTGATGGCTTAAAATTTAACTATAAGAGTCATTTTCAAACTTTTGTCAACTGAATCTATTTTTTAGCAGAAAGCTTATGAAGGACTGCGGTATCTAAAACAGATACGGGACTTCCCTGGCCGTCCAGTGGTTGGAACTCCACGCTTCCACCGCAGAGGGCGAGGGTTCGATCCCTGGTTGGGGAACTAAGATCCCACATACTGTGTGGCATGGCCAAAAAATTAAAAAACAAAACAAACAAAAGAACATATAAGGAAAGCTTACGTTTGGAAAAATAATCTTTCATTTTTAAATATCTTTCATTTTTAAATCCTAGCAACCCTTTCCAAGTTTCCATATACTTCATCACCTTAGGACTTTGATGAAGGCCAATAGACAAACCTTCAAATTTGGAGAGTAATTATCTGCACTTAGCATGTAGAAAAATAATATGTAGGCAGAGAAATGATAAAATAGGTGCACAATACTTAGCTCATGTTAAGTATGTTAAAACGAGGAATACGTTTAACTTTCATCTGTGAGAGCTGACAAATATATCTGGTACTGACATAGGGCCAAGCTGGCAATGTAGTCGTAAGAGTTAAATAGTTTTGCGTTTCTGAAGTGGCGAGAGAAGATTTTTATGTTGTCAATGTTATTCTGTGTTTTGCTGTGTTGATGGGTACTCATCTTAAATAGCAGAGAAGATAGTGAAGTAATTCCTAATGCTGCTCTTAGTGAGCATTGCTTGGGATTCCCCTTGCAGAATTTAGAATATGGTTTGAAGGTTAAAGTTATAGGATGACATCAGTAGATAATAGAGCAAGAAAAACGTACTTGTTTTCTGCAGCCACATGGAAATATGAGTAAATAGTGCTTTATGTGTTTGGAGATGATTTGTCAGGGCCTCAATCAACTGGCTCAACTTGCACAAAATTACAAAAAAACAAAACCCCAGAAACACCAAAATTCAGAAGGCAAGATGTACTCAGTAGTTTATTTCTAAACTGTTACTACTATGATTGTTACTACTACTCCTGTAGTAACAGCTCAGAAATTCTGTCATCAGGATATATTATTTTTTAATGATTTCTTATTATTTACTTTTTAAGAGGGGATATATATTTTAGGGAAACCTCATATATTTTATAATAAATGTTCTTATATGTCTTCTGAACAATTGAGTTATACATAAGTAAACAACCAGAAATATTGTTCAAGAAATGCAAGGAATGCAGTGATGACAAAAGGAAACTGTTGAAAAATGCTCATTAAAGTTGGATGGAACAGAGGGAAGAGACGTAAAGGCTACTGATATTTATTTTGAACTTCCAGGCTTGCCATAAACTAGCTTCTTCATTTCTGAAATGGAAGGCCCCATGATTGATAATTATAACTTTAATTTTTAAAAATATGAAATAAAAACATTTAGAAATATTAAGCTTTACTTCATCACTTTTACTTACGTATCTTTGAACCACCTTAAAAACTAATTCCTAAAAGAATACTGAAATTTTTTAAAGCCAAAAAACGAGAATGTTATTTAAGAATTAATAATTGAATGTACGTTGACTCTTCAGTGGTCTTTCTCTGTTCCATGTTTTCTCTGGATGATAGATTATAGGATTCCTTATCATCTCCCCTCCTGGCTGTGTCAAGTATTTTAATTTTAGTTTAATTTTAGTTTAAAGTTAAATATGGTAGTAACTTGATTTATTCTCTATCATTTTATTAGCCAGATATTAGAAATTGGAAGATAAATATTAAATTATAACACCATAGTAGAAAATCTTGCACACATTTAAAACCAAAGACCATGCATTTTTCATGTTTCTCCTCATTCCTTCTTCTATAGGCATAGCAAAGATCCTATGAGAAATCAGTTAGAGATATATTCAGGGATTGTTGACTGCAACCATTTCCCAATGTGGCTTCAGGTCACTGGAAGAGAAAAGTATTTTCTTCCCTCTGGAGTCAAGGACCAAGTTACAGATGGCTGATAAAACCCATTATATGTTTTAACAGTGTTTGGTATTGGACTGACTCTTTACAAATCATTCCCATAATTGCTCATAAATAGTTTTCTTCCCTCCTAAAAACTCTGGATATTTTTAAGCATTACCATCTTTAGTAATTTCCAGCGCAGTGATGATTATGGTTCCATGAACTTTGGCTTTTTGTACCTGCTATTTAACACTCCCAAAGGCCAAGCCTTGGCCCTACTCCATTACTAAGCATCATTTGCTTATGGCCACATTTTCTCCTAAAACATGGCAGCTGATTTTTTTCCCTCCTAACTTTGAAACCATTGCTCCAAAAATTTCAAGTGGAGAATCACTTGGGAATTTAAAGGAATGAGCTATTGATCCTTCAGAAAAAATTAACATCTTACCTGTTTCTCTAGAATCCAAATATAATTTTCTTTTTCTCAGTGTGTGATTTGTGGACTAGTAGATCACTTAATCTCTGATATTTAGGTGCTTAAATTATGAAAAGTGACGGTGATGCCTTCCTAATTGATTTTGTTATTATAATAGAGCTCACAATTTGACTTTGCTTTTTATTGCTTAGCAGATCTCATATGAGTTTTCCTCATTCAGTTCTGGGTTAAAATAGCAAATCTCCCCAAACAGCACTTTGGTCCACTATATCAGTTTTTCTAAGAAATACTTCAGTATGCTCTAAATCTACAGTTACAGTAAGTGGCATTGGCTAGTGATTTGATTTGAGAATTGAGACTATGGTCTGGATTTACTCTTTATGCATTAACACAGGTCAAATGGACAGGGACTGTATTTTAAGTCAGTAATGGAAGGCTGAAGGCTGTCTTAAACCAATCATATCAGTTTTACCCATGACTGATTGATCCCTAGGGGCAGAGCCCTGTAAGCATTTCTCTTACATGAATGGACTCTATAGAGCCTGGAGTTTCATTCATAAAATGGAGATTGAAAGGACACACACACACACACACACACACACACACACACACTCTTTACTCTCTGGAATGTCCATTTATACAGAGCTGAAGGGTATAGTGTTCCATCAGCTGCTGCTTTTGCCAGTTGACTGGAAGTAATGATTAATGCTTATTGGTCCTGCCTGCATGTAACCTGACACTATTTATGGCCTTGCAGTGTTCCTAATGTATAGTGAATGAGAAGGCAACATTCTCAAATCAGAAACATAAACAGGAACTGGTGGGTCTGAATTCCATTCAAATATGTCATTTCAGCCACACAGTGTTTGTCTAACTGGGATTTTACAGGCAGGAAAGGGGGAAGGGAGGGATAATCTGCTTGTGAGTTGAACTAGCATGAAAAAAGGGAATTAGAATGGGGAGGGGGGGTGTACTTTTTTAGTGTAGGATTTTTAGTTTCTTTTTAAAGAAAACAACCAGGATGCTTAGGCCCAGAACTGCTTATTGCGAGTGGGTGAGATGAACATACAACTGTTTTCATATGTGCAACTAAGATTTGCAATTAAATGAGACAGTTTAAGGATGCGCATTTGGATTTCTCCCTCTGTGTGTGTGTTTCATAAACGTGAACAAGAGAGGGAAGATAAATATTTATTTTTTACAAGTATATATCTGAGTATATATTTTTAGGTTTAGAATATCGTTATAGAATATTTTACACTTAAAGGATCTCTATACTTAAGTGACTTAACTATTTAATAGTTTAAAGGGAGACTTTTTATTTCATAAAATATTTTTACCTAACATAGGCATAACTTAATTGAAATCTTTTCAAGGAATTTTTTTCAGATTAAATAGATTATGGTTTTTATCATGTGTGTACATGTGTGTAAATTTTCTATTTAATTGCTTCTAATACAGTCTTGAAAATTTTACAAAGATAGCTACTCAAAAACACACGTGAAAAACAAAGCAGGGCAAAACTGAAAGAATGACACGCATATATCATTATGATCTATTTACTATTCTCTTAAGTTTAGAAAAGTATCTTTGAACATTCCATTCTGCTAACCCTTCTTTGCAGTGTGTGGGCCCTCACAGTTCACTGTTTTCATCCACATGTTTTTGTTATTCTTAGCATTAAAAAGTAAAACCACCCACTTGGTATGACACTGGAAACATTATACTGAATCCTGGACCTGTTACCTATTTACTACTAATGTCATTTTGAGCATGTTTTGTTACCTCTTTTGTCCTCAGTTTCCTCATTCATGGAAAGGGGAAAATAATTCCTATACCTTTTGTGTTTTCGTGAGGATTAAATATGACTATGTTTGTAAAATTGCTAATATAGTGTTAGGGGTCTAGGCAATTAGAATAAGGATCTCTGTTGATATGATTTTATCTTAACTTCTAGAGATTTCCTCAGACTGTTGCTAGTTCTGGAATGAGGTGCCACTATTATAATATTTCTAAATACACTTCAGTGCTAAAGGATAAGACAAAATAAGAGAGATATTCTTATGTTAAAACAATCATATTGGGGCTTCCCTGGTGGCGCAGTGGTTGAGAGTCCGCCTGCCGATGCAGGAGACACGGGTTCGTGCCCTGGTCCGGGAAGATCCCACATGCCGCGGAGCGGCTGGGCCCGTGAGCCATGGCCGCTGAGCCTGCGCGTCCCGGAGCCTGTTTTCCGCAACGGGAGAGGCCACAACAGTGAGAGGCCCGTGTACCGCAAAGAAACAAAACAAAACAAACAAAAAACAATCATATTGTGCATAGCCAGCAAGATAGTGTACAATTATGCTGTTTCTGACGTAGTGAAACAGTCGTACTGAACTTACTGCTAGTGTTATTCATGTTTAAAGCAAGGAGACTAAATCATCTGAATATTGAGGTGATCCAAGGAAAAATGAGTGAGAGGACAAAGCAATTCATGATGTATTTGTTTCAAATTGTGTAGGTTCCAGAAAGGGAACAATTCAGTATTGAAGCTCATCATGAAAAATTCCCCCACTTCAGAATTTTTTTTGTGGCCCGCTTTGGCAACTAATGGCATCTTTTCTCATATATATTTTTAAACTTCCGTTAATTGTCAGAGTGCAATAATATCTAATAAGTAGTCAAAGTTAAAATTGTGCTTATTTTGTGCAATTGTGTTTCCTATCATTGCAACTTTATTTTCAACTCTAACTTACTGAAACCTCCACAGGCTTGTAAAACTTGTAAAACTGTGAGCCAACTAGATCATAATAAGCTAATCCTCTTTGAATGTGGTGGTTATTTGTGTAGGATACTGTCCCCTGCAAAAAAAAAAAAAAAAAAGCCAAAAAACCCAGAAGCTTACAAGAGAAGTTTGTGGTTTCTTAGGTAAAATTCTATGCTGTTGTTTTAGGTTATATAGCCTTTAAGTTTTAAAAGCATCTGAATGCAGATAACTGTGTTACTTTCTTTTTCTTTTTTAAGGTTTTGCAAGCACTATTCTAGGCATACAAAGATTGACATAGTTCTCTTTCTGTCCTCAAAGTCTGTCAACAGTAGATTCAGTACATCTGATCTGTGGCAAAAGAAATATCTCTGCAGATTTTACATTATTTATATTCACAGTTTACTAAAAATCCTGATGACAAAGCTCCCATCTAAGTGTGAATGAAGTAATACCAAATGCATCACTCTCTTAAGATTTCAGCCACCTCCAACTTTTCTGCCTTCTTTACATGTTTCAGTGACTAAGTTGTTATATTTATATAGAGCTTTTGTGAGTGACAACAGATAGGTCTTATAAAACTTGACTTAAAGCCTTCACACTTGAATTCAGACATATTAATACTGGGCCTTATTTTTTAGAGTTAATTACTTTCAGGTTTGTTCTATAAATAGCTTGTATGGGTGTAAAAAAAAATCCTCATGTTAGCATCCTTTTTAGAACACTTTATAAAATATATTTTCTTGATTAGTTACACGAAATCTCTTCATGTGGCAAGTAGAAATGCAGGGTACAAGGATGCTACACTAGTATGTATGTGAAGACCTGTGCATTTAAATACATCTTTATGAAGCTCATTTATTTATTCACTCTGGAAAACCTTTGGATTTTAAACATGAAACTGAATTTGCCAGGAAATGAGAAGAAACAAAAAACTTAAGTTTAAGAAAGACAGAACTTAGGCAAGATCTGTCATAATGCTCTTCTTTCTTGAATGAGATTGATGCCATTAGTTCTTGGTACAGCTCAGTATTTGTTTAGATGATAAATAAATGTCTTTGAAAACTTGTTTAAACTCCTGTGTTTACATTGAAATACACACACACACACACACACACACAAGCACATTTTTCACCAAGTACCTGTTAATTTCAGATGTATGTTGACACACACATTTTGGCCCTGGAGTTTTAATTTCCGCCATCATCATTATACCATAAACAAGTTTAGGTGGACTTGATCTTGTTACATCACCTCCTCAAGGAGTTAGTTAAGTGTGTAATCAATCCATCTCTGCAGTGTACACTCACATGAAAGCAAAATCACATTAAAATACAACATCAAACTTATTTCTATTTTACTGGGATTTCTCATTTACTCTCAGAGATTTGAATGCTTAATTAAGTTATCACACTGATTGTTTCTCCAGGAATTTAACTAGAAGCATCAAATGAAAGAAAGGTGCTTTTTCCCCCTTATTTAGAGTTTACAATCTGAAGTGTTTTCAGCTTCGTACACTATTTGATAACAAAGAATTTCAACAAATCATAGGGATGTCTCATACAACTGTGGCAAATAGTTTCTCTCTGATCCGGCCTGTTACAGCTCCTAGAAACTTTAGGCAAACCATGACCTGAAGAAGAAACTTCATCCTGTACTATGGGGCAACGCATATGCAAATCAGAAAAGTGCCTAGCAACTTCAAAACTGCACTTTGTGGGCAGACCTTTGGTAAAGCTTCCCAAATCAGTATTATGTTTCCCAATACAGTTTTAAAATGCAAGTCAAGAAACAGCTTTTTAGTTTCATACTTGCTTATCTTAATTTAAAGGAAATTTTAACTGCGTTACTAAAGGTGAAGACTAATCAAATCAGGTAGTTTAGTGTGTTAGTTTACTTCTTCTTAACTTCCGCCACAGTGACTATGACTAGCGCATTAAAATGACAACAGTGCTTTGCTGCTTTGAATTTTTGCAGCATATTAGATCAGCTTTCATCACCATGAACTCATCTGTGACAAATTATAGGCAGTTTAGTTTCTGCAAGCTGATTTGGCCCCATCCTAAGGTCATGCTGAAGAGCTCTTTGATCCATAAGTTTCCAAATAATAAAAAACAATCCTTTACCCTAAATTAAATATACATAATTCAATTTACAGATTGAATTTAAAACTTTTTAGACTAAAGCCATTTAGCATCAAATATCAGGGAGTAATACTGTAAAAAGAAGCTCAAAAGAGGTACCTCCAAATATTTTGAAAATATAATAGAGCTTCTCACTTAAACCTTATAAATTTATAGTGAATTTAAAATCAATATATTTTAAATATCATAGGTTAATAGATTTATGAAGAATATTACTGAATAAGTACACGAATAAGCAATGTCAACCATCTCAATAGATACATGATTTAAGAATAGCAAATTAAGTTACAAAAATAATTTTGATATGTAATTATTTCTAGTTTTAAGTACGGTGATTCACACTGTTTAAATACTTGTGAGGTTCACTTAAAAGTAGATTCTGTTAATAATAAGTACCTTATATTGAATCCTGAGTGTTAGCAGAAAGTGGGCAGAATGTTGCCCATGGCTTACTCCATATGGTCTTCCAAAAACCCTTTGAAGGAAATCACTGTTATTCCCATTTTACAGATGTGGAGGTTGAGAGTTAAGAGGTGTTAAATAATTAACAAAATGTTATACTCCCATAAAATATCAGACCTGAGATTCAAAACCAGGTCTCTTAGATGACAAGGTGAACGTTTGTAATCACTGCTGACTAATGATCCTAAGATTATAATCATGGATGCATATTAAGACAGTGTAAATATGCTCTCATCTTAATGTTTGTGAACAGGATAAACTGCAGCTTATTATTGTCACTGAATTATGTAAGTTTTATTTCATGGATAAACGTAAACGAATACGTATGAAATGCCTCCATTCCCTGCTACAAAACATTTCCCTTTGAAGTCGCCACTTAGCTAGTTTGGATCTGAGTTGAGCATTTAGCAAAAGTTAAAATGTAATGCCAAACTTCATTGGTTGGATTTTTTATTAGATAAGGTAGAAATGAAAGCAGCAGGCAATTTAATTAGCAGTAATTTTTCTGGGCAAGTCATTACTTTGATGAACTTCAGAGCAACGTTTATGGCTCCTAATTAACCATGTTAGTCATTTGATTGAATAATCACTTTGGAAATGTTTCTACAATTTGATTAGAGTCTGACCCACTCGGATGGTCATAAATTAACTGATATCGCTTTAGGATAACATGACTTTCGTTACTTTAGGGGAGTAAGCTTCTCTTAGCCATATTTTTTTCAGGCTTCTCTGGACCATACAGAGGGCACCGATTTTAAAGATAGACTGGACTTAAACGATGCTGACCAAGTGTCTCAATTTCAAGAGCTAGATGTTAATTTTATTTACTCTGGGGTGTAATCAATAGTATTAAGAACTGGCATAATCACAGATATATTCTCATGTATGCATTTTTTTCTAAATTGCCGTTCAGTGCTTTTTTGTTTAGAACTTAGGCCACAAGTTGAGCCTTTGGAAACGTAATGGAGGCTGCGGCATTAGCCGTATTTTATGTCATTAATTTACGACGAATTTTAAATCAGTATACTTTAAATGTCATAGAATAATAAGTAGAATTTATGAATAATATTACAGAGTAAGTACAACAGAAACCAATAAATCAGCTAGTTCAATAGACACTAGTATTAGTGAAATTATCCATCGAATCCTATCTTTGATGTCAAATGTCTAGTTTTCCAGGATTATGATTATTTCATATGATGTTAGGGCACTTTTATAAGCCGACCCTTCAACTTTGAATAGTGGGTTTCTCAGAAACGCTTGCATTTTCTTTCTTCCGCTTTTTCTCCCCCTTTGGGGAGGAAACTACATTTAGTCACGCTAAATATATAATAGAGTTTAACCTATACATTTCCTAGCTGCCTCCAGAGCCAGCCAGCTGTTTTTACAGCCACACTCCAGCTGGGCAGCAGTCAGTAAAAGTATTTTGTGGCAGGGTGTCAACATTGGTACAACAAAATGCTTGCCTCTAAGCAGCTGCGGAGCTGATGGCAGAGTCATTAACACTCTCCTTTCCAGGCCCAGCTGCCTGAGGGAACTTACGCCTTGGTAATAAATCAAAATAACATGAAAAATTAATTTGAAGTACCATTGGTTAAAGAGTTGGGATAAAATGCATTGCTAATCATTTGTTAACCCAGAAGATCAACTCCACTGCAACCCTATTGTAAGCACTGATATCAGGAAGCACGGTTTAACCCTGTAGGGTCAGAATTATATACTACATAATACTTTATATAAAGAAGGCACAATGTAATAAAGTGTTTGAAAATGAGTTTTACACTATTTTCGGCTTGTAAGCTATTGATTGCCACATACTTTTCAATATTACTGCTATTAGGGATCGCCATTAAGCTATTTTTGACTAAAACCACATAAGATAAGCTTTTTTCTGTGAAATAATATCTCATATTTTGGTTGATATTTATCACTAGAAAAAATTTTAGAACATCAGGTAGACTTTAAAAATGGAACATTCCAGACCAAGAAAGAATGACATCTGGGCTAAACAGTGCTCATTATCTATTACAGCATGAAAGTCTATAGATGGATAGTTAAAGAGAGATAAGGGCCTTTGGATTCCCATTCATTTAAATGTTATTACTTGTTCAGAAGTTAAGTACTTACTACGAGTGGTGGAAAGGAAGATATATTCTTATATTAAATAGCACACTTGTCATATATATTTTATACATTTAGTTTTGTACATGTTGTTTTAAAAACTTAAGTAATACATACAGAAGATAGAATCAACTTAATCACATGTGTATATATTCCTGTGGAACCTATATATGTTATATGTAGGGTTGGGCCCAGGTTTTTGGTACCTAAAACTTATAAAATTTGGGGAACCCTCTGAAAGAAAAGGAAAAGGAAATGACATATACAAAATTAGGCATAGGATTTCAGTAGGGCTCTTGCAAGTAGAGGGTCTTGAGGTTGAAACTACACTCTCTTCACCATGAATAGACCTCTGGTTATGTGAGTGAACTTCTATATTCAGAGTTAAATAACTAGGGACGATAACAGACTCAGATAACATCTCACCCAACCCTTTGTTTTATATAAACTTAGACACAAAATGGCTTATCTAAAGTCATGTAGCTTTATTAGTAGTAAATGAAGGACTTGAATTTTAATCTTTTGTCTCTTAATCTATATATCTTTCCTTTTCCCCATATCTAAAGCTACTAAACACATTAGATACACAACCATCACTATGACTCAAGTTTAACCATTAACCAAGTTTATTTTCTCAGGGATGAGTTAACTGGGTCACACAGGCAAGGCCTCACTCTTAAGGTAACAATGGTGTTTGCTAAAAAGTTGTTGGATTTCTCTTTTATAGCCTCACTGGATTTGAATCTGACCTGTGGGCTTAACAAAATGAAAAGCCAGTCTTGTTTCTATCTGAAGAAAAAAGAGCAGTCACCTTACTAGGCTGGAGTAATTTTAAGAGATATAACAATTTCGTCTTCTCATAATAATTTCTAGCCAGTGTTCATGAAATAAACTGTGAATGAGTCTTTTATTGATCTTTGCTTTGGATGACATCGAGTATACAAAGTTATTCCATACATGTCCTGAAATATTTTTTAAGTCATGACACTGTTTGAGGACACAGTCACATTTATGCAGGGTTGCTAGTAAAGCCACCTTTACTTTATGAAGGTTGGTGTGGGTAAAACTTTGAATTCACCTGCCTGTTCAGGAGAATCAGTATCCACCATGGTATGCTTCTCATCCTTAAGTTTCTTGTGTGGGCCCTGCCTGAAATGTTAACTATGTGTTGACAAGTTCCCCTCAAGAGACTCGTGTCAGTTTCTGTTACTTTTCCTTTCTGCACTCTGTCCACTGATAACAGCACATTTGCAGCTCCAGACATCTTTGACCGCTGTTGTTTCCTCTTGCAGAAGTGCCTAGCTGCCACTCCATTTATATGAGGCAAGAAGGCTTCCTGGCTCATCCCAGCAGAACAGAAGTTAAGTTTTCCACTATTGAAATTCTTGTAAATACCTGTCAACATAATTGGACATCCTAAGGATGCTGTCAGATTATCATTATATTACATGGGGAAAAATCACTTATGTCCACTAAACCATTATTTTAAAACTTTTCTTTCTAAAGTAAAAGGAAGATTTTTCAGGTCATGATCTCTTATATTTGGTTGTTAACATGAGTCATGTGCATATAAACAGCTGAAAAGTGGACTTCTCTGTTCTTTTTTGCCAGCAACCACATCCTTTTGAAAGAGAACGTGTGCTTTTATAAGATCACCTTACCTTACTGCTTTCTACTGAAGTGTATCTTTTAGGAATTTTCAGTTTTGCTTTAGAGACCTAAGTCACTGTTTTGAAATAAAGCACCGTTGATTTAAATACATTCACCTTTAAATAGCCTAGATTTTACATTTTGGGACAAGTAATTGTTCAGAATGGACTTTCACAGAAGAGACTTAGAAAAGGAGTTTTCTGTTGTGGATGTGTTATGGTAACCCTGGGGGGAAAGTTTTGTTCTAATGGGCATGATACCTGCAAAGTAATGAATGAAAATGATTTTATCTGGATAGACTCCCCTTTAAAGTATTTCCGGAATTATGTGCATGGTCCTTGATGTCAACACTATGTATCTTCAGTGAATGACTTAGATCCATCCTTCTAGGTTGAGGCCAGCATTGGTTGTTTTGTTTAAATAACATTAATAGAAGTAAATCCCCATGTTTAAAGGGTAGTATTATGAGATGGTAAATCCAGAAAATAAGAGGCCCAAAATTTTGCACAAATGCAATATAATTATTGTTGCTATTTTTAATATTATGTACCTACCACAGAGACCAATACTTTTGAGAAATAAAACTGTGACTAAACTATGGGAAATTTCTTCCTGGTGATGAAAGATAACAGCAATTAAATGAAGGTCCCACAGTCAAGGATATTTGGGGGAGAAAATGATTGTGAAAAGCTGTCAATTTATTTTGCATTTTTCCTGTGGACTTAGTTATGTTACAGCAAAAAAGGAAAGTTTTTTTTAACTGCCTTGGCTATTGAAGATGAAAACATGAGAAAGTTAACCTAGCTAAAATATTTCTGCAAAGAAGTAAGGGGGTAAACCGTACCTGTTTCAGTTCCTCAGGGTCATAATGCAAGGTACATGGCAGTAATTCACTCTGATTTCCCTCTCATCTGGTTGAATAACAAAACTTGGAAGAAAATGGAAAAGGAAACGATACGTTGTACATCCCAGGTTTGCCAGTGTTTACGTAAGCTCTATGCTTTGGTTAGTAATAATATAAATTGCTAACTCTCATGTATTACCATGTGCTAGGCAGTGTTCTAAGGTTGCATATATTAAATTAAATCATGTAATCCTCACAACAACCCTATAAGGTAGATGCTTTGTTATCATTCCCATTTTATAGATGAGGAGACTGAGGCACAGAGGTTAAATAATGGGTCCAAGGTCACGGAGTGGAAAAGTAGAAGAGTCCTTTTCTACCTCCGTTTTTGCGTTAATGGTTATATTTTGATTTATTTGTGAGTGTTATTTCTGTCATGAGTAAATGTATTTCATTTCCCCCCACAGGCTGCATGTTTGAAAAGGGCCCCAGGCAGTTTTATGATGACACCTGTGTTGTCCCAGAGAAATTCGATGGTAGGTTTTTCATTGTGTATCAAGTTTTGATTTCTGTAAGAGGGCGAGGAGAGATCACCTTCGCCTCTCCTGAAAGCAGTCAACATCGCTACTTAACGATCTTTATGCCCGTCACTTACGATGCACTCAAGTCTCGCTAAACTTTGCCTCTTATAAATTCCCTTTCCTTTGCCCATTAAGAAGCTTTTTCCTTTTGTCCTATGAGAGATCCCATTTTTAGAGTTAGACAGAGTGTCATTCTTGCTGGGCTTTATGTAGAGTAAGGGGGCCCTTTCCATTGCCCGGCTGAGGACATGTAGCTTGTTGCTTGAGATCTACTGAGAGCTGATCCCGTAATTAACAAAGCAGAGGAGAAAGCGTGCTGCTGTGGATGCATGGATGACTAATGCAGGCTCTTGCCTTTTATTGTTCACGAAAACATGCATTATGGAACACAGGAACAATACAGCTGCCCATTTAGTTAGTGATTGTGAGTCCTCCTTTTTTGTTTTTCCCCTGGGAAGATGTTCATTACTAATGTGACATTACTTTGTAATTGCTTCAGATGGAGTTAGGAAAGCATCACTCTTTTTTTTTTTTTTTGCCGCACGCGGGCCTCTCACTGTTGTGGCCTCTCCCGTTGCGGAGCACAGGCTCCGGACACGCAGGCTCAGCGGCCATGGCTCACGGGCCCAGCCGCTCCGCGGCATGTGGGATCTTCCCGGACCGGGGCCCAAACCCATGTCCCCTGCATCGGCAGGTGGACTCTCAACCACTGCGCCACCAGGGAAGCCCTGCATCACTCTTTTAATATCACTTGCTGTGGCAATGAAAATGAAAATATCACCCCCCACACACACGTTAGAAAGGGGTGTCAAGTTAGAATCTTCTTTTCTTGACAAAGGTGGCAGCAGTCAGCGTCTACACAGAGGCTTGGGTAAAAAGTGAACAGTTGATTGACTTAGTGGTTCTTCAGAGCGGTCTCCATATTTCCTGCTTTGATTGTTTAACAGGAAACAAGCAGGGGCCCTCTGATTAGCTGATTGCACAAACTTTAGGGATCATGGCTGTAATGGCCTGGTAGCTCTCAGGAGTTTTTAATTGTCATTATTTAAACAGCAAAGTGTATGTGCAGATTGCTTCGCAGTCTCTAATTAGTTGCTTGAAGTCTACTGTGTTCCCCAGGCTTTCACTACACGTAGACGTTTCAGAAGGGGTGATGTAAGTCTTGGGAAGATCTGTTTCCTTAGCCTCCCTTTACATCGCTAAATGCATGCCAAGGTCACAGGGTTAAACTCCAATAGGGATCACTTTTTCAGCCTTACTCTATAATAGATGTTACTTTTAACCTTTGAGTTTCAGAGGTGTGAGCTGTGTTATTTTCTTTGGCATCATTCGCAGAGCATCAACATCCTTAAAGTCCAGCTTTTTCTCTTGAGATAAAGCATAAAGTCTACTTTTTGGCATGACCTTCATCAGTTTATTTCATGCTTAGTGAGCTTAACATTTTAAGAAATTGCGATAATTAGTATGGGCACGTAAGGAAGGAAAATAGCTCAAAACTGTAGACAGGATTATGATATAATCTAACAGGGCAAAGTCTAAGTCACTTACATGTTTGGGGAAGCTAACTGTCTTGATTATATTTTCCCTTTGGCTTTGAAATACTCCTCAATTTTATACTAAGAAAATATTTTTGGGAAGATAGTATTGGACTTACATTTTATAAGGAATAGAGACCAAGAAGAAAGAAGAACAAAGGGTTATTTTTTCATTGTACAAGGCCAGTATGGTCAGTCACATTTATAGGCAGAAGCAATCTAAAGGTTAGAAAATCTGAATCTGACAGTGTTTCACTCTGTCTGCATAATTGCTCAGTTACCCCCATGAAAATTTCTAAATCTCAGAAGGAAAAACGGAGATAAATAAACCCGTCATTGAAATCAGTATGAAGAGACACTTCTATATTTTATAGCTTAGACCAAAACAACATAATGATTTTTAGCAGCTGTTGAGTGAATAATTTTATTTTGGTTTAGGTTTTTCTTTTGCGGTACGCGGGCCTCTCACTGTTGTGGCCTCTCCCGTCGCGGAGCACAGGCACAGGCTCCGGACGTGCAGGCTCAGCGGCCATGGCTCATGGGCCCAGCCGCTCTGCGGCATGTGAGATCCTCCCGGACCGGGGATGAACCCGTGTCCCCTGCATCGGCAGGCGGACTCTCAACCACTGCGCCCCCAGGGAAGCCCTGGTTTAGGTTTTTTAAGTGTTCTTTCTGTAATTATTTTAAGAGGTGTATTTCTGTCTCTTGACCAAAGGAAATTTTTAAAAAGCTCGTGATTTGGTCTGGTTTATAATTCACACTTAATGTCAGAAGATCGGCTCGAATATATTCTGTCTGAATTGTTTCTTTAGTGCAGGAGAGAAATTCATGCATTAATAGTGATATGCTTGTAGGGCCCTAGACATTCAATCCCCAATGTGACTAATTCCACATATTTTTGGGACAATTTGCTGGAGATAGAAGTAAATAATCAGTAGTCATGAAACTGAGTTGTGTTTTTTTTTTTTGGTTTGTTTGTTTTTTTGGTAAAATCAAAATATCTGGCCAGATATTCCAAAGAATTGGAAACTAACACCTTTGCTGCTGTAATCTATTTAATAGCGTTTTTTACACTTTGTATGAATAACAAATAAATGTAGCACAAACAAACCTTTCTTGTTTAAAAATATAGATAACAGAAAACTCTGGTGTATTCTTTTTTGTGTGTGTATAAACATTATAAAATTGGACTTTTAGAAAAAGAATAGCAAGCTAAACTCAAATAAGTGCAATACAAACAAGAGACAAGGAAAAATGAGAGAATTTTCATTTGCTGCCAGTTGAGAAAGCAGAGTGCCAGTGAAGGTGTGGAAGAAAGATGGTATACCGGTAATCCAGTATGCCCTGAATTACCCATGACATTGTCCTAGTTTTTGCTTAACTCACAGAGTCTAAGATGCTATTAACTTTGCTTTGAAGTATTTGCATTAAAATTTTCACTAGTTTGTCATGTGCAGGTCAATGAGGTATTTACAAATTGCAGAATTTAATTTGCGCAAATAAAATGCACAGAGCTTAAAATTGATTACTCCCTCTGCATTGTTACTTAGAACAGTAAGTAATAGCATTAACAATGAAGGCAAGAAGTATGATCGGATACTACAGTTTTTAAAATAGTATCTAAAGAAAAAAAAGTTATACAGCATTTTTATAAGTAAATGACCTCCATGGATTTATTCTGGCCTTTGTGCGTTTATAGTGACCTCTATATATACAGTTGTGTGTAAGTTTGTAGATTCCTGGGTTATATTCACCCTTTTACCTATTTTAAATCCCTATTTAACGGTAACAGTATATTTCATAGAAACCCTTAAGTTGGTTGTGGTGTAACCATTTCAGTGATTGATTTAATATAAATTTTATGTAAATATCATGGCTAATCATAGAAACTTAAAATGTTCTTAATTTAGGAGATATAAAGCAAGAGCCAGGAATGTATCGGGAAGGACCCACGTACCAGCGGCGGGGATCACTTCAGCTCTGGCAGTTTTTGGTAGCACTTCTGGACGACCCTTCCAATTCCCATTTCATTGCCTGGACTGGGAGAGGCATGGAATTTAAATTGATTGAGCCTGAAGAGGTGAGTTTAGTAGATTCTAGTTAGGAAGATCAGATGTGTTCTAATATAAGGAAACATAGACTTGATTAATATGCCAAAGAAGTATTTTTTAATTTTAAAACTATAGGGAAACATTGTGAATTAAAAGGTGGGCCAAAAAAAAAAAAGCAGGAATGTATTTAAAATAAGACATGAATATGTTGCAGGCTTTTTCCAGTTGCATACCATCCTACAGGAATTGAAGGAAATCAACCGGATTGTTAGCATAATCCTTTATTCAAGAGAGCAGGGCTTGGGAAGTCTTTAAAGGTGCATCTAAGTTGGGCACGTTTGATGGTCTTTGAGGAAGAGAGATGTCTATCAAAGTTCAACTAGTTTTGGGTATGGAGGAATTGTTCTTGAGAATTAGCAGTTATTATTTGGACAGTCTTGATTCTTGTCAAGAGGGTTAGAGAGGAACATTTAGAGAACAAAGTCATGTGTAAGAGGGTGTAGGGGAGACGTAGCTGTGGGCAGTAAAGGCACACAAGGGCCACAGTGGGAAATTCTTACTCCTTAAGTGTTTCTTAGGAGACACAGACCTGTACAACCATTGTTTCCCTTTGATTATTGGTGACATCTGTTTTGAATCAGCTGGGCTGTGTACCTTCCTTTGGAAGGTAGGAATAAAGTTTAAAATGTCACCATACCTAAGAAGACTCTGGATAGAGAGAATACAGTAAATGGAACACCTTTCATTCTGTTCAGCTGTCTTACTTCCTCAAACCCTCCCCCATGCACATATCAATGGAGTGTTTTCCTGAAAAACCTCTCAGTTCAATTTTTATTCTGCCCAGGACTAACTTTAGGCTTAAGCCTACTATTTTTTTTTTTTTTTTTTCTTTTTTTGGTTGCGGCCCATGGGATCTGAGTCATGCAGGATCTTTTCATTACGGGGCGGTCTCTTCGTTGCCGTGCTCGGGTTTCTCTCTAGTTGTGGCATGCAGGATTTCTCTTTCTCGTTGAGGTGCGTGAGCTCAATAGTTGTGGCACACGGGCTTAGTTGCCCCACGGCATGTGGGATCTTAGTTCCCCAACCAGGGATCAAACCCGTGTCCCCTTCATTGGCAGGCAGATTCCTTACCACTGGACCACCGGGGAAGTCCCAAGCCTACTATTATTATTACAACATAACCTACCGAATAGCATTTTGGATCTCAAAAGAAAGGTGACTTTTTTTTTTTTTTTTTTTTTTTAAAAAAAATGTTGTGGGTAGGAGTTTATTAATGAATTAATTTATTTTTGCTGTGTTGCGTCTTCATTTTTGTGCGAGGGCTTTCTCTAGTTGTGGCAAGCGGGGGCCACTCTTCATCGCGGTGTGCGGGCCTCTCACTATCGCGGCCTCTCTCGTTGTGGAGCACAGGCTCCAGACGTGCAGGCTCAGTAGTTGTGGCTCACGGGCCTAGTTGCTCCGCGGCATGTGGGATCTTCCCGGACCAGGGCTCGAACCCGTGTCCCCTGCATTAGCAGGCGGATTCTCAACCACTGCGCCACCAGGGAAGCCCGAAAGGTGACTTTTATATGAAATGTTTGTGTCTTATCAAAGATGCTTTTTCTGCTGCTGTTAAAATTGACTTCAGTTTACATTAGCTGAGAAAGCAATGGAAGACTTTTAGCTAACATGCCTATGACTGATCATATTGGCTATAGGATCTAAACACCTCAGAGAAGTCGAAAAATTCAGAGAGAGATATCCAGCTATTTTTTAATTCAAAGTGATTAGTTTCACGTAGACTAGACATCTACAACCTAGACTAGGCTAATGGGCCTATACATCTTGCATTTTCTGCTCTATGAGACCATGTATTTAATCATAATCAGATAACGTGTCCTAATTTGATTTCCAGAAGATAAGGTGACATTACTTATTAAGATTTAAGAGATTATCCGATTCGAGTATGTATTAAATAAAGTATGAAATCAGAGGAGATGGTTAGTACAATTAAGTGTACTCCGGGTTACATCAATACCCTGGTAGCATTTGAGGGCTCAAGTTAAATCAGAAATTCAATTGAGTATAGGCTAAATGTTTGGGTGTTTGAATTTTGTACTGCATCTAAAACTTAATTTGGCTGTCAAAAGAAATTCATTTTTTATGTAGGTGTACTTAAATAAGTGAAAGAACCGCAAAAATGTGAAGCACTAAAAATTGAGACTAGAAACACTTAACGTAAAGTAATTTGAAAGCCCTTTAACATGATGGGAATGTGTGCTCTTCACCTCGTGAAAGATGTTAATAATCTCTGCAAGAGTTGCTTCATGCTAGAACTGAGGACATTCAACAGGGATTTATATCAATTACTTCCGTCCATCTGTGGTTAAAATAAGTGAGCAGAAACAGAATTTTTATTTTTGCCATCTATCTGTTAAGATGGGGGAAATGACTGAATTATGTCTGTGATTATCGATCCACTCAGAAGTGTAAAAATACTTAGGCACACGTGATTAAGTTCTTTATATAGCAATTGTTGATTTTTAAGCTGATCATGTTTGAACAAGTAGAATAGGAGACTTGACCAGGGGACCATTAAGTTACATCAAATTGTGAATTTCTGTGATTTTTTTTTTTTTAAATGCCGGGAAGGAATACAATTATTTCTGTTCCATACAACAAACCAACATTTAGACACCTTTTCTGTATCAGACTCAGAAAGTAAAAAAGGACAGGGGAATTCAGAGTCAGCCTAACTCCCTGGCAATTGTGCAATAAGCGCTCAATGTCTCCTAAGGCCCTTTGTTCAAAATGAAACATTCCATTTCTGGTTGCTGCATTGCTCACTGCTACAATTGCTTCCATCAGGCAATGACTGTGCTGCTTATGTTTAAATTTCTTCTTTGGAAAATGTTTGCGAAATTTCTTTCGTCTCTGTGGCCCACGGTCACCCTCTTCTTTCAACTACACAGCAGTTAATTGAGGGTCTGTGACAGCACAGCTCATGAAAGGTGGCTCTGAAGCCATCCTTGTTGGAATTACTCATGAGTTCCGCTTTTTGTATTTCCTCTTGCAGTTTCAAATGATACTGAGTGAGACTGCAGTCTTGTGGCTGACTATCTGCTCAGTGTGTTTGGATAACTTTTAGCAAGCACATAATCTTTAACATCTCTTTTTGAGATATTCGAGATAACGAGATGTTATTTTTTAATTAATCATGGGTTCTGGGGAATTGTTCCAGGGAACAGTTATTGACATAGTGAAGCATCTGTAGGAGGCAGAGTAGAAGTCTTCTGCTAATATGCAAGCTTGTTGAGCTGGAAGAGTTATCGAGAAGTCTGATAGCCAGGGCCTGATTGTGATTTCTAGGTTTACTGTTGCATATTCAAGCGTGATTTTAAAAATAAATTGAATAATAATTGAACGATTGCATTTTCCTGTTTAATTCATTTGGTGATAAGGGTAAATGCTAGAGTGCTATAGAGATCTTTTCACTCTCCTCATTAACATCCAAAGTTTTCTTTTGAAAGAGTATTAAAAGGAATTTACTGGAAGTATTGCCATCATCGTACCCACTCCATGTTGAAAATGGTTCCTTGGCTTTTTTTTTTTAACATCTTTATTGTAGTATAATTGTTTTACAATGGTGTGTCAGTTTCTGCTGTATGACAAAGTGAATCAGCTATATGTATACATATATCCCCATATCTCCTCCCTCTTGCGTCTCCCTCCCACCCTCCCTATCCCACCCCTCTAGGTGGTCACAAAGCACCGAGCTGATCTCCCTGTGCTATGCAGCTGCTTCCCACTAGCTATCTGTTTTACATTTGGTACCTTGGCTTTTAGTGGCGCCAGATATAGTGGTGATTGATGGGGTCATATGTGAGGGCTGAGTGGACTTTCTTAGTTGTTGGATGGTCTAACCTATCCTGGAAATTATTTACGTTATCTGTTCATTTTAAGTTGCAATCTTTTAAAAAATTTTTATCATGATAGGAACACAACATGGGATCTATCTTCTTATCAAATTTTTATGCGTTCAATCCAGTATCATTAACTATAGGAACAGTGCTGTACAACAGATTTCTGTATCTTATTCCTTCATCTTGCACAACTTGTCTGCATCTCTCAGGCATATGAGTATACATTTCCCTCAACTTTATAATGAATGTGATATTGAAACAGCTCTAAGAATAAATTTGGGGGCTTCCCTGTTGGCGCAGTGGTTGGGAGTCCGCCTGCCGATGCAGGGGACACGGGTTCATGCCCCGGTCTGGGAGGATCCCACATGCCGCGGAGCGGCTGGGCCCCTGAGCCATGGCCGCGGAGCCTGCACGTCCAGAGCCTGTGCTCTGCAACGGGAGAGGCCACAACAGTGAGAGGTGCGCATACCGCAAGAAAAAAGAAGAATAAATTTGATTGTTTTAAAATGTCTACTGATACCCATGGTGCTGAGAATTAACTGGCATCATAAAAGTCAAACTCTGCTTATGGTATTAAAAAAACATCTTTCTCTCCCCAAAGACTTCCACTGTGTTGTCTTGAAGTTTGTTGCACGTATTTTACTTTCTAGGTGCCTCCTGGTGAGCCTCTAGAAAAGTATCATTTACAAATGCATAAGTGTTCAGAAATTGTTGTTCAATTTCAGGAGATACTAATAATTTATTTTCACATCCCCTCCAGGTTCGCAGGCTGTTCAGTTGTCATGTCTATTAAAGATTCACTGACGTCCATTGTTAGCCTTTTAGAAGACATTTTATTTAGAAATTATTGCTTTCACTTCTTATTGCCATCAGCCCATTTTGCTATTGCTTAGAACATTTACATTAAAACGAAGTTTGTCTTTGGAACTTTAAGATGTACCTGTCACAGTGACTCTGTTTTGATATATAGTCACGTCCCTGTGACATTACATCTCTCTGCTCTTAAAAAATTATACTGATATATGTGACCAAATTACATTGTATCTTCATTCAGGAAGTAGAAATTAGTGAGAGAGAAAATAGCAAGGATCAGTGTTTTTAAAAGAGAAAAAAAAAAACTCTGGAGAAAGGTTACTGCTAATGAAGTAGAGAGAGACAGAATGATCTCTTTGCAAAGCATTCTGTTTTAGTATATTACACGTAGCAACAACTTGGAATTCTGTGAACATGAAGGAAAACTCTAACCCTATTTAAAAATGGTGTCTCAGGGTTACCTAGGTATGCATGGCAGCTGCAATTTCTGCTCAGATGAAGCAAGAGTGGAAATTAATGCGAAGGTGACTTTAGCTGGGGTCATAGAAGCAGGCCACCCTGTTCTGCATGTAGCCAGGGTAGTGGTGAGGTAGGGGATACAGATATGTTGAGGAAGGAGGTTTTGCTGAAGCTCTGTTGAAGCTCGGAGATTGTTCACTAAACAACAAAAGTGGATATTGTGCTTTAGAGATTTTTGTCTGTGGACTCATATACACGGTGACCTTCTTATTTTTAGCATCTGATTACTGTTCTTTAAATGAACGCTTAATTCCCCAGTGTAGTATTGGCTACAATTTTATCCTGATGCTGCTTCAGGCAATAAAAATTATTTGCAGTTCAGCTTACTAATTGGTATACTGTTTCCTCTGCTGTACACACTGTGCCACTTGTTCCCTCTTTTATTCAGCGTCATGCAGGATATCTATTTTCCTTTGGTTTATCATAACCTCAAAAACACCTTTACAAAGAGATCACGAAGCCACTCTTGATCTATAGATTTTATCTGAAAAGAAAAAATAAGAAGGAAAAAACAGGGTACCTCAGAATGCGAAGCATGCCTCGGCTCCAGGGTGATCACTGAAGGCCTGGTTTAAAAAGCAAACCAGGACGCAGGATATGCAGATCATGATAGCTTTTGTGTCTTTACTTATGTTTTTGATTTGGATGTGTTTTAGAGCGTTTGGGAGTAATTAATGAATTAACTAATTTTTATGAGATATGTTGATAAGTTTATACTTAACACTACAATGTAATTCTGTTTTGGTGGCAGGTGGCCCGGCGTTGGGGCATTCAGAAAAACAGGCCAGCTATGAACTATGATAAACTTAGCCGTTCACTCCGCTATTATTATGAGAAAGGAATCATGCAAAAGGTGAGCAGCTAATACAGCATTAAAATTCATTGAAATGTTGCACATTCATCTGCATGTCATACTTTAAAGCCACATATCATTACACTGCTGAAGCAAGGTTTTCGCCCACTTTAACCTATGCTTAGCTGTTTGTTTTGCTATTACAAGCCTTTCTGTTTATAAATGCATGGGCATTATAGACAAATGTGTAATAATATCATATACAAAGTAGTAGACTTTCTGGAAGTCCCCACTTTCCTGTGTTTGGTAGAAAAAATGTTGTTTTCGTACGAATATGGCAAGCATATATCCCCAGAAGTCATTGATATTTTGCTACATTCTCCACAAGTATATAATTTTGAATACTAACTGAATTGTTACCTTTTCCCTCTTGTTCTGGTTCTTAAAACATTCAGAACACTGCTTGTTCTCATTC
Organism: Aethalodelphis obliquidens; assembly: GCF_003676395.1. NCBI lineage: Eukaryota > Metazoa > Chordata > Mammalia > Artiodactyla > Delphinidae > Aethalodelphis > Aethalodelphis obliquidens. Next base: position 66,316,362 of record NW_020837949.1, on the reverse strand, counting down.
TGAAAAACATTTTTTCATGGCTGATTTCATTACTTGACAGCTTAACATCTTAAACCGTTGATTAAAAATAAGTATTTGATCTTATTTCATTGGTATAATGAAGTTAAATTTATTTTATTTCAAATGAGTATCTCTTAATATTTCCAGGTAGCTTTTTTAAAAGGTGTGAGATAAAACAAATGAATTACACCTAGAACAAAATATAAAATTTTTGAAGAAGGTAATGAATAAATGAATAAATAAAGATAAAACATTTGGGTATTTGTTATTGTTACATCCTTAAGCCTTGCATGCATATTCGATCTAATAGTCTTGACTGTGAACAACGTTTAGGAGTTATTCATCGTGAATATTACATTATAGTTTTATTATGCATCCTTTGTTCATTTGGGGGGACACAGGCGTATATCACAGATTGTGGCATAGTTTTATGGTTCTGCCAAGAAAAACTAGACCAGTTGATCCATGAAACTTACTAGAAGACAGGGAAACAGCATCATTGAGTTTTCTAGACCAAAGGGAATCTGTGCTCTGGAGCTGGCCAGCCTGGAAGTTAGAACTTGGAAGATCCTTAAAAGATAAGGCTGAATTAGATTCTTAATTGCTTCCTATTTCCCTGAATCTCTCCTTCAAAATGTAAAACCAGTTACTATCTGCTCTGTCTTCTCCATCTCAACCCTGGAGTCCTTTTTAATTCCTCCCTTCCTCTCATCCACCACTCCCATTTGCAGCCAACCCCTTTCACATACATCCCATTCTTTTCGTTTTCATCACCATCTTCCTAATTGGGCACATCAAGTGGGCTGGCACAGTAGGTGCTCTGCAGGTCCCCTGGGCAGTGTTACACAAAAGGCAGTCATGACTTTGGTTTGCATGCTACCTTCTCATTAGATCACCTTTTTTGAACAGATTCTTCTGCTACTAAGCAGTGGTATTCTTACCTCGTGAAGCTGCTGTGATTATTAAATGAAATTATGTGCTTGAGACACTTGCATTGTACCTGGCGCAAAAGTCTTCAACAAATGGTAGCTGTGAATGCATCTCACACCCTGAATCCAAGGCATATCTAGCTTGTGTGTCTTGACCAGTAAGTCCCTTACTAAATGGAGCAGTCACAGAGAGCTAAAAAGTATCGTAAAATGTCCAATCATACCTCAGGTTTTAGACACAGTATTTGAGGGGGTATCTTCAGGATGACATGTCTGGTCTTAAATATTCTCAAAGGGGTTCAAACTTATGCTTATTACTGATACCACCACTTCCATGTTCCTATTTATTTATACAGTTATCACATATCCTATTTATTTACCTCTTACTTTAATAAATTAATAAGGCAAGATGCTATCAAATAGTCAAATGACAGCATAGATGTTGAAAAAACAAAGAAAAAATGTTGTGGCTCCTCACGTTTTTTCTATTAGGCTGTAATTGCCAAAGGAAACTATTAGCAACTATTTATTTGTCAGCTAATATAGGAGAGCAAAATGTTGTACATCACAGGCCTTTTGGGGTATTGCATATGATATAAGGAAAACCAGGTCGTTTAAAGGTGGAAAATGCAAAAGTTGAAGTCTGCTTATAACTAGCACAACAATCAAGACTTTGGACAATTTTTACAGACGTACATATACTTATTCTTCCTTCCACGTGTTGAGCCGTTCTACTTGCCACTTTCTGACACACCTGTGACTCTCATTGCTTCACTCTTTTTAGAATGTCCTGCCATCTTATCTTTACCTGTTAACATAATGGTTAAGTAAGTTCTAGTATAGTCATTCAGAGGAAAATGATGCAGTCCTTTAAAAAAAGAAAACTCTGATGTAGAATTATATATTTTAATGTATGGGGAAAGTGTTTATCTGACCACGCTTGTTCATGAACTTAAAACTCTGTGTGTATGTGGTGTATGTAAAAGAAAATAAAACGGAAAGATTAGAGGATAAAATAAAACCCAAGTGGATCTAAACATCAAAGAAACCCTGATTATTTTAGTAGTTATGAAAGAAATAAGAAATGAAGTAATGATCATTATACCTTATAGACAGTACATGTATGAATTTCAAAATTTAGAAATGATGGGAAAAGTATATACAAACATTTAAGCATTGGTTATTTCTGGTTGATATAATCAGATTATTATTTCTTTTGGCTTAATCTGTAATTTAAAATTTTCTTCCAATATCCCTGTATCACTTCTGAAACTTTAAAAGTTAACACATAATTTAAATAGCTAGTCTTTCAAAATTCATGTTTTATCTATCTAAGCATTGCAGTTTGTGTATACTGAATGTATAGCATTTTCCATATTATAACTGAATAACAGAAGACGTTCTGTCCCTTGGTTGGTTATCAGCCCTTGTTCTAAACTTTGTGGCATTTAACATAGTCCAGTAATTATGGTAGTAGCCCTAAATATGTTTACTGTAAGGAAAATAAAACAGTGAGTCAAGGCAGAGTCCTTAAGAGGTTTTATAATCTTGATGGCATATTATACATTTTAATTCCCCACAGTGATTTATTGAATCATTTCTAATTATAACCAATAGCAACAGGTTGTACAAAAAAACTTCCAGTGTCCTAAAGCAAATGCCTCCTTCTCAGCAGCTGCAGACAAAACAAAGCAGGTTATTGAATGCTCTGAGGTATGCAGGCCATTTATTTTATTTTTATTCTCAAAGTGCTTTGAACAAAGAAACACGGGAAACAAGGATTTAGTATAGTTAAGCTTTGTTTCTGATATGGTCTATTTTTACTTTTATGGCAGTTCCACCATTTCACCTTTACGAACTTAATTTCCTTTTTATAAAGGACTAAAGTGAATAAATTTATGCCAGACTCCTCTGTTTGCCATGCCCTGTGCTAGAGACTTCCATCTTAGTCTTGCAACAGGCTTTCCAAGAAGCCATTCCTGACTCCATTTCACAAAAAAAAAGGGGAACTGGGGGCAGTTTAAGAAACATGTCCAAATTCATAAAAACTAAGTCTTGGCTGTTTTCAAGCCTAAGGATATTCAGAGTATTTGAATTCTCTAAATTGATTCCTCTTACAGGGTAAAAAAAATCCAGGGCAGAAAACATTCTAAATCTGAGTCCAGAACAGCAGTGCTCTTTCGTAATTTTTTTTTTCTTCCCAAACATGCACAGATAGTTTATAAACTATGAACTCACCATACCCCCACGTCACACAGCAAGTAGCAGAGGAGTTGAGTAATTTGCACCTTTCTAAAATTACTGAACTCTACATACACACAAAAAGTTACTGCCAAACTTAATACAAAGAACTGTATTCATCCACTCCAGCCCTGCCCAACCCCCCCGTGGGTTTTTGAGAAGCTCAGCATTGTCTATTAATGGCAGCGGGGGCAGGGCTGTATTTGTTCCACTCAATTGTTTATAATTTCCTAGAGAAGCATTACTCTTCAAAATTTAAGTTTGGGACATGTTATTTCCTACAAATTACGCCACTTCTCCTTTATTTCAGGCAGCTGTCACATTCCTTTTTTTCATTTCCTCCCTATGCATCGTGTATTTTAAATTCCTTTCACTTTTTTACACCGTCTTACTTCAATTTGACACTTTATATACATCCTTACCTTCTGTCTAAGGCATCTTGCTTTCACTTTTAAAAGTGATGTACCCAGGATAATGCTGGGTACATCTCGATCCGTCTTTCGTTTAAATAAGGCTATGTATCTTTTTCTTCGGGTGAGAATATACGGTGCAAAAGAAAAAAAAAAGAAAAAAAGAACAGTTCACCCTGCGAATCAGTGAATCACTAGTCTAGTCTTATTAGGAACACAATACATTTTTCTTCCAAGGTTTGGAAGTTTAGTTTTTCTACAGTTTCAGAAATATAATGTTAAGAGGGAGACACTACACTTTAAAGGCCTGTTTATTTTATAAGTACTATAGATATTACCTTTTCAGACAGAGGGGAAAACATTGTAATGTGAAGATGCCTGCATGAAATCATTGATTTTTTTTTTCCCCCAAATAGCAATGTAAGTTTACACTTACATGAAAACAAGCAAACTGCTCAGCTTTCTAGCTATATCTGGAATGAATGTAATTATTACTCAAGGTCAACATTTTGCATTTCCCTCGATTGAACCGTAGTTTATCACACAAAGTGAGGATTTTTTTTCTATCTGTTAATAGTTCATTGCTTCTTCTTTTGTTATTCATCCTTTCTGGAGTATTAAATCATGTTTTTGTTTATTTCTTTCTCTGCCCTTCCAATCTGGGATGGTGAAGATGAGTTGTTGGGTTTTTTTAAGCTGAGATGTAGTTGACATAACAACCTCACATTAGTTTCAGGTGTACAACGCAGCGATTGGATATTTGTATCTCTTGCCAAATGCTCACCACACTAAGTCCAGTTACCATCCGGCACTGCACGTAAGGATGGGATTTCTCTTCCGTGTTTCCCTTAGGTGGCTGGAGAGAGATACGTCTACAAATTTGTATGTGATCCAGAAGCCCTCTTCTCCATGGCCTTTCCAGATAATCAGCGCCCACTGCTGAAGACAGACATGGAACGTCATATCAACGAAGAGGACACGGTGCCTCTGTCCCACTTTGACGAGAGCATGGCCTATATGCCAGAAGGGGGCTGCTGCAACCCTCACCCCTATAACGAAGGCTACGTGTATTAACACAAGTGACAGTCAAGGGCCTCCTCGCGCCTCTCCTCTTTTGCGAGATGCAGAGAATCTCTGAATTCTCTTCAATCTTTGTCTGATTTTTGTTGTTTGTATTTTATTTTTAAATAATAATACACAAAAAGGGGCTTTTCCTGTTGCATTATTCTATGGTCTACCATGGACTGTGCACTTTATTTGAGGGTGGGTGGGAGTAATCTAAACATTTATTCTGTGTAACAGGAAGGTAATGGGTGAATGGGAGGGGGGGATTGGGGGATTACTTTTTACTTAGGCTTGGGATGGGGTCCTACAGGTTTTAAGTATGATGAAGCTCTATCATGTTGATTTGATTTCATAACAACCTAGAAAATGTTCATGTCCTCTGGGTGTCTATAGTACACAGTTAATTCACATTGTGTAAATATCCACTTGGAGACTATTTGCCTTGGGCATTTTCCCCTATCATTTCTGAGTCTCTGCAAGGTGTACAAAAAAAAAAAACTACTGTAAAAGGCAGTTTAATTGTTAGAAATGACTGTTTTTGCACCTCTTGTAAAAAGGTATCTAGAGATTGCATTTGCTGCTTTTTGTTTCGTTTTGCTTTATATATGACTCTTAGAGGATAACCATAAAATGGGTAATTCTCTCTGAAGTTGAGTAATCACCATGACTGTAAATGAGGGGCACAATTTTGGACTCTGGCTCCAAACTGAGTCACAGGCCAGTAGCAGTATACGTATCTGGTGCCACCTTGCTCTTTAGATACAAATCATACTGTTGTTAAAGTACTTTGAAGCTCATTTCAGTTAAATAATGATATTTTTCATGGTCCTTTGAGATCTTCATTTAAATGGTAAATCTGGGATCACAATGAAGCAAAAAATATCTGTCTCCTTTCGCTTCCTTCAGTACATAAAAACATTATTTAATCAATAAGAATTAACTGTACTAAATCACATAATATGCTGTTCTAGATACAGCAAGCACTCCTTAAGAAAAATATCCAATACACTAAATAGGTACTATAGTAATTTTTAGACATGGTACCCATTGATATGCATTTAAGCCTTTTACTGCTGTGTTATGTTGAAACATATATAAATATTAGATAATGCTAATGCTTCTGCTGCTGTCTTTTCTGTAATATTCTCTTTCATGCTGAATTTACTATGACCATTTATAAGCAATGCAGTTAACTACAGATAGCATTTCAGGACAAAATAGATGACTCGAACCATTTATTGCTTAAAAAATAGCTTATGCCATGCTATGCTATAAGCAGCTTTTATGCACATTGACAAAATGAAGAGTAAGCTTCAGCTTGCTAAGGGAAACTGTGGAAAATTTTGTAACTTTTGGTGAAATGGAAAATTATTTACAAACTGTCAAAGAATATGAGGAAGTTGCTGTATGACATAGTGCTGGCGCTGGTACTATCCATCATCTTGTTTTGGACACTCGTGTAAATGTGATTGGATTGTTTGAAAGAAGATTTAAAGATTTAAAGTTTCAAAGGTTTTTGTTTTGGTTTTGTTTTGCATTTGGAGAAAATACTGAAAGCAGGGTATAACAAAACCATAAGTAAATGGTGTTACAGTATCTCTGAAGAGCTTGCTAAAATGATTCAAGCAAGAAACACGAATTTTGTTCACTCCATCAATATCCCAGAGGAACAAAAATTTTTAAAGAGTCAGTAGCAAAATTTTAAAAAAGTCCTAAACACAAAGCCAAAATCGACTTATAAAAGCTTTTCATGATGAACACAGGAAAAATTGTTGAAAGATGATCTCCTGGCTACCCATTTTCCAACATGACATGGATCACAACTCACGTCTTTAAATTGAACAGTTATTGGGAAACCCACATACCATAATCAATACTACTCACATTTAATCCTACAAAGAAAATTCTAATTTCAACACATCTATGTAACCTGTGATTTCAAGGCTCGTTCTACATTTACATTATATAGCATTAGGCCCATTATGGGCTAATAAATATGCCTTAAAAATCAGAACTTTTCCCCCCCACTTTGCTCATGTGGCCATTTACAGCATGTAGAATAAAAACAGATTTTAAAATATTCAGCTAAAGTTTTACTGGAAAGAGAATTGACACATTTGGAGAAATTGAAGGAGAAATTGAAAGTGGGTCCTTAAAATATGATCTAAGTGAAAATTATATTGAGTATTCTTTTTTTCTCTTTTTCTTTTATTCTTTTAAAACTTCTAGTTTGACAGTGAGAAAATTGGGCTATGAGTTATTTTAAGGAATCAAGGAAGAATTGGTATTGATTATATAATATTTAAGGACAAATTATATATTTTGCTGTTTATGGTACTAACTCACTGAATGAAGTAAGTAATTGGCCAACATTAAGTATATTTCTCATACAGAAGGGTTCAAGACATTACATTATAAACTCTTGGGAAATGTATCTAAATTTTTTTTTTTTTGGTTCTGTTCTTATTCTACTTTTTGTTTGGTTGTATTTTTATTTTCAGATAGATTAATAAATCTGGCAGCTGATTTCTGCAAGATTCTTGTGTTTTGAATTTCTAATTGAATTGGCTATTCAAACATAGAAATCAACAACATAACATTTTCCTTCAACTTGGTAAAGGAAAATAAAAGAATTATCTCCCCTCATGTTTGCTGCCTTTTGATGTTAATACCCAACAGACTAATTACAACAAAGAATGTCACCTCTGCAATAACTAATGAAAGATGATTTTCTTTAAATTATGCCTATAAAAATGCTTAAAAATAAAAATGCACACAGCTGACAGTGCAGAGCAGTTTTCTCGAATTATAGAAAGTTCTTGGGGGTCACTTAATTGAAACTCCTTTTTATAGATTTTTATCAGTTTCCTGTAGATTTTATAACAAATTACCGCAAGTTTAATAACTTAAAGCAACACAAATTTATCCTCTTTTAGTTCTAGAGATCAGAAGTCCAAAATGAGTCTAAAGGGGATAAAATCAAGGTGTCTGTAGGGCTGGTTCCTTCTGGAGGAAGCCCATCCTTACTTCTACTTTTAGAAGCTGTTGTCATTTCTGGCTCCTGGCTCCTGGCTTTCTTACTCCAATCTCTGCTTCTGTGGTCACATCTCTTTTTCCTCTACTGTAGTCAAATCTTCCTCGGCCTATCTCTTACAAGGATATCTGTGATTACATTTAGGGTCTACCCAGATAACGCAGGATAATCTCCCCACCTCAAGATCTTTAACTTAACCACATCTTTGACGTCCCTTTTGCCAGGTAAGTTATCATTCACAGGGATCAGGACACAGGTAAGGGGTTATGGAGGAAAAGGGGTGGCTCTTATTCAGCTTACCACACAGATGAAGACACTGTGTATTAAAAATACTGATTGACTTACCTATGGACAAAAATGTTCTTATTGATGGATCTAGGGTGAGAAATTACTGAAGAACATTTTTGTTTACCATTGAGATGGTCTCACTTTACTCTGCATAAAAGGTAATGAAAGCATTCTATGTTAAAGTTCACCTACTCCATTAAAGCATCTGATAATCACATAGAGCTTTTAGATTATTTAATTCCCCCACATGTAAAAATTATGTAATGAGAGAAAAATATAGTGTGATAATTACAGAGTTATAGCATAGTTAATTATGTTATCCAAGTCAGATTATTTTTTTAATATAAATTTCTTTTGATGCTAGTATGGGTTGTTACTCTACAGCCTTAACATCTACAAGTTATTACTGTTTAAGAAAGAATGATATGTAGAATATGTTTGTTACTCAAAAGAGCAATTTTAAAATATGAGTCAACTTATGTTTATATGACAAGGAAAGAAATCTATTACCAGATGTCTTAGCATTTGGCCAGATCATAGGTGCTTCTAAAATGAATGTTCTATCAGGTAGCATTTTCAGAGCGTATAATGACAAAACATTACAGAGGGGAAGACCATTTGAATGTTTCTTACTTGGTATCTCAAAAGACAAAACCTGAAATTTGAAAATAAGAAATGAGTGAGCTATTTTCCAGTTGCAGTTTGATATGGGGAAGGGGAAAAATAGAATTGTAAGAAAAAAATAAAGATGGGTAAAAATAATACAAGGAAGTTGAAGGCAAATGAACATATTGAGCAATTGTGAGAAGAATTACATCAAAGCCAAGTTTCCATAAGATATCAGTGTTGGACATGATACTGAAGAATTCGGCTCAATTTACTCAGAACTCAACTAGTATATACTTTTAAGACTTAGCTTTTTTTTTTTTCTTCTTTTTTTAATATATGAGACTTCTTTAGAAAGATTTATTTATTAAAAAAAAAATTTTATGGAAAGATGTAGTTTAAGAAGAGGAGAATTTGATCAGAGTAGTGGATGCCTTTACTGAAAAATATTGACGATTTTAGAACGTTCCATTAAAAGTATTCATAGAATAGCTGTGGTTTGTAAACTCATATGTAAGATAGGGTTGTTTTTTTTCTTTTTCTTTTTGCATATAGACTCCAATATTCTTATTTAGTTCCATCCTAAAATTATGTTTCTATGGAGAAGAAATTTTTAAGTCACTTGGATATATTAAAATTATACTTACGGTTTGAGAAAACATTCCATGAAGTTTATGTGATCATAGCAAATAAATTCTCAAAATTTAAATCTAAAATAAAAGCCCAGAAGCTGAAAATATTGCACTATTGTGATCGCTCTGGGAGGTGGCACATGTAAAACTGATAAATATCATCTAAGATGTTGACTTGCTTTGAATCATTTTAATCATTTAATTTATGACCAGTGTACTTGAGTAGTGTTTTGCCCTCCTGTCACTTCCCACGTGTTATTCTTTTTCTGGTAATTTAGGTCCCAGGACACCTGATAAATATTTTTCTAGTACTGTGTTCTAATCTCTTTCAATACATGGTTTCACTTAATCTGTTCAGCAGCTATGTCAGGAAGAAATTTTGGGAAAGGAACTATCTAAATTATTTCAGTGACTCCCATGTGCCAGCCAGGGTGCATGCTTGACAGATGTTAGTGTTTCCATCACTGATTGGCTTTGAGGAGAAGCTGAGGCTAAAGACAAAACCAGAATGTCATTGTGTTCAAAATGTCATGTGATCACAGGCAAATTCATAAACGATGCTTTTTTTTTTTTTTTTTTGTAACGTGGACCTAGCTACTTTCTTGACTTAAATTTTAAAAAACTTAAAAATGTATAAAAGTCTCTGCTCAGCTCAGAGAGGGACGCGGCGGCCGTGCAGGCCCCGGGGGACAGCACTGTAGGGGCAGGGGGCGGAGTTGGTCAGCAAAGCTCTTGAACTCCTGATCGCCAGAGTAGTTCAGGTAGCCCTGGAGGCGAGGGTGGTCACCGGGGCTCGGAAGGCCGGGGTGGGCCTGGCAGAGGAGCAGGGATGGAAGTAGCTGCCGCTGGTCCCAAGGGTGAGCTGGCACCACGTGCCCTAGGACATGGTGGAGATGCAGCACCCGCGGCTGTAGGGCCTGGAAGTGGACTGCTGGTGTTCACACAGTGCCTTTCCGACCCCCCCTGGGGGTGGGGGCAGACATGCCCCGCAGGTCTCTGATCCCAGATGCCTAATGCCACCAAGGCATGATTCATAAGGAATATACAGTGAATGGCAGTGCCCTGGCTATTAGACGGTCTGCTGAAGACCTTGTCCTCTTCCGGATTTCCATCAACTCATTCCTGGATCAGCTCTTCCTGGTGATTCGGAATATTCGGCGCTTTGGGCCCCTGCTTCCCCAAAGGCTAGGCGGAGGAAAGGGGGCTGTGGCCTAAGCTTGTGTCCCCTACTAGGGAAGGCTTAGGGAATTCAAACGTAGAGTAATTGCCACTTTGTTATTTGGGTTTAATTTTTTGCCTCTACTGGCCCTTGGTATCTCTTGGTTCACTTGTTTTGTTTCCCTGCAGCTTGAGGAGTGGGATGCTTCAATGTTTATTACTGCAGAAAATAAAACTTAGCTACTAAAAAAAAAAATTATATAACAGTGACATTTTGCTGAAACAGTCTTATTTAAAATGTATTTCTTTAAACATCTTTCATTAGTCTTTATAGAAAAATCTGAAAAAGAAATCAAGTACTACTTAAACAATAGCAATATCATAACATGAATTTTTTTTGAGTCTTTAAGCATTTAGAAATCAAAATGATTGAAGTATCACTTTGGTTTTTCCACTGGAGGATACAGCTTAATGATCCCCAAAGAGACAGATCAACTTCTTCAGAATCTTGTAAACACTGCCCCCATGACTTATGCTATTAGACATGACTTCTGAAAGTAATAGATTGCCCAGAAAACTTTTAAAGCATGGCAGATTTGAAGTCATGTGATTCAGAAGAAGCAACAAATGAATTTTTAAAGTAGAACTGAAATCACAGCAACGATTTTCCAAAGAAATCTTAATTTTTAAAAACTATCACATTGTTTTAGAGGGGACTATGACATCTTATGTACGTTTAAATTTTCTGAACAGCCAGTAAAACTATTTGTCCTATAGAAAATTTAATGTGAATTTAATTGACAGAAAACAAATATGGCACAAAAAGATGGGGAGAAAATAAGATAATGCATGTGGCATTACATTTTTAAAAATTTTTATTTATTTATTTTCTTATTTATTTTTTTGGCTGTGTCGGGTCTTAGCTGCCACATGCGGGATTTTTGTTGCGGCGTGCAGGCTTCTCTGTAGTTGTGGTGTGCTGGCTCCACAGCGTGTGGGCTCTGTAGTTTGCAGGCATGTGGGCTCTCGCTGAGGCATGAGCTCAGTAGTTGTGGCATGGGCTTAGTTGGCCCACGGCATGTGGGATCTTAGTTCCCCAACCAGGGATCGAACCTGCGTCCCCCTGCACTGGAAGGCAGATTCTTTACCACTGGACCACCAGGGAAGTCCTGACATTACATCTTAAACTGCACAATGCTCTCCTACTTTTAATACTTGAGAAATATTTTACTTGATATTTAAAAATATTAAATTCTTTAAATTTTTTCTATTTAAAAATGTTGTAGTAAAATATATGTAACATAAAACTTGCCATTTTAACCATTTTTAAGTGTCCGCTTCAGTGGCATTAATGACATTCTCAGTGTTGTGCAACCATCACCACTAGTATTTCCAATCCATTTAGATTATTTTATTCTTAAAGTATTAAAAAAAATACTATAGGAGATACTTTGTTATATATTAGAATTAGAAATGTAAAAAATGCAACCTTATGCTTTCTAATAATTCACATTACTTGTAGTTCCTTTATTAATGGGTTGGCCTTGATTTCATACTGTAGTTTAATAGCATTATTAAAGAAAAAAAGGACTTTATGTATAAACACTATTTCTACAAAGTCCCAATGATTGCAGGGAAAAAAGGTTCATTTAGATAAGGAGCTTACTGGATGCTTTGAAAATAACTCAGTTATGTACATCTATGTTAACAAATAAAAACGTCCCAGAACCTTAAAACAAACTACATCAGAGAACTGATCTTTTGCACTCTTGTTTCTTTAGTTTGAATGGACAGATTTGATTAACACATCATAAAGGCACAAACATACTGAAGCTATGCTCTTTAATACAGTGATAATTTCAGGTAACTTTTTTTTTTAGGAAAAAATTCCCAAACGGAAACGTGAGATTTAATAAAAGTACTGAATTAATGTGAAATCAGGTTAACAAGATACACTGGGCATCACGCCACCATCCCCTCACCAAACACTAAGAACTTGCTAAATTAAAACAGAAATTGAATATTTTTCTGTGACTTTTCAAACCTCATATATTCCTTTCAAAATCTGTCCCCTGAAATATGGTGCTTAATCACAAGGTGACTTGTTTATAATCATTCACTTATAGAGTAAATTTTGGTTTATTATTGAAAGCACAACATCTGAAGAGAGAAGTCTATTATTTATTTTTTCCTCAGATATATAATGCCAGGCCCAAATGTGATAACATTCCAAATTGGTTTGTTGATTTTTGTCTGTTTCATGAAGAGCTTGCTTTACAGGTGTAACAAATCACCCATAAAATTGCCATTTCAATTATTTCATATGCCAACATTTGAAATTCACCATCACGAAAATTATGAAGGACTTCCCTGGTGATCCGGTGGTAAAGAAGCCGCCTTACAATGCAAGGGACGCAGGTTCGATCCCTGGTCAGGGAACTAAGATCCCACATGCTGGGGGAGATTTTTTGTTCATAGATTTTTTTCTCCTAGCACAGAGCAAGTTTCTACGTCTTAAAAACCAGAGAACAGAAACAACATACTAATTTTTTTAGGGTACCACTTTTTCTTCTTTTTTTTTTTTGCCTGCACCTTGCAGCATGTGGGATGTTAAGTTCCCCAACCAGGGACCAAACCTGCACCCCCTGCATGCAACTAAGCCCACATCCCACAACTCACACACTTCAACGAGAGTCCACGTGCCGCAAACTACAGAGCCCACGTGCCCTGGAGCCTGTGCACCACAACTAGAGAAGAGAAAATCCTCACGCCACAACTAGAGAGAAGCCCACGCACCACAATGAAGAGCCCGTGCGCCGCAACTGAGACCCGATGCAGCCAAAAATAAATAAATCTTTTTAAAAAGTTATGAAATAGAATCAACCGAAAAAATAATTCTTCCCTAGAATTTACTGTTTAGTTATTTTCGTAAAAATCTGTGATCATGTAGAAATCCTGAGGCAGTTTTCCAAAACCAAAACAAGGAGAAATATGAAAATAAATATTTGGATAATTTAGATCTCAAAGGAGAAATACATTGCTCACTAATTTATTCATTGAGTGAGTATTAACTCACTCATATTAGAACAGACTTTGGATTATTCATTTCAATTTGTTCTTTGTTCTTTGTTGGGAAATCCATTGATTTCATCCCTCAAAAATCCCCAATTATGAATCTTCTACAAATTGGTCTTAAACATTGCTATAAAATCAGTTGATTGTGTACTTACTGCACCGAAATTAAGTTACCCCACCCCATAAGCAGACTCTATGGAGGATGTAGTAGATTTATAAAAGTGATTCCTGCCCTCAAACTACATAAGACTAACCCACATGAATCTAACCCACACTTAGAGAACTACATATGATATATCAGTTAGGCTGAAATAATCCATTATTTAGTGCATAAAGTCTGTGGAGAAGGAGTATGGTAACGAAGTGGTCTTTAAAATGCTAGTGACAGTGGGAAGCAGGGATCCTTTTATTCAAATATAATGAGTGTTTCAGGTCAATCATGCCTGTTGCTATAAAATGAAGCTTTCAGTTAATCACTACATGCAAGTCTATGTGGCCCATCATGGACAAGAATGCTGAACATTTAACTAAAAATCAAGGCAGGGCAGACTACTGACTCATTAACTTCCAGACTATCTTGACCCTGAGAATGTTGACTAAAAGCATTTATCAAATGCCCACTTGCTGTGTATGTGTACATCCTAGTAGCAAGAAATAGTCATCAATCTATTCAGGTCACTATTACTGAAATCAAAGATTACCAACTATCGTTCCATTCTTGTATTACTTTACTCAAGATTCAGAGCCCAGGAGAGAGAACCCAAGGGTTTGCCCTTTGTTTGTGTCCTCACCCTTTGCCGGTAAAAGGGCATGGAATCTTACAGTCCCGTGAAGCCCTTGCATGCTGGATGAGAAGTAATTCCCTCAAATAACTGGCATAAACAAGAAGTGGAATTGCCGGCTGGGGGTGTTCAGTCTTTCTCAAAGTCCCTAAAATTAATATTATCTTCCATCTTCAGAATGGGAAAACTGCTGAATGTAGAATGTCCTTTTTGTTCTTCCATTTCCTTCAAGAGTATTTTGATTCCTATAGGTCCTTAAAGCCTGCTGACATGGTAATGTGCATAAAAGCAGTGATTAGCAAGAACTGGATGTATTTACCAAGTTCTAGAAGAGTGTAATCTAAGAGGAATAACGATGAGAACAAACCAATATGCATATAGGACAGGTACTATATTAGTTCACTGGGGCTGCCGTAACAAAGTAGCATCAACAGGGTGGTTTGAACAGCTGAAATGTATTATCTCAAGTTCTGAGGCTAGACCTCTAAAATCAAGGTTTTGGCAGGGTTAGTATCTTCTATGGAGCTCAGTCTGTTGCAGGTCCCTCTCCTTAGCTTCTAGCTGTTCTTCTTTTCCCCTTTCTCTTCATATCGTCTTTCCCCTGCATCTGCCTCTGTGTTCACTTTCTCCTTTTCAGGATACTGGTCATATTGGGTTAGGGCTCACCCTAATGACCTCACTTTAACTTACTTCTGTAAAAGACGCTGAAACCATTGTTAAATCCATTTCACCTGCCTTTACTAATCAAGGCCATTTTAAGATTTGCATGCCCTCCAGGCCGCAGGTAGCCTTAACGATAAGCTGTTTGCCTGAGTTGTTTTCTAGGAACTTGGCGTCAGCTGCCTCTAAATCAATCTGAATCTAAGACCCTCCAACTGGGCATGCGCTAGCGTCCTCTCGGTGACCTGAACTGAGAGGCCTGTAGCTTAGTTACGCCTGCGCAGAACCACACACCTTCCTCCAATCACCTTTCCCCATGCTCCCCAGGCCTCAAACCGCCGTGCTTTCTCATTTGTTATCCCACCGGTACCCGGAGCCCCTTGCCTTCTGGGAAGGCGGAAGGCGGCTTTGGGATTCGTTTTCCTGCTCCTCGCTGGACTGCCTTGAGAGTAAACGCTCTCTTCTCTGCAAACCTCGGTGTCTCAGCGCTTTGACTTGACAGGTAAGACGAGCCTGGCTCGGTAGCAGTCTCATCTCCAAGTAAGGTCACTTTCAGACCTGTTGCAGGTAGGACTTCACGTTTCTTTTTGGGGGAGAACACAATTCAACCCGTAGCAAGTTATGGTCAAGCGAAAGTGAAAGAATCCATTAAAATGAAATTATTATCCATTTCATGTGAGATTTAAGCTTAAGAGAGAAATTACAACTGTATCTTTCTTATATTACATGACTAATGTGGATAAAGATATTGCATAAATATAACCAAGGCATTGCCCTTTATTTTCAATGTGGATGTTCAAAATAAATTTTGTTTTCATCGTCCTCTTGTCCCACTACCAGTGAACACTTTTCCTAAAAAAAATGTTGTAGGAGAATAGAAGTAAAGGGATTGCTCACATAATAAAATGAAAATCTAATAAGAAATTGTAGGGGGACTTCCCTGGCGGTCCAGCGGTTAAGACTCTGTGCTTCCAATGCAGGGGGTGCAGGTTTGGTCCCTGGTCGGGGAACTTAACATCCCACATGCTGCAAGGTGCAGGCAAAAAAAAAAAAAAAGAAGAAAAAGTGGTACCCTAAAAAAATTAGTATGTTGTTTCTGTTCTCTGGTTTTTAAGACCTAGAAACTTGCTCTGTGCTAGGAGAAAAAAATCTATGAACAAAAACACTGTAAACTTTTCTAGGCTAAAATGAGAAGTTAGATGAGGAAATTTGCGTTGAGCACTACTTATAATTTAAGCACCATTGAGCAACAAGCAGCCTGGGTTTACACAGAGCAAATCATGCCAAACAAACCTGATTGCTTTTTTTATTGAATTACAAGATTAGTGGATGAATGCAAAGTGGGAGATGTAATACATTTGGATTTTAGCAAAACATTTGATACAGCGTCTCATGAACTCTGAAATGAATTCAAAGAGTCAGGAATATTAACACTGAGGTAAAGAATAGAAATTCAATGAAGGATTGCAAAGAAAAAGAAGTCATAATCAACCATGATATGGCAGCCTGGGAACACATCACTATAGGTACTACAGTGATCACAGGATTTATTCAGTCCATATTAACATTCATACAGCTTTCTCAGGCTTGATAAAAAGAAATAGAATAAAGGATTCAGAATGCACCCCATGATTTCAGGCCGTATGTACAGTCAATCCAGATTTGGGGGAAGGAGAAAATAGCTTCAAACGTTTTTGATGCCTTTAAAAATAGTTACTTATATCACTGGATCATTTAATTCACTTAATGCTCCAAGATTTTGTTGTGATGCTATTATTTGATCCCTTTTCTGTGTCTCAAGATGAGCCAGTTTTTTTTTTTTTTTTTTTTTTTTTTTTTTTGCGGTACGCGGGCTTCTCACTGTTGTGGCCTCCCCCGATGCGGAGCACAGGCTCCAGACGCACAGGCTCCCTAGCCATGGCTCACGGGCCCAGCCGCTCCGCGGCATGTGGAATTTTCCTGGACTGAGGCTGGAACCCGCGTCCCCTGCGTCGGCAGGTGGACTCCCAACCACTGCGCCAGCAGGGAAGCCCGGGATGAGCCAGTTTTTGACATCATCCATATTCTTACGTAGGGTAAGTCATAGTGTACTTTAGTATAAGTCTGGCTGGCCTTATACTAAAGATCAATGAAGAAGATAACACAAGCTCTCTTGGTTGCCCGACTTTTTAGCGTTCAGGAGACTTAAATCCCACCACCTGTGTGTGGACTTAGCTACCGCCCTCAAGGTGCAAGTTAAAAGGATACCTAATTAAGTAAATAGGAAGCAGTAGAAGCATTCCAGTGAAATTCGCAGTTGATAGCTAAATTGGGAGGTGCTGCTAAAAGCAATGAGACCAGTAAAATTAAAGCTGGTGTTGTGGCGCAGCTGAGAGATGTGTATGTCAAATGCAAAGCGCAAGAGTCGCTTGGAAAGGAGAAAAACATTCAGCAGAAATGCCGGAGGCGACAGGAAACAGCAAGTTGCACGTGAGTTTACAATGTCAGATATCACCCAAGAGATGTAGCAGAATGTTTGATCTATTAGATGAGTTTGAAAAAGATTCATCAGTTTCTAATATAATGCTAAAGTCCCTTCCGGAAGACTGAGCTTATTCCCTTTGGAAACATCCTTTTCCAGAATAACAAAAAGGTACAGAGGGAAATCAGAGCATAGCAACAAAAAATGATTATGAAGTGGCAGGATAGTCTCACAATGAAAGATCAAAATGTGTATAGTATTGTTAAAAGGAAAAGGAATTACACAGTTAATCTGCAGATGTATAATAATATCTGTTAAGGTGAGTAGCAAAAGAGAATCAGTATTTTCTAAAAGGCAGTAAAACAGTTGAAAAAAAGAATAAATTTACAACCACATTAATAAAAAATTAAAATCTTGAGAAGGGGAGACACTATATATCTGAGAAAGTCTTCAAGTTTCACCCTTTGATTAATTGACTTGAATATGCCAAAAAGTTAGAAATGCAATGGATTTCTTTTTGGTTATCAAATTTTTTAATTGAAGTATAGTTGATTTACAGTGTTAATTTCTGCTGTATAGCAGAGTGATTCAGTTATACATATATAAATATACATACATTGTTTTTTCATTACGGTTTATCATAGGATACTGAATATTGTTTTCTGTGCTATATAGTAGGACCTTGTTGTTTATCCATTCAGTATATAATAGTTTACATCTGCTGATCCCAACCTCCCACTCCATCCCTTCCCCAACCCCCTCCCCCTTGGCAATCACAAGTCTGTTCTTTATGTCCTTGATTTTGTTTCTGTTTCACAGATAGGTTCATTTGTGTCCTATTTTAGATTCCACATATAAGTGATATCATATGGTATTTGTCCTTCTGACTTACTTCCCTTAGTATAATAATCTCTAGTTGCACCCATGTTGCTACAAATGGCATTATTTCCTTCTTTTTTTATAGCTGAGTAGTATTCCATTGTATATATGTACCACATCTTTATCCATTCATCTGCTGATTGACATTTAGTTTGTTTCCATGTCTTGGCTATTGTGAATAGTGCTGCTATGAACACAGGGGTTCATGTATCTTTTTGGATTAGAGTTTTGTCTGGATGTATGCGCAAGAGTGGGATTGCTGGGTCACATGGTAGCTCTATTTTTAGTTTTCTAAGGAACCTCCATACTGTTCACCATAGTGGCTGTATCAATTTACATTTCCACCAACAGTGCAGGAGGGTTCCCTTTTCTCCACACTCTCTCCAGCATTTATTGTTTGTAGACTTTTTAATGATGGCCATTCTGACCAGTGTGAGGTGATACCTCATCGTAGTTTTGATTTGCATTTCTCTAATAATTAGTGATGTTGACTGTTTTTTCATGTGCCTATTGTCCATTTGTATTTCTTTGGAAAAATGTCTGTTTAGATCTTCTGCCCATTTTTCGATTGGGTTGTTTGTTTTTTTGTTGAGTTGTATGAGTTGTTTGTACATTTTGGAAATTAAGCCCTTGTCAGTCTCATCATTTGCTAATATTTTTCCCATTTTGTAGGTTGTCTTTTCATTTTGTGTATGGTTTCCTTTGCTGTGCAAAAGCTTGTAAGTTTGGTTAGGTCCCATTTGTTTAATTTTTATTTCTTGCAAATCAAAACTACAATGAGGTATCACCTCACACTGGTCAGAATGGCCATCACCAAAAAATCTACAAACAATAAATGCTGGAGAGGGTGTGGAGAAAAGGGAACCCTCTTGCACTGTTGGTGGGAATGCAAATTGATATAGCCACTATGGAGAACAGTATGGAGGTTCCTTAAAAAAACTAAAAATAGAACTACCATACGATCCAGCAATCCCACTACTGGGCATATACCCTAAGAAAACCATAATTCGAAAAGAGTCATGTACCACAGTGTTCATTGCAGCTCTGTTTACAGTAGCCAGGACATGGAAGCAACCTAAGTGTCCATTGACAGATGAATGGATAAAGAAGATGTGGCACATATATACAATGGAATATTAGTCAGCCATGAAAAGAAACGAAATTGAGTTATTTGTAGTGAGGTGGATGGACCTAGAGTCTGTCATACAGAGTGAAGTAAGTCAGAAAGAGAAAAATAAATATCATATGCTAATACATATATATGGAATCTAAAAAAATAAGTGGTTCTGAAGAACCTAGGGGCAGGACAGGAATAAAGATGCAGACGTAGAGAATGGACTTGAGGACACGGGGAGGGGGTAGGGTAAGCTGGGACAAAGTGACAGAGTGGCATGGACATATATACACTACCAAATATAAAATCGTGGGAAGCAGCTGCATAGCACAGGGAGATCAGCTCGGTGCTTTGTGACCACCTAGAGGGGTGGGATAGGGAGGGTGGGAGGGAGACACAAGAGGGAAGGGATATGGGGATATATGTATACGTGTAGGTGATTCACTTTACTATACAGCAGAAACACAACATTGTAAAACAATTATATTCCAATAAAGGTGCTAAAAACATTATTTTTTATTTCTATTGCCTTGGGAGACTGACCTAAGAAAACATTGGTATGATTTATGTCAGAGTATGTTTTGTCTGTGTTGTCTTCTAGGAGTTATATGGTGTCATATCTTATTATGGTGTCATATCTTATAAGTCTTTAAGCCATTTTGAGTTAATTTCTGTGTATGGTGAGAGGGAGTGTTCTAACTTTATTTATTTACACGCGGCTGTCCAACTTTCTCAACACAACTTGCTGAAGACACTGTTTTTTCTCCATTGTATATTCTTGTCTCTTTTGTCGAAGATTAATTGACCGTAGGTGTGTGGGTGTATTTCTGGACTCTCTGTTCTTTTACATAGATCCATATGTCTGTTTTTGTGCCAATACCACACTGTTTTGATTACCGTAGAGAAACGCAATGGCTTTCTGAACAAGGGTTTGCCAAGAACTTAAGAATTTTCTTGACAAACTGAGAGATTCAATAACTTATTTGAATAAAAATTCAAATTCCAATACACATTTTTCATATATCCATTATGACCATAACTATTGGATCTGCATGTTCTTTCCTTCCTTCCTTTCTCCCTCCCTCCCTCCCTCCCTCCCTCCCTCCCTTCCTTCCCCCATTCCCTTCTTCTCCCTATCTCCCTTTCTCCCATCTTCTTTCCTTCCTTCCTTCCTCCCTCCCTCCCTCCCTTCCTTTCTTTCTCCCTCTCTCCCTCCCTCCCCCTCTTTTTCTTTCCTTCTTTTTCTCCTTCTTTCTTTTTCCCTTCCTTCCTTCCTTCCTTTTCTTTCTTTCTTTCTCCCTTCCACCCTCCCTCCCTCCTTCCCTCTTTCTCTTTCTTTCCTTCCTTCTTTTCTTTTTTCCTCCCTCCCTCCCTTCTCTGCTCTCTCTCTCTCTTTCTCTTTCTCTCTCCCCCCCCTTTCTTTCTCTCTCTCTCTCTCTCCCTCTTTCTCTCTTTTGGTATGATTAACCATGTTTTTAAGTGGTTTGTGTGCTACCCTGTTTCTCAACCAGAACAGTGGGCATTTGGGCCAGATAATTCTTGAGCAGGACTCCCGTGCATTATAGCATGTATGGCATCTGCAACCCCCAGACACTACATGCCAGTAGGTCCTCCAGGATGATAACAGTCAAACCCTTACACACACACACACACATTTCTAAGTTCCCCTAATGTCACCCTCTATCCCAGAATAGTTCAAAAAAGTTTTAAGCACACTCACCATAGCAAACTCATTAATTAAGGTTTCCATATTTAGGTTTATTGTCATACCTGCTTGGGGAATTCAAGGGTCTGTGTCACAAGAACCTTGCATCAGTCAGGATATATTAGCTTGTGCTAAGTGGCTTACAGAAACAAAGTTTATTTTTCTGTCTACATATCCACCATAGGTCAGCTGCAGTCCTGTCTCACACTTTGTTTTGATAGTGCAGTCTTAAGGCAGAACATTGATGGTTGTTATGGCCCAGGGAAAAAGAACATGGTAACCAGCTTCTGCTCTGAAGTTACACTGGCACTTCGGTTCATACTCATTGGCCGAAGGGTGTCACTTGCCCGTGCTTGAGTTCCAGAGAATGGGGATACACAACTTTTCTGCTGGGAGGGGCATTTAATATGAGTAAACAAACCGTCTTTGGCTCTTAATATTCTTTTTGAATTTGAAGGAAAATAACGTTGGAATTCATCATAAAATTTCCCGTAGTGGAAATGGCACCTTTAAACAAGGTGATGGTTGCTACACCGATATTCATAGTAAAAATGTTAGGGAAGCATGGAACAGAACTGCTTTGCATCTGGCCATGTGGAGTTTTCTAGAGATGAGAGGGTCAAAATTACCACACCAGAACTTGTCTCACTGACTTCCTTACTCCTGTTACTGTGATATGTGTATTGTTGTGTTTATAAAACAAGTAATTCTTAATGACTTCAACATATTTATTGAATAAGCTCTGAAAATGAGAAAAATAAAGAAGACAGCTTCTCTTGAGGAAGTCAGTGTCGGAGGCAAGAAAGACACAGAGATCATTGTCTGTAATTCAATGTGTGAAATGTTATATTACAGATATCTAATAAGTATCTGAGTACAGTTATGTGAGCAGTTAATCTTGCGTGAATGTGGATGTGGAGACGTCTTTATAGATGAAATGATGTAGGGCCCAAGCATGTCAATTTGGTGGATAATTTCAGGTAGATAATAGAGACTGGCAAGTGAGGAGCGAGAGAGAGAAAATCTGGGATTGTCAGAATCTTCTGGGAACCTTTCTTAAGCTATGCATCCCCATCCCCCAATTCCCCATGGCGCAACAGAAAAAAGCAGGAGACATGCTCATTCTGATAAAACTTCCAAGGTGATTCTAATGCACGCACAACCCTTAGGAATATCATCACCACCACCGCTCCATGCTTTGATCTGCTCTCCAGCAGATCAACAACCCACCCAGCTGGGTTCTTTAACATTGGAATCACTTGGGGTTTTGTTTTAAAATAAAGATTCCTGAGTTTCAGATTCAGGAGGCCTGGGATAAGGCCCAGGAATCCTAATCCCATGTGATTCTACTATAAGTGATCCGCCAACCTCACTTATGTGGGATATAGGACATGAGGAAGTATGCCTGGGGTTGAGGTTATTGGGAGAGGCTGAAACGAGGGCTTGAAATTCTTCTGTGGAAAGATAAGGGGTTCAAACAGAAACAGAGACACAGACATAGAGAAGGAACGTGTAGATACCAGGGGCGAAGGGGGGGTCGGATGAATTGGGAGATTGGGATTGACATGTACACTATTGATACTATGTATAAAGTAGATAACTAATGAGAACCTACTGTATAGCACAGGGAACTCTACTCAGTGCTCTGTGGTGACCTAAATGGGGAGGAAATCCAAAAAAGAGGGGATATGTGTATATGTATAGCCGATTCACTATGCTGTACAGTAGAAACTGACACAATATTGTAAAGCAACTATACGCCAATAAAAATTGAAAAAAAACTAAAACAAAAAACTAAAACCAGAAAAAAAAAAAGATAAAGGGTTCGTGCGGCCTGTAAATATTGTGGATCCACTATTCTGCCTACCGCAACGTGCAGGCATAGGATTGCAAACCAGGAGGAAAAAAATTCAGTTTTACTGTATGTAATTTAATGCATAAAATAAAATGGCTCAACTGATTCTTAATATAAAGCAAGTTCTAGAAACTCAGCTTTTGGCCAAGGTGAGCCATCAAAGTCTATTAAGCGTAAGTATGAAGAGTGACATTTTTGTTTAAAAAAAATGTTCTTTTGTAGATGTGTGAAGGGTATATTGGGGGCTATGGAGTGGAGACAAGCTCATCAATTAGAATGCAATTAGTTACGGCAAGAGATGGGTGAGGATCATAATTAAACCCTGGAGCCTCATTTTCTAGAAATTGTGACTTCCTCTGGGAAGAGCCTAAGAGAAGGACCCTGGGTTTATGCTCCTCCCTTTCCCCTTACCCAATAGTAGTGTCTGCTTTCCATGTTAAAAGCACAAGGAAATTGTGGAGAATACAAAGCTATCATCTTCACATTTGTTCTCAAGAAGCTTAAAATCTGACATTCTAAATGATGAAAAGGAATAAACCAAGAAAGAAAGGGTGTGTGGGAAGGTTCTGAGCGCAGGCTTGGTCTGGATAAGAACGGTGGTACCCTGGTGTGGAGAGACTGCTTTTCAATACATTGCCAATGATGCTAGGGAGGGCAGCATAATACCCACAGCTGAAACTAGTTGGTTGGAGGGTCTTTGAAATTCTGCCCCAAATTGCAGCTCAGTAGTAACATTGTGGCTCATTTATAAGTTATAGAAGAGACTAAAGGAGCAGGTCTGTTTGAACAGTTATTCAGTGTTGGCCTTCATTGCAGAATACTGTGTGAGCCTGAAGATAGGAGTTTGGATGCATGTCTTTATTCTCTACCTATCATGATCCATCAACTCATCCTAATAAAAAAAGAATTCCTGGGCTTCCCTGGTGGTGCGGTGGTTGCGAGTCCACCTGCCGATGCAGGGGACGTGGGTTCGTGCCGCGGTCTGGGAGGATCCCACGTGCCACGGAGTGGCTGGGCTCGTGAGCCATGGCCGCTGAGCCTGCGCGTCCGGAGCCTGTGCTCCACAACAGGAGAGGCCCGCGTACCGCAAAAAAAAAAAAAAGAATTCCAGGGTTGAGGTTTTGGGGCTTCCAGCTTGAGGAAGATAGCCTTTAAAGCATTATTGAGTAGAGTGTCTTTGAACACACACATTTATATGTATTTAGGCTAGTGAATCAACCTGGCTTCTGTTACCAATGCTTCCTGTTATAGGTCCTAACGAGCGAAAGATTGAAATCAGAAAGTTAAAAGAGCAAAAATAGCCCTATATAGTTCAGGCATCCATCACTTAGGGCCTATTAGAATAATTGGCACTGAGAAACAGGGTAGCTGAAAACTTTTGATGCCAATAGAAACCAGATAAGAGGTAGACTCCGGTCTCATAGCATCGCAGCATGAACAGGAGTGGGTGGGGGCTGGACAAGGAATGGAACAAAGCAAAAGGAGTATCTGGCCAAGGCCCATCATCAAGGTGAGCAGGAGCCAGTGCATCAGGAAGGATCTTAACAGGACCTAAAAGCTGAGTACAGCCAGAGTCACACACATAGGTAGACTACACCAAGGAAAACTGGAAGCAACCTTCTTATCGAGCACTAGATGCTTCTGATCAGAAGGGGCAGTTTCTCCTGTGCACGGAGAGGGTGGGTTATAATGAAAATACTTAGAGAAATTTGAGTTCTAAGTTAATTTGTGGGGGACTTAGAGACAAATAGAATCTTTTAGTAACACTTGGCCACTTTCTCTGTCTTGAAGAGACTTCCGGCTATTGCTCTGTCCTGCCTTTTTAGTCACTCTTGTCAGTCCCTTGTGTGTGTTCTTCTTGCTCTGCTGGCCATCCTTGGCCTTTTTCTAGTCTCACTTTATGGATTCTCCCTGGGTTATCTCTTTGAAGCCTACGGTTCCTATCACCACTTATTTTGACGTATTCTAAAAATCGAATTCGTAACCCCAGCTCCAAATCCCAATTTCAGACTTCCTGCTGGACATCTGGGTATTCCACAAGACTCTCAAATGTATCGTGTCCCAAACCGAACCCAACAATTATCCTCTTACAGGCCCTTTGTTTCCCTGCACTGGTCCCACACCTCACCCTATAAGCATTTACTCTGGAAAGTCTTCTACAGCTCACCCTCCAACTGTATCTCCTTGCTTATGCTATCTGTATTTTGTATTAGTGTCTCACAACTAATTGAAATTATAAGTTGCTTAAATTTGACCTTGTGTGACACATATTTTAATAAAATAGTAAGCAAACATTGAATAATTGTGTCCTATTGCTAATTTGATAAACACAGCAGGGACAGTGGGGCAACGGAATTCCAAATATCTTATGTGCACAGACATGAAGATGACCAGGGATATTAATGAGTTGGGAAGTCTAGAGCCGATCTTTACCCCTGTATGTGGCACAGTAGGGCACTAACCTCTGTGTCTGTCCTGTAGAAGCAGAAGATAAAAGCCACAAAGATCATGTGCAAAATTATCCTGGACTGTGTTGACTGGGTGTGTCAGACCTGACTTGCAGAGCCTATACTGTGTCCACTGTTTCCTGCTTCAGGAGAACCCAGTCATTTTGGTTCTGGCATAAGAAATATCCCAACCTTGCCTACGGGTTGGAGGAAGGGAAAGGAATAGTTGTGTTATATTGATATTTTTTGTTTCGCCACTATACTTAGGCCGGAGGGCTAACATGCTTAAGAGAGTGATGCGTTAGAGAAGAGGAATACAAACTGTACACACTGCTAAGAGTCTGGCTCTCCCGCTGAGCTCTGTAAGGTACTGGATTGACTCCTTCCGTGATAGGCACAGAGGCTGAGTATGGGCATCCTCTGAATCTGACAGTCAAGTGGTCTTGAGGGAGCTATTCTTATAAATGTACAGTGTTACTGGTGGGTATTAATAGATATGGAAGACACTGTATTAAGACTGATTTTGGCCCAGAAAACTCTTTTGGGTTTCATGTATTTTGTCTGGTTTCCCTCAAGAACATTTTTAGTTTTTGCTTCTGGCTCTGTTTTCCTTTTGTCTCCAGAGTAAGAATTCTATCTCATCTCAACTTTTGCTACTAAATCTGGGAATAATTCTAGAATAATCAGTTTCTAACCTGATTTATTGACCTGGATGACTTTCTGTGTTCTTGAGTATAACTGTACATTGTGACTTTTTAAAGTTATGTACAGGTGTTCTACGATTTATTTAACCAGTTTTCAAATTTGGACACTTAGTTGCTTCTAGGGGTTTTCTGTATTGTTACAAATTTTAGATAGATTTATCTTCGTATTTTTATCTTAGAGTTTTGTTATTGTTGTTGTTAAATTTCTTAGGAGTGAAATCACTGGATCACAGGATATGCTATTGTTGCATTATTTTAACTTTTGCTGAAGTTTTAATCAACCAGCAAAGGTCATTTTTGAGAAAATAATGAAGCCATATTCCTGAATAAAAGGGAACCATGCAAAAACAAATCAATGAAATTTTTTCAGTTAAGATACGTGACTGGAAGTTCAGGGTAGTTTATTGAATATTAGGGTAATTGATTAGCTACAGGGAGATGTAAATATACTCTGGGCTTAGGAGGAACATTGGTAAAGACCTAGGAACATTGTCTCCTTTTTCTTTCTGAGAAAAAAAAAATTTTCTTGTAGTGAATAATATCTTATGGCCATAGAACCATAGAATCCCAAAGTACATGCAGACCTAGGCATAGCTGTTGACATCAAAAGGGGATAAACACAGTGGTGTAGCTATATATAACAGGAGACAGAAGGAAATACCAACTGTATGTATGGATCTCAAAAGACGCAACACAGAGAAGGAATGAGAGAAGAAAATAGCAGAAGGCAACAAGACAAAGGAGACACAGAAGGTAGATGATCTAACATGGTATACAGGGGTTCAGAAAGTATAGGATCAAAATTAGTTTGGATAGAAAAGAGGAACCTAAATATCCAACACTGGAAAGTGGTTAAATATATTGAGATGACTGATCAAATTTGAATATGGGCTATATATTATATAATAGAATTTTATTGACATTAAATTTCCTGATTTTGATAATTGTGCTATAATGTATAAAAGAATGTCCTTGTACTTAGAACATGAGTGCTGAGAAGGGTGAAGGCCATGATGTTTGCAGCATACTTTGAGATGGCTTAGAAACATAAGCGTGCACACACACATTATGAACACTGTGATAAATTTTAAAATGTGACCAAATGTTAACAGTTAGTAAATTTGCGTGAAGGAAATAAAGGAGTTAATTATAATGTTACTGTAACCTTTATGGAAATTTGAAGTTATTTCCAAATAAAAAGTTGAAAGAGGAGAAAATAAGAATACTCTCTATTCCCTGAAGTTATTAAAGGATGGCTTTAGATATTCAAGGATGAATTTGTAACCCAAAATGGACCAATCATAACTTTTCTTATAACTTTTCTATTATGATCCAGCATCAAAGACCGTCTTTGGGGTCACAGTACTGGAAGATGGAAGTTTAGAACCTGTTATCCAGTCACATGAAACATGTTTAATTGGCAAACTCCTCTTCTGCTCCATGGAATTTTAATGGGGCTCCTACAGAATTTGATACTTTACCCATCTTCCAGCCCTCAATGTTTAATTCAGGGATTAGCACGAGACCAAATCCAGGTCAATCAGTGTACTCCCCATATTTTTTTAGCAAGTAGTACTACGGATGACTGTCTCTTGCCTTTGGAATTTCAATGCTAGAATAATACAGATTTAGAATTGCTTGGGTCAATATTACTAGGTCTCAAAAAGACAGCTTATTTGCAGCAGGAAATAATGAGATCAAACATGTAAAATTAAGCAGAACTGAGCTAGGAAAAAAAATGCAGAAACATCCATAATGTATTTTCAGTCCCTGGTTCAGTGATGCCTGAAACCTGAAGATCCAAGCAGAGACTTCCTAGTTATAATAAATTATAATAAATCAACAGATTCCCTTTAGTTTTAGCTTAAATTAGTTTATAGTATGTAGTTGTTGGTTTGGATATTCTACATTTGTCAATTATGTCAAATTGGTTAATTACGTTGTTCAAGTCTTTTATCATTACTGATTTATCTGCTTGTCCTATCAGTCACTGAGAGAGTTGTTTTAAAGTCTTTAAATATAACTGTGAAATTGACTGTTTCTTCGTGTAGAACTGTGAATTTTTTCACTATTTTGAGGCTATGCTAATATGTGTGTACATATTTAGAATTATTCTAGTTTTATAGTGGTTTTACCCTTTTATCATTGTGAAATGTATCTTTGATCTGTAATAATGTCTCTTTCCTTAGAGTCTGCTTTGTTTAATATTAGTGTAGCTTTAAAAACTTCCTTTTATGTTGCTCTAAAATTCTTTTATCATTCTTTTATTTTTAACTTTTCTGAATTTTAAAATTGAAAGTATCTCTTACAAGCAGCATTTATTTGAGTTTAGTTGTTTTCAAGTATTTAAATCTTCATCTTGTAATTTTAGTTCATTTACATTTAATGTTTTTACTTATATATTGGTGTTTAAATCTACCGTCTTATTTGTTTTCTGTTTCTTCTATCTGTCCTATGTACCTTGTTTTCTCTTTCTAAGTCTTCTTTTGTTTGTATTTAATTGTTAAATTCCATACCCATTAGCTTGTTAGTTATACATTCTTGTACTATTTTTACTGTTACAACATTCCTTGACATATTAACATCCGCCCTAGAGATTACAACACACGTTTTTGACTGATTAAAGTCAAATATAAATGAATACCTTTACTATTTTCCAGACAATACAATGACCTTAGAACAGTATATGTTTTAAACTTAAAACATTGTATTTCTTTTATACTGTCAATAACTAAGTTTGCTTATGGATTTCCAAATACATTGCTCTTTCAAATACTTTTTCTTCACTTTTATGCTTCCCTCTTTTATCAGTTTCATCTGCCTGATAAACTCCCTTTAGAATTTCCTGAGCAAAACATATGGACAATGACGGTGTCTGATCAGAGATGAACATAGCCCTTTTCTGGAGATGCAGATCGGGGATAACTTACGCTATGTCTAATTCATTTCAGTTGAAAAGTTGGCAGTAGTATGTAGGCGGCTGTTAGAGCAAACAATCTCATAGACCTCTCCTTGTTTTTGACTCTACAGCACTCTTCTGTCTTAGAATTTTGGCCTCAGTTCCTAACACTAACTGTCAAACTTCCAGATCTTTATTTTGGATACATAGACTGCGATCCACATTGCATTCTGTCGGGCAATCTACCTGACAAGATTAACCAGAGATTAATCTGGTTAAACTCAAACTCATGAGGCTGGAAGTTTTACTGAACGATACTTACTAGCTGATCTACGTGGAACAAAAATTACCTCCTAATTTATGTTTACTTCCCAATACCATGTAAATTACAAAGTATCTTTTTGTTTTATGCTCAATCAATTCATATAGTTAATTTTCCATGAAAAACTGAATTATGTATGCTGCTGATAGTATAAAATCAAGACCATTTAATATTTTTTGACATTGAATTTCAAATTTGTTAATGTTTACACATTCTAGCTAAGTTTGAAAAGTTACTGACAATTGTTCAATGGGTTTTGTCTGCACTATTCAACTATAACATTCCTTTGAGTAAAAACATTTCATGTTCTCAGCATAAAGTTTTGTTACTGAGAGTGTGCCTTTTACACATCCGAACAGCCTGAATTGAGTTTTATTTTGAATTTTGTACCTGCTTCAAAGACTATTGGCACACAGGTAAAGCTTTATGAAAATACATGGAGGTTGTAAATGCCATGAAAATGCCACTTTTCTACTCTTGAAACATATGTCTGTAAATGACAGATGATTATTGATTTGTTGGTAGAAAAATGCACAAAAAGTACTGACCTCACCCACATCTTCACTCATATATCTCTTACATTTAGCAGAGAAATCACAATACGGTATACTTTTCAACCAGAGCACTTAACAATTTGATGGTGTCACGGCTCCCATGTGTCTCTCCATTTTGATTCTTCGACTAGTCTCATAAGTAGGTCCCTTATCAACTCTGGCTCTCTCCCACATACTTTGAACTGAACACAGGTAAAATGATACTTTAGAAAGGATTACACTCCAAGGAAAAAAACTGTCCTTTAGCATGTTGATCTGCTGAAGGAAAACCAAATGCAACTTGCAGCAAAATACATGTTTATCTCTCTTAGTCCATCAGAGAGATGAAAAATGGCTGCTCTTACTTTTACCTAATCAAAAGCTTCAATCTGTTTGTTCCCAGGCTTTACAGCCCAGCCTTGTGCTATTGTATATTGATTGTGCCTGAGGGCACCTCCTTGTGGAGAACAATTGATTTTTCTTTGTTAGCAAAGCGATTTTAATAGTCTTTCTACAGGCTGTCATGTTTCAAGGCCCCAGAATCAAGACGCACCTGTTACTAGAACTGAGTGATCAATCGCTCAACCCACAGAAAATGTGCCTGTCTGCTGTGCTGAAACACCTCCACAGCAGTTACTCAGAAGGTGACTTTAACTAGTTTTGATAAATATGCTTCCTGGGAGTCTCAGGTGGGTTATCTTAAGAAGTTTTACCTCTGGAGCCCGAAGCTAGGTGTTTTGTTACATTGCCATTAAGAGAGCTGAGTTGCAAGAACAGAGTTTTGCTGTTTGTTACTTTAGTAGTTTCATGCCAAACTTCCTTGCCAAAGCAACTAGCCCAAAGTAAAGGTCACTGCTTTGAAGAGTGAGTGATGATGATAACTCTATGTGTATTGCCCTTGATATTTGAAAACAGCTCCTCTAGGTAATTGTGTGGCAGGACTAAAAAGTCAAAGGTAGGCTCTGGAGCTTACTTCTGTACAGTCGCTGTCTCTTCTTGAGCAGTAGTGACTACTGTTTCCTTAATGTCATACAAAGTATCCCTTTTCTTTTTTAAACCTCTCCATGGTCTGGCTCACAAGGTTTTTCTATGTGTGTATGGAGGCCTCTCTGTGATCTATAGCCACGCTAAATTCTTTAAAAACTTCTAGCAAACCTTAAGTGTTTGATTCATGCCGTTTAAAGAACTCCTGCCTTTAGGTCATTGTTAATGGGACCAACTTGTAAAGTTTGTAGCCTTAAAGAAACCTCCATGCTAAAAAGTTTGTTCTGCTACAACTCAAAAACATGAAGTGACTGCCTGGAATTTGGAGTTAGTCCCAGTGTTCAGGTGAAGGAGAGGTGACTGCTTTTCAAAGAAGGACCCAAACACACTGCCACTGTCTTCTATAGGGATTGTTGGGCAGGCCTGGGATCCAGGTCTGTACAGTGAACAGGAGGAAAGAAGAGCTCTGAAACAAGGCTCTGATACCACGGGTAATATGTAGGAGAAAACTAACAAGATTCTGTTAATTAAGATCCAAGCAGAACTTGTTTCAGGAGTCATTTTATCTGACATGATCATTATTTCTGCAGGAAACCGGATGTTCAATGCTCCTTTTTACACTTTATCTTGCATATGTTTGTACAAAAATTGTCTTCATCCGGGGCTTCCCTGGGTGGTGCAGTGGTTAAGAATCCGCCTGCCAATGCAGGGGACACGGGTTCGAGCCCTGGTCTGGGGAGATCCTACATGCCGCGGAGCAACTAAGCCTGTGCGCCACAACTACTGAGCCTGCGCTCTAGAGCCCGTGAGCCACAACGGAGCCCGTGCACCACAACAACAGAAGCCCATGTCCCTAGAGCCCGTGCTCTGCAACAAGAGAAGCCACCCAGGGCTTCCCTGGTGGCGCAGTGGTTGAGAGTACGCCTGCCGATGCAGGGGACACGGGTTCGGGCCCTGGTCCGGGAAGATCCCACATGCCGTGGAGCGGCTGGGCCCGTGAGCCATGGCCGCTGAGCCTGCGCGTCCGGAGCCTGTGCTCAGCAACGGGAGAGGCCACAACAGTGAGAGGCCCGCGTACCGGGGTGGGGTGGGGGGGAAGCCACGGGGGGAAAGCCACCCAATGAGAAGCCCGTGCACAGCAACGAAAAGTAGCCCCGCTCGCGGCAGCTAGAGAAAAGCCCCCGTGTGGCAACAAAGACCCAACGCAACCTAAATAAATAAATAAAAATAAAAATTGTCTTCATCCTTGTGCCGCCTCCCCATCTGAGCCGTCTTCGTAGTCCCCATGCCTCTGCTTCGTTTCTCTTCTGTAGAGTGAGGCTTTTGCTTTTGCCTTAAGGTTTCTCTAGGGAATTAACAGGTCTTGTCATTTTGTACAGCTTCTGCAGCATGGATCAAACATTGGCTTACTATGCTGATGTGTGAAGAGAAAAATTATCTAAAGCAGGTGAGCTTTAATGAACAAATGTGTATTTTCTCTGAATTTGATTAGGGTGTGTGTGGTTTTGTTTTAATGAATTTATTTATTTTTGGCTGTACTGGGTCTTAGTTGCTGCGCGCGGGCTTTCTCTAGTTGCTGCAAGTGGGGGCTACTCTTCGTTCCAGTGCCCGGGCTTCTCACTGGGTGGCTTCTCTTGTTGCGGAGCACGGGCTCTAGGCACGCGGGCTTCAGTAGTTGTGGTGCATGCGCTTAGTTGCTCTGCGGCACGTGGGATCTTCCCGGACCAGAGCTAGAATCCGTGTCCCCTGCATTGGCAGGCGGATTCTTAACCACTGCACCACCAGGGAAGCCCTTGTTTTGTTTTTTAATTAATATGAAGAAAGTTAAGTCCAGTTCTCACAGATATTAATCAAATAAAAATTGCTACTCATTCTTGAAGAGGTGCAAACGTAAAATTTACAAAATAAGTGGAGTGGAGGCTAGAACCATGAGGAAAAAATTTATCAGCAGGTTCATTAATTATTTTGGATTTGGAACTTGGTTTTGTTTTTTAATAGTGATAAGAATGGTGGAGTACTAGGAAAGTTGTGGAAGATGCTGTTAATTTTACTTAAAAATGAGAAGATGGTGTTTCTGTATTTTATTGTTATAAATAAAACTTCTTAAGTGTTTTGGGAAAAAACCCACAGAACTTCTAGCAAGTCTTGCAGAATCATGTCAGCACTTTAAGCTTGTAGCCATCCTGTACCATAGTACTATTAGCTACCATTGTTGAGAATGTTGCGCCTGTTATCTTAATCAACTTTCAGTCAAATTCTTCAAGGTATGGACTATAGGTCATGCTTTATAAATGACATTTGAGAGAAATTTGTGAGAAATTACGAAACATCAGGTTACATACATACATAAGTGACAAAAGCGATATTTGAGCCTAGTCCAACCTCTTAACCACAGTAGTATGCTGTCTCTCAGTACGATGGTGTAAATGTGACTGGAAGTTGGAGAGTCCTTGCCTGGCTCCCAAGTGCAGAAAAATCCCTGACCCCCCCCGTAAGGGGAGAAACCTTTTCAATTCAGCAAGCATTTTGGGGAGGTCTACGACATGTTACACAGCATGGTAGACTTTGGGGATAAAATAGCAGACTAAGAAAAATAAAATCCTTGATTTCAAGAATCTTGTCATGAAGTAGGGAGAGGGAATTGTCACTGAGGGACTCAGCAGGGGAACATACCCCCTGAGCCTGGAGTCAGGGGAATGTTTAATGAGAGAGATTGCTTTTGAATAGGTCTGGAAACACACATCGGGTGGTTAGGAGTTTAACTGTGCCCCCTACCCCCAAATTCATGTCTTGAAGTCCTAACTCCCAGTACTTCACAACGTGACGTTTGGAAACAGGGTTTTTGCAGAAGTAGCCGAGTTAAGATGAGGTCATTAAGGTGGGTCGTAATCTGATTTGTGTCCTTATAAAAAGGGAAAATTTGGACACACAGACCCAGCGAGAACGCCATGTGAAGGTTGGATTTACGTTGCCAAGGAAGGCTAAAGGTTGTCAGCGAAACGCCAGGAGCTAGGGGAGAGACTCGAACATACTCTCCCTCCTTGCCCTCAGAAGGAAGCAGCCCTTGCAAATAGACTCCTAGAAATTTGCTAAGCTTGATTTCGGACGTTTAGCCTCCAGAACACTGTGAGAGAATACTTTACCGCTGTTTAGGTCCCCCAATCTGTGGCACTGCGTTACGGCAGCCCTGGCAAACTAACACAAGGGTTTTGACCAGAATAATCTCTCTGGTTTTGACCAGAGAGATTTTTTTGGGTTTGTTTTGGTAGTAGACACAGGGGGAAAAAATAGCAAAATCTGAAGATTAGGAAATACTTGTCGTCTGAGGAAAGAGTGAGAAGCCTCCAGTGTTTCTGGAGCGGGCAGCCCAGCAGCACTCTCAGAATTGTGCTTTAGGAAAACTCACGTCACGTCATAGGTTAGAAAGACTGACAGATTTAGCTGGCTCCGAAATTTTTTTGCAGGTGGAAGTCAGCAAGGAAGAAGAGAAGGTTGCTTGATTTGAGATGATTTAAAAACTGAACTTTCTTTAAAGATGTCAGCAACTCTGGCCCTTATATTTGTAGATGAGGGAAGAAGCCCTTGTCATTTTGCCTGAGGGATTAGAACCGGGAATAATGATGCAACAGGTTAGATTTATAGAAGGCAAAACATTTTAGAAATGTTTTTTCCATCCGTTCAGGTCTTACATGGGTAGAAACACCCGTTGCTGGTCAGTCGGCAGACTTGAATTTGAGTCAGCTTTGCAGTAAATTACATAACCAGATTGGTTAATTTCTCCACATTTCTCGATTTTGGTTTTTTTCTTAGGAAGAAAGTGGTGGCAAGAGGGAAGAGATATGGGAACATATGTATATGTATAACTGATTCACTTTGTTATAAAGCAGAAACTAACACACCATTGTAAAGCAATTATACTCCAATAAAGATGTAAAAAAAAAAAAAAAGGAAGTGGTGGATGTATTGGTAGTTATGTTCCTTTCAGCTGTAATAAACTCTCTTCTTAAGGAATGTGGTGAGTTTACCTTCCCTTTAGATGGTTTTTGTTTCATCCTGTATCTCTTTCTCAGTGTTTTTAGGCTGTATTAACATAGTTAAACCTTTGAATAACCTTGAATTTTAAGAGGTTGCCCACCCACTGCTAATCCTCTAATCATTTGAAGTGCTCATAGAATTTACATGGTGTCCAGAGCCGCAAATGCCATAAGTAAATGTGTTGCAATCACAGCTAGCAAGTGGGAAAAAGTCAGAGATTTAAGGGAAAAAATAAAAGTTCAGAAACGAAGTGAAATTTCAGTAACATAAGTAAAAGCTAGCTGAGAAATAAAAGGAAAAGAGGAGATGGGCTAGTACAGGTGTAGAAAGAGAGGAGCGTAGATCTAAGCAAGCAGCATCTAGGCGATGAACAGGTGCAGCAAGAGAGGTGCAAAGATTAATGATTTATTATGGAAAATTCACATCAAGTGTCTGTTTCTAGCTCTGTTACCGAAGGGGACTATTCTCACTAAGTGAAACTAATCAGTGCTGATTACTCACATCTAACAGTTTTAAAGGGGTTAAGGGTAAAGGAGGGGAAGAGGTGATGTAGGCTTAAATGCTGTTTCTGTATGCGTGTTCTCATGACTGAACAAATCATCTGCCACAGCAGTTGAAAGGAGGCAGGGGTCAGCAAACTGTGGCCTGTGGGCCAAATCTGGCTGACTTCTGTTTTTGGAAATAAGCATTTATTGGGACATAGCCATGGCCATTGTATACATATTGTCTACGGCTGCTTTTTCACTACAATGGCCAAGTTAAATAGTTGCAACAGAGATCATTAAGCCCCCAAGGCTGAAAATACTTACTCTTTCACCTTTTACAGAAGAAGATCTCTGACCTCCGCACTAAAGGATGCTTAAAATGCATTTTTTGGCCTACGTATTTTTTTAATTGAAATATAGTTGATTTACAGTGTTGTTAATTTCTGCTGTACAGCAAAGCGATTCAGTTATACTATATATACATTCTTGTTTAATATTCTTTGCCATTATGGTTTATCACAGAATATTGAATATAGTTCCCTGTGCTATACTGTAGGACCTTGTTATTTATCCATTCCATACATAATAGTTTGCATCTGCTAGTTCCAAACTCCTCATCCAACCCTCTCCCACTGCCCACTTGGCAACCACAAGTCTGTTCTCTATGTCTGTGTGTCTGTTTCTGTTTCATAAAAGTTTATTTGTGTCATATTTTAGATTCCCCATATAAGTGATATTTTATGGTATTTGTCTTTCTCTGACTTACTTCACACCGTGTGACAATCTCTAGGTCCATCCATGTTGCTACAAATGGCATTATTTTGTTCTTTTTTATGACTGAGTAATAGTCCATTGTATATATGTACCACATCTTCTTTATCCATTCATCTGTCGGTGGGCATTTAGGTTGCTTCCATGTCTTGGATATTGTAAATAGTGCTGCTGTGAACGTTGGGGGTGTATGTTTCTTTTCGAATTAGAGTTTTCTCTGGATATATGCCCAGGAGTGGGATTGCGGGATCATAGGGCAATTCTATTTTTAGTTTTCTGAGGAACCTCCAAACTTAACATATGTTTTAGAGAATTCTCAGCTCTGGAAATTTGACTGCTTGAGTTAAAATACTTTTTCTTCTGCCTGCTAACCTTGTAGTCTTGGACTAGATATTGCCACTCTTCAACTTTGAGTTTTCCTCGTGTATAAAATGGGTATAATAATAATCCTTCTCTACTAGGGTGGTTGCTAGGACCAACTAAATAAGCGTTACAAGCACCACTGCTCCTGATTTTCACTCCATCTATGCTATTGTATTGCTTCCTTATTGGTGTCTTCCAGGGATTATTACAGTTTCTGTCGTCCATGCTGACCCTTTACTACATACATTTGTGACCACCAGGCATTACAAAGGTCCTCAAAGTTCCAAAGTTTCACAGCTATTTGTAGCAGTTTAGAATAGGGTGACACCATTTTGCTTTAAAATTTGTTAGAGGCATGCCAAGCAAATACACGATGTGCTCCACAGTTTTAAAGTTTTCACTGAAATTGTCCTTTTTTTTTTTTTTTAACATCTTTATTGGGGTACAATTGCTTTACAATGGTGTGTTAGTTTCTGCTTTATAACAAAGTGAATCAGTTATACATATGTTCCCATATCTCTTCCCTCTTGCGTCTCCCTCCCTCCCACCCTCCCTATCCCACCCCTCCAGGCTGTCACAAAGCAGGGTGAGCTGTGACAGGGCGAGAGAGAGTCATGGACATATACACGCTAACAAACGTAGTAAGGTAGATAGCTAGTGGGAAGCAGCCGCATGTCCTTTTGTTTTAAACTTGGGAGTCCTGTCCCTCCTTTAGGACCCAGATAGAAATCCATGGTGGTGGGCCAGTGACTGCCTGACAGGAGAATCACTTTTCCCTTCTGAAAACAAACGTCTTGGAGGTAATCAAGTTGGTCGTTGAAAGCTCTCTTTTTCCTTGGAATGAGTTCACGCCCTGGAGACTTCCCAGTTCCCTATGCAAATAGTTCTCTTTCTCTTCATCCTTTTTACAGGTATTAGAATATCTGAACTCCAACAGATGACACAGTTTAGGCTAAAGCTGGTGACTCCTTTGCCCTTCCTTACTGTTGTACCCTTTATAGTATTCACAGTAGGGATAACTGAATATATTTAGAAATAGTTGATACGCTTTAAGACAATATCAGTTGCTAATATTTACTCTGTGCCATTTACTTATATGCATTTGTTGTAAGCCAGGTGCTGAGCTAATCACCTTAATGTATTGATATTTTATCTAATCCTCAAAAACTTCCAAGGTATTGTCATTAATCCTACTTTATACATGAAAACTAAGTCTTTTAAGGAAGATTAAATAAATGGACTCAGGTCACAGTTAGTGGTAGGACAAGGTTTTGAAACCAGAGCTTTTTCATTCCAAAGCCCCTACTGGTGAGCGTCACTGTGATGGTTTCTCAATATCAGTAATTGTTATGAGTTTGAATTGTGTCTCTTAAAAACAGATGTGTTGAAGTCTTCACTATAGAATGTGACTTTATTTGGATTTAGGGTTGTGGCAGATGTAATTTATTAAGTTAGGTCATACTGGAGTTGGGTGGGCCCCTGATCTGATATGCATGGTGTCCTTATAAGAAGACGGCTGTGGAAAGAGAGAGACACACCAGGAGAACCCTATGTGACAAAGAAGGTAGAGATTTTATTTATACAGCTGCAAGCCAGGGAGCGCCAAAGATTACTAGCAAACCAAGAGAAGCTAGAAAAGGCGAGGAAGTATTCCCCTATAGGTTTCAGAGAAAACATGAAACTCGATCCTGCCAGCACCTTGATCTTGGACTTCTGGCCTTCACAAGTGTGAGACAATACATTTCTTTTGTTTTAAGCCACCCAGTTTGTGGCACTTTGTTATGGCAGCCCTAACAAACTACTACTGTGATACAGATGGAGAAACTCTCAGGAAAAAGATGTTACGATGCCATGAATACAGAATCCAAAATATACAGTGAAGAGGGACAGGAGACTCCAAATAAAACAACTTTCTAAGGAGGAAGAGACCAAAAAAAAAAAAAAAGTTGAAAAGTGAGATCTCTGATGACATCTGATTTTAACAGGACATCCGTGAAGAATGAAAGCAGGGATGTGTAAAACCAGAGTAAATCAATACAGATAAGTGAGTTCGTGATTAACAAGGTGGTTTTAACTTGGTGGCTTGGTGATGGTGACCTGGGAAGAGGTAGTTACATACAACTAAAGACCAAAGCTAAATAAGTGCAGATTGGATTTAATGTAAACTTCTCAAAGTTAAAATGACATCCAAATGTAGCATTCTGTAAATCGCCTCCAAAGAAGAAAATACACTAGAGCTGTAGTTTAGATCTACAACCATAAATTGCCTGATAAAAAGTAGCTAAAATGGCTCTCTGTTGAAATAGTCTGTTATTGTTGCCTCTCGCATCTCAGCTGAGCTCTCACTTTTCCCAGTGATGGAATACAGCATCAGGGCGCTCGTCCTCTGCAACAGACTCACACCAATTTACTGTGTTTCCAAGTAATAGACACATCCTAATATGTAGGTGTTTTAAACAATTCATAAAAATATAGATTCATTCAAAATCATGTAGTTTTTTCTTTTACTGCAGTTAATTTGAAAATGGTCAACCTACTTATAAAAATTAGAGTGTTGTATGCAAGAAGCACGTGAAGTATCAGATGTGCAGATAAATGCTTTACATCCAAAGCCACGGTCCTTTTTTCCTCTTTGCCTTGTAGCTGCTTGGATTTCCCTTCCTTTGATCTTGTCTACCTGACCAATCCTTTAAGGTACGGTTTAAGAAAAACTTCCTTTGTTAAGAAGCCTTTACAAACTGCCTGTCCCTTAGCCCATGTTGCTAATCTCTCCTTTGTGCTAACGGTACACTGTAAAAATATTGTTTATTGTGTAATGTGGCATACTTGTGTGCCTAGCTGTAGAACGTGAGCCCCTTGAGGGCATGGCCACACCTTATTAATATTTATATATCTGACATCTAGTACAGTATCTGGCATATAGTAGCCACTCTCTAAAGAACGAATAGAAGAACAAATGTAATTTGCGAAAAAAAATATTAGGGGAGATGCAAAAGAATTTATCAGTCCTAGATCTTCTAGAGAAGATCAAGAATAGGCTCAGGATTCAGGCAGAGATAACATGAGTGAGAAGACAGAAACGCTAAATGCCTGTTCTGTTTCCAACTTGTGTTTAAAGATGAATCCTCTTAAAAATGAAGCCAAGATCATGGTTGAGAGGATATAAAATTGAAGATCAATGAGGTGGCTATAAAAGGCACTGGACTGGTTTCAGTGAATACAGGTCTCTAAGATTAGGTGAAGGACGTTCTCAGGTTTAAAAAAAAGCTTCTTTCCAAGTCACTAGGTTATTTTGATTCTTTCTTCACAATGTGGACCAGGAATCCCCCTCAGGGCTATCACTGTAGTCGGACATTTGATTATCATCAGCTTCAGTAATACAGTGGCCTCATTTTTAGCTTATTTCCTGCCTCAGGTTTGTCTACTCTTCAACCCATTTTGCACACTACCTTGTTCCTATCATTCCTCTGTTCAGAAATCTTCACTTGTTCCCTGCCTGCCTACAGACCAAAGTTCATCTTCCGTAGCCTTCAGTGGCCTCTCTGAATCCATCCAAACCATTGTTCCAACGTAATTCCCCATCATCCACTGGAATATCCTTACTCCATTTTATTTTATTCTTTGGGAGATACAGTTCATTAAGTCTATTATTAAATATAACTTGATTGTTTTATTTTTGAAAGACTCTTTTGATGCTTGCTACCACCTGATAACAAAGGACCCACAATTTCTGGAAATTTTCATCCTCTCTTGGACCCTTGATATTTCTGGGAGTCCTCTGCAAGATTCTCCCATCTTTGTGGTTCCAGCAAAGTCTCCAGTTTTTCCCAGGAAGCTGTCCTTCTCTGAGAAGAACCTAGTGAGTGGTGTCAATTATAGTTTGAATTGTGTCCTCTGCTCTAGGTGGTCATAGCTTACCCCAACTCTGGGGTGGTTCAGGAGTACCTTTATCTCCTATGTCACTGTCAAACTCATTACTTAGTTGATAATATCCATGTGGCACTTACGTAATTGGCTTGTTAGTTTAATAATCCAGTTTGGTTGATTATTTCTAATACACTCAGCATCATTACTACTCTCTTTATCACAGAGAAGAGGCTGGAACTATATTTCACAGAATTTACTTCACTGCGTGTCCCTGGGTTAGAGTTTCTCCACATGAAACCCTTGCATGCAATTTGAAATGTGAATAGGAGTAGCTATTATTTTTTTTAGGCAAAAGCAGCCACACCTGTGGACAGACACGATTCACCTTGCTGCTCTAGGTTGATGTCTTAGAATTCTTGGACTACTAGAACAAAATACCATAGATGACATGATTTAAACAATAGAAATTTATATCTCACAGTTCTAGAGACTGGGAAGTCCAAGATCAGAAGTCAGCACGGTCAGGTTCTGGTGAAACATTTCTTCTGTCTTGCAGACAGCAGCCTTTTCACAGTGTCCTCACGTGGCAGCGGTGGTGGGGTGGGAGTGGGTGTTGGGGGGGTGGGGTGGGTGTGAGTGGGAGAGCATGGTAGACAGTAAGCTCAGGTCTCCCTTCCTCTTCGTATCAGGGCACTAATCCCATCATGAGAGCCCCACCTTCACAGCTTCATCTAGACCTAATTACCTCCCAAAGGCCCCGCCTCCAAATACCATCACATTGGGTTTGTTAAGTCTTCAATATGTGAATTTGGGAGGGGACACAATTCAGTCCGTAGCAGTTGAGATATTGACTGGAAGCATTCGGGAGATTCTTGAGAATTTCATCAGCTTCCTGCAGAGTTGTTGAGACCCATCTACTTTGGTGCTTTAGGTTGAGATTGAGGACAGCAGTTTCCCTGACCTTAGCTCCCAGTCCTCCCAGTGATTTTCTGTGTTGCAACCTTTCACATTTAGAATGCAGAAAGTAGCTTTTGTTGAGGGGAGAGAGATTGGATTTCCTGCCTTGACCAACACATGGCATTTATGGTATTGAACTCTGGATCTTGCCTGGTGATGTGAGAGTCCTTGCGCTCCTGCATGTCCTGTTGGTATACCAAGAATGCAAGACCCTGACTGCTGTTTCTCAGGGTTGTGTTCACAGAGAGCAGCTTTGACAGATAGGTAAAGTCTCCCTCTTTGATGAGCAGCAGGCTTGCTTATTGCTTACCATGAAAGTAATAGATTCTCTAGTTCAGTGTTCCTCTGCTATAACACAATCTACTGAGTGTGCAGATATCTCTTTGAGCCCTCTGCATCCCCCGCCCCCAGCCCCCGGGGCTTGGGTGTGGGGCAGTAGGAATCGACACAATCATGTTGACGCTCATGCTGCTTGCTGTGTCATGTATGATTAATAAAGTCCTTGGATTCTAAACCAGGAGTCTCTTGTCTTCTGCTGGTGTCTATGAAGCATAAATAGGCTAATTTACCAGTTTTAAATGGAATAGAATCAGATTCCAAACTTGACACCTGGGATACAGTTTGCATCCCAAATACTAAAGAGGGGCACACAGCTCCATGCCTTTCTTATGCTAGGTGATGACCTTTTTGAAGACAGAAATTTCAATTTTATTTTATTCACTTTTGTAGCCCCATAGCTCTATATATTTTGCAATTATATTAGTATTCATTAAATAGTTATGGAATGAATTAATGAAAGATATTAATACATATTGCTTTCAGCTCTTCCCAGCATTTATTAGAATACCTCAGGATCATTGTAGAAGCACAGATTTTTTTTTTTTTTTTTTGTGGTACGCGGGCCTCTCACTGTCGTGGCCTCTCCCGTTGCGGAGCACAGGCACCGGACGCGCAGGCTCAGTGGCCATGGCTCATGGACCCAGCTGCTCCGCGGCATGTGGAATCTTCCCGGACTGGGGCACGAACCCGTGTCCCCTACATAGGCAGGCGGACTCTCAACCACTGTGCCACCAGGGAAGCCCAGAAGCACAGATTAACATGGTTTCATCTCTGGAATTCTGATTAGTAGAAACTTTGATTTTTTTTTTAATTGTGAGCATTAAATATACTGGAGTTTGTCAAGTGACTTATATGTTGTAGGTTCTCAAAGTTAGTTATGTACTTCTCCATTCCATTTTTCCAAATCATTCATTTT
Organism: Aethalodelphis obliquidens; assembly: GCF_003676395.1. Lineage (NCBI taxonomy): Eukaryota > Metazoa > Chordata > Mammalia > Artiodactyla > Delphinidae > Aethalodelphis > Aethalodelphis obliquidens. The sequence goes on along the minus strand of NW_020837949.1, from coordinate 66,273,846 downwards.
TCCCAGTTTTATTGAGATATAATTGGCATACAGCACTATATAAATTTAAAGTGTACAGCGTAATGATTTGACTTACATATATTGTGAAATTATTTCCACAATAAGTTTAGTTAACATCCATCATCTCATATAGATATAAAAAAGAAAAAAGAAAAAAAATGTTTTTTTTCCTTGAAGTTAGAACTCTTTAGGATTTACTTTCTTCACAGTCTTCACATTTACTACACATCAGTGTTAACTATAGTCGTCATGTTGTACATCCTTAGTACTTATTTATCTTATAACTGAACGTTTATACCTTTTGACCACCTTCATTCAGCTTCCCCTCTTCCCCTGCACCCAGTCCTGGTAATCACAAATCTGATTTCTTTTACTGTAAGGTTTTGGTTTTTTTTAGATGCTACTTATAGGTGAGATCATACAATATTTATCTTTCTCTGTCTGATTTATTTCATTTAATATAATGCCCTCAAGCTCCTTCCATGTTGTTGCAAATGGCAGGATTTCCTTTTTTATGGCTGAATAATACTCCATTGTATATATGTACCACATCTTCTTTATCCATTCATATGTCAGTGTACACTTGTTTCCATATCTTGGCTATTGTAAATAATGGTGCTATGGACACGGGGGTGCACATATCTCTTCCATATACTGATTTTAATTCTTTGGATATATACCCAGGAGTGGGATTGCTGGGATTATATCTTAGCTGTATTTTTAATTTTTTAAGGAACCTCCAAACTGTATTCCATAGTGGCTGTACAAATTTATAACCCCACCAACAGTGCACAAACGTTCCCTTTTCTCCACATCCTTACCAACATTTGTTATCTCTTGTCCGTTTGATGATAGCCATTCTAACAGGTATGAAGTGATATCTCATTGTGGTTTTGTTTTGCATTTCTTTACAATTAGTGAGGTTGAACACCTTTTCATGTACCTGTTGGCCATCTGTATATCTTCTTTGGAAAAATGTCTATTCAGGTCCTTTACCCATTTTTTAATTGGATTCTTTGCTTTTTTGCTATTGAGTTATATGAGTTCTTTTGTATATTAACCCCTTATCGGATATATGGTTTGCAAATATTTTTTCCCATTCCAGAGACTGTCTTTTCATTTTGTTGACTGTTTCTTTTGCTGTGTAGAAGCTTTTTAGTTTGATATAGTCCCACTTTTTTTTTTTTTTTTTTGATTTTGTTGCTTGTGCTTTAGGTCATATCCAAAAAATCATTGCCAATATCTGTGTCAAAGAGCTTTTTTTCTATGTTTTCTTCTAGAAGTTTTATGGTTTCAGGTCTTACATTTAGGTCTTTAATTCATTTCAAGTTAGTTTCGTGAGTGGTATAAGATAGGGGGTCTAGTTTCATTCTTTTACAAATGAATGTCCACTTTTCCCAGCGCCGTTTATTGGAAGACTGTCTTTTCTCCAGGGAGTTTTCTTGGCTCCTTTATCAGGCATAAGCTGACTATACCTGCGTGTGTTTATTTCTGTGCTCTCACAAATGGTTCATTTTTAAATGAATCATTAACAACCTTTGTTCTCTGGATTATTTTTTCATATCAAGAATTTCAACTTCACAATTCTCAGAGATTGTTGCAATTTTCTTAAAAGTTCCCAACTGTCCTGGTGTGTGGAATGAAATTAGGCCTATTTAAGATGAATTCAAAGAACTGTTATTTTTCTTGCTTTCCTAAAGTAGATATATCATCACTATCAACTATTGTTTGCGAGAACCTTGTATACCGAATGACATAGATAGCACCTCTTCTCTACCTTTTTTGGTGCTATCATCTCTACAGGAATAAAACTACCTTTAACTTTATAATTAACACTTTTTACACCAACTGTGAAGGCTGTGAGTTTTCAGATTAATATATTTTTCCAGACAGTCCAAGGTTATCCCAAGAAATTCAGCAGTTAACTATCACTGGAAGCTTCTAGTGTCCTCTCAAGCCCAATTGCAGCCCAGTCTCTGGTTCCATAGCTGAGAGTCATGATTCCATAGCTCTGCCTTAGAGAGCTGGCAGGAGGCCATAAAAGTAAACCAGTGGGTAAGAATCAAGTGAAATGGGCCAAGGTGGTGGGATTTACCAGCCTTTAAAGTAAGAGCTTAGCTCTTTGATTTTAGAAAGGCGGAACACATTTTGGTTTTAATTTTCTAATTTGTGGTTCTAAATGCCTCAAGATTTAGTCAAGGAGTAAGGCAGTGGTTAAACTTCTTTTTTCCTGCTGGTATGAGCTGTTTGAGTCAAGCCACCAACCCATATCCCTGCAAATGAAACATATTTGCGTTTCTCATGTGTGTAAGCCTAGTAAATGTTGATTGCTTTCAGCTCACTGACATAGCTCCCCCGTGCTTTCCATTTTGTTACCAAATAATAAAACCTGAAACAGAGGCACCATCCCTGGGCTTAACAGGAAGCATGACTCACACCTCTAACCACCAGAGAAGGGAAACAGCAGTGGTGCACTTAGCTGGTTTAAAATGAGCATTAGCACTAGCTTTGTAACATACATTAGAAACAGTGGCCTTCCCAGCACAGTCTTTCCTCCTGAGCATGGTTAAGGGCTGAAGGGCAATCTTACTCCAGTAAGGGAGTGCGTGAAATAATATATACCGTGTTCTACTTGCCCCAGCAGAAGAACCCCAGCACAAGGATTTACTAATTATACACTTGCTTTTCTGCATCTTTGCTTATGTATCAGGATTTTCTTTTGTTGTTGAATGCAAAAAAGCAACAACAGCAACTCATATTGACTTAAACTATAAAGGCAATATTTTGTATATTTTGGTTCACATCCAGGTTAGGACTTAGGCAATGTTTGATGAACAGTATTTCTTTTTTTTTTTTTTGCGGTATGCGGGCCTCTCACTGTTGTGGCCTCTCCCGTTGCGGGGCACAGGCTCCGGACACGCAGGCTCAGCGGCACATGGGATCTTCCCGGGCCAGGGCACGAACCCGTGTCCCCTGCATCGGCAGGCAGACTCTCAACCACTGCACCACCAGGGAAGCCCGACAGTATTTCTTTTTTGATGACTGTTTTTCTCAGGTTGTTTCTTGTTTGTTTGTTTAGTCATGGTAGGAAAACGGCTGCACAAGTGTTGGGATGTATATCTCTAACCACAGGATCTGGAATAATTTATCTTTACTCAACTATTGAAAAAAAGGAGTAGGCTTTACTAATTGGACAAAATTAGGTCACATCCCTACCTCTGACCCAACCACCAATCACTGTGCCCGATGCTGAGTCAGCCTGGACCCCTGACTACCCTGAACCTGTGCAGGAGTGAAGGTGTTTCATGGAACAGATGAGGCCACTTAGCCCTCTCTGCTTATTCTCCGAGCTAAGACGGGGTGTCGCTGCCGATGCTAGCCAAACCAGAGTACTGCAGCATGGCACTGGCCTGGTGCGTGTAGGGAGGAAAAAACCCAGGGTCTACTACAGTGTGGAAGCGTCTTGGCCTGAGATTGAGGAAATTGATGTTAAAGACTTAGCTTTAGCCAATTATCTTGTGATTTGGCCAGATCTGATCTGATCTCTCAGTTGTATGTTAATTCCTTTTACACAGGATTTTTTTAAACAAAATTACTCCTGGGCTTTTGGTTGTGTTTTTGATTTTTGTTTTTTCTTTTTTTTTTTTAAGAAAATTCGAATCTAGTTCACACAACCTCATTTCAAAACCAAAAGTAATTCATTCACTTTAAATGCCATATGGAATAAATAAATGTTTCAAAACAAATCAAACTTAATTCCCTGTAAAAATCATCAGCATTGGTAACTCTGATTATATATGTAAGGCCAGCAAAGGCCGAGGCTTTTGGCAGGCCTATAAAGGAGAAATGAAAGGAATTAGAAAGCAGGAGTCACTTCGTGAATTAAAAAGTGATGGCAGAATTGTTATTTTTATAACTTCCCAGAATAAAAAAAAAAATGTGGGCTTGCAGCTGAAAATTGGCTGGTGATCACAGCCTGGCAGACTGAACAAGGCACATGAACCGTGTGTTTGGATCATCCATTACATTAGCACACACTGAAAATAACCAAAACTGGAGGGAAATCTTACCACCAGTTCAGTTCGATTCAAGAAACAAATACCGATTCAGTAAGCCCTCTGTCCCAGGCTTAGCATTCAAGAGATGGTAAAGAAGAGGAAGAGATTGAGTCTGTCATCAAAGAGCTTACTGTATTAAAGAAATGAGGCAATCATCTAACATTAAAAAATAATTTTAAAGTGCAAGCCCCATTTTAGAAGGAGAGAGTGATTGTGTTACATGGGTGTCAGTAGTGATATCTACCATGTATATGGAAACCCACCTATGCCAGGTAGTGTCTAGGATTTTACATTCTATTAAAAAAAAAATCCATGAATTAAACTTTACAATTTTAACTTACTGATAAAATAATGGACAGACAGAACAGCTTACATACCCTGCTCAAAGTTATCCTGTTCCCAAGTGGCAGAGTCAACATAAAAACTGAGGTTTTCTTGTGGCTCGAAAGTGAGTCCCTTCTCCCACAGTGTGCTCTTCCTAGGAACCTTCTCCAGGTTAGCAGTTTGAGCGTATTGATCAAACATCAAAGTCAGACAGAAGTGAAGGAAAACTGAGTTCTTCACCTCCAAGGAAATGTATATCGCAGAATCAGTCTCTGACCAGATTTTAACAATCCAGGAAAAAGAGATCTGTGAGATACACACATGTATATCACAAAACAAAATACAAAAAAATCTAAAGAGTAAGTAAATATATACATATATAAATATTTTATATATACATAAAGTATAATATAAATACATATTAAACATATATAAATATTTACCCTTTTTAGATTTTTCTTTTGTGTTTTGTTTCTCTTGTACCACTCAAGAGGGAGAGAAATTGACCCATCCCTACATCAGCATAGAGAGGGAGATCATTCAATGTTTATTTCACAGATAATTGTTGACTGCCAGCTTTGTGTTAGTCACCAGAGAGATGAAGTTCACAAAGAAGATTTTTATCCTCAGGGGGTTGATAATCAAGTAGGAAAAACAAATTCATAATCAATTACAGTACAAGATAGGAGTCATAAAACAGACATGTATATAGCAAGAGAAAAATTGCAAGAACGAAGTGGGAAGTAAAGGAGAATAGGAATGGGACGGTTCACAGTTGGTTAACTTGAGGATTGAAGAATTTACTAAGCGGATAAGAGGAGGTGGAGGAGAATTCCAGGCAGGAGAAATTCCATTTACATGGATATAGAAACAGCAGGTCACCTTGGCTGCATTTAGGGGTGAGATTTAGTTGGGTCTTTTTTTCTGTATGTCAGTGATCTCCAAAATTTTGATTGTGAAACCCATCAGTGAACATTTTTGAATATGAACATCCAAGATATGTGTATTTCTGTGGTTATCACTGTTGTCCCATTCTGTAAATACAGGTAAAACTCTGCTTGTATCAAATTAAAAAATCAATGACAACAACAGCAATAATAGTTACAACAATAAGTGCTAGCATTTATTGGTCAAGTAACTTCCAAACTATTTTAGGTGCTTTTTGTGAATTAAGTCGTATGCCCTTTTCAGCAACCCTATACAGTAGATGCAGTAGTAACCCTTTCTTGTTATTAATGGGAAAATCCAGGTATAAATATGTTTTAACTTTTTCTACCATCAACTTCATGGATCATTTTGCAGTAAATATTAACAGACACCAGATGTGGTCATGACATACAAACCTTGATCAGATATCTCGAGGAATATTGGGGGTGCTTTAAAACGTGTGTGTGTGTGTGTGTGTGAAGATTGGTAAGAGTCAATGTTAAATGTCATTGAGTGTCCCTTCCTGTCTTTAGTGTTCCACAAAATAGTTTTTGCAGCTCTGTGATTAAACAGGTAACCTTTCTGGACCTTTGTTTTCTCTTTTCTGAACTTCACTTTTATCTACTGTGATTGGGCAACTCTATTGTTTTCCTCAGATAGTTTTCCAAATAACGTTTTTTTCAAATTATAAATTTGTCATCTTTCTAATGTAGAAAATTTGGTAAAAAAGAAAAATATGAGGATACAACCATGGATGCATATTCCACCAGCCAAAGAAAATGCTGTTCACATGTTACTGTATATCCCTTACAGTTCCAGGATATCCATCGTGGGTTCTTGACAAGTTTAGTCCTTCAATTAAGGCCTCCCTCCACCTCCCCACCCCTTCTACATCAGCACATTTTTCCTTTATACATGGTAATTTAGTTTACTCTTTGCCAGCTTTGGATACGGTAATTAAGCCAGATTTCATTTAAGACTACTTACTTACTGATCTCTAGATAAGAGGAAATTTCTAGCCCTTTGCAAGAAAATTTCTCATAATTTCCTTTGAAAGCCAACATATTTATGAGAGTGCTTTGCAATAAATCCCCTTCTTTTATATCTTCTAAATTAAACCTACATTGTGTTTTGAAGTCTTTGAAAGTTATAAAAACAATTATTATTTCACCCATTCCACTGTACAAAGATGCCTGCCCACAAGAAAGGGAAACCAGTTACGTAAACATTTAAGTGGAGTAAAATGCACTAATGTTCTTATAAAAGTATGTAGGCCCTCAGTACTGGGATTAGTAATAGAGGTGGAAGGACCACCAAGAGAGTATTCATAGGTCAATAGATGTGAAATACATCTTCCGATATGTTTGGAAATGTCAAGACTCCAAGCAGTTTAGTGCTGGGGCTCCTGGGGTTTGGCTGTCTGGGAGTAGAGTGAGACCAGAGGAAGGCAGAGAGGGGGACTAGAGACAAGAACTTGATTATGGGGAGTCCTGAAGGGCACGTAAAGGATGTAAGATTTTAAATGTAGGCAGCAGCAGGCAAACCTGGATTTCAATCCTAGTTTATCAACTTCCTCAGCTGTAATTTCTTTATCTGGAATAATAATTATAGGTAACATTTATAGTTTAGAATTACACAGCTAATAGCACAGATTCAAATCTCAGCATTCTGACCTCAGAGACCATGTAACTGGGACCTCTACCGTAATAACTCTCCAGATGAGGGCGGATAGTGAGTGTAAAATTAGGGGCATGGCCCTGGAGGCAGAATGCTTACATTAGCTCTTCTCAAAGCATTGTCTGGGGTGTCCTTAGGGTGATTGGGGTGGTCCCTGAGATCCTTTTAAGGAGTTTGCAAGGTTAAAATCCTGTAATAATAGTAGTAGGAAGTTATTTACTTATTTTCATTGTGTTGACAGTTGCATTCATGGTACAGAAGCAGTGGTGGACAAAACTTCTGGTATCTTAGCACAGCTAAATGCCTTGACACCAAATGGTACTAGCAGTCCTTGAGTTCCTTACCACCATTCATTCACCGAGGGGGGCAAGCCATGGAAATATTAATCTTATTAAATCTCAGTCTTTGAGTTCATGTCTGTTTAATATTTTGTGTGAAGAGATGAGAAGTACTCAAAGAACGTCTATTAAATGTTAAGGTAGGACAGTTATTTCCAAAGCACTTGGTTGATTGTTTCAGGTGCAAGCTGAACTAGCCAGCTTTTTCAGGAGCACTTGAAAGAATGGTGCATAGACAAAACTGTGGCCATTGAGACTTGGGTGGTAGACATGTTTTTTTGAAAATGAAAAAAGTGAGCTTATCACTTCAAGGAAGACAACTGACAATGTTTGATGTCAGTGAAAAAATTTAAGTGTTCAAGAGATAATTAGAATTCTGGGAAACATATCCATTACTTTCTAGTACTAGAGATTTTTCTGATGAGATTAATGGTGATATTAATGAATGTGATTTTTTAAATATTATGTGGTAAACTGGGTCAATAGTTGGAAGATCTGCATAATTCAATAAATTACGATTTTCCGAACAGCCAATGCATGATGTTACGTGATAACAGATACAGTCAAAATGCATGATAAACCAATGGATTTTAATGGAACACATTACAGAAAGTTTATTAATATGATTTCAGATACCACATTGCAACTGTTCTTTAAGAAACTGCTACTTGATGAGTTTACTATGATATCAAAGAGGAATATTCACAATTATATGCAAAAGTTACTAAAATACTTCTCCATCTGTTCAATTATATAATAATATGAAGCAGGGTTTTCTTCATTTACTTCAGTCAGTACAACGTATTATATATCAGGTTGAATGCAGGAGCAGATATGAGAATCCAGTTATCTTTTATTAAGCCAGACATTAAAGAGATTCATAAACATTTAAAACAACAGCACTGCTCTCACTGTTTTTTTCTGTTTGCTTGTGTTGGAAAATATAGTTATATTTCATAAAAATATGTTATTTATAAAAGAATAGAAACTTTTTTAAAGGATAGAATAAGAAAACCACCAGTTCCAGAAATGGCAGTAAAAATCCAGAGAGGGATTCTCATAAAAGAGGAGACATAATCTGAAGGAAGTCCTGATTGACTATATGAAAGTATGGGAAGAGGGTGCTCCATGGGTTGAATGCCAGTTTCGACTCTAAATGTAACGACTCTAAAAATCATGTTACATTTTATTATGATAAAGAATATAGGAGGGGCTTCCCTGGTGGCGCAGTGGTTGAGAGTACGCCTGCCGATGCAGGGGACACGGGTTTGTGCCCTGGTCTGGGAAGATCCCACATGCCGCGGAGTGGCTGGGCCCATGAGCCATGGCCGCTGAGCCTGTGTGTCCGGAGCCTGTGCTTCGCAACGGGAGAGGCCACAACAGTGAGAGGCCCACGTACTACCAAAAAAAAAAAAAAAAAAAGAATATAGGAGGAACAGATTTGGACACTGTGGGAGGGGAAATGGTAATTTTAGTTTTGGACATATTGATTTGGAACTTACGGAGGGCATACATTTAACAACCTTGATTAGGACGTTGGAAATATAAGTCTGTACCCAAGGGATTTGACTGGGCAGGGGATATGAGTTTGATATGTGTTAGCAGCTCCATGTATAAATTAATGGGATGGACACAATTAACTAGGGAAAATATATATAGTGATAAAAGAGGAAAACTGAGGACCAGTCCATCCTGCTAGGGACAGGTGGGGCAAGACAAGTACAAAAAGAACACTAAGAATGAATTATCAGAGGAAGAAAGAGAAAATGTTTAGGAGAAGAGAATGTTTTTGCGAAAGAGAAGACAATATGTGGAGAAGAGAATGAATGAATGTTTGTGATGAGACTTTCAAAGTCTTTTATTTTTTAATTTAATTTATTTTTTACAACCAATTTTTACTGGAGTATAGTTGATTTACAATGTTATGTTGGTTTCTGCTGTACAGCAAAGTGTATCAGTTATACATAGATCCACTTTTTTAGATTCTGTTCCCATATAGGTCATTACAGAGTATTGAATAGAGTTCCTGTGCTACACAGTAGGTTCTTATTAGCTATCTATTTTATATATAGTAGTGTGTATATGTCAATCCCAATCTCCCAATTTATCCCTCCCCCCTTTCCCCCTTGGTAACTATAAGTTTGTTTTCTACATCTGTGACTCTATTTCTGTTTTGTAAATAGGTTCATTTGTACCATTTTTTAAGATTCCACAAATAAGCGATATCATATGATATGTCTTTCTGTGTCTGACTTACTTCACTCAGTATGACAATCTCTAGGTACATCCATGTCACTGCAAATGATATTATTTCATTCTTTTTTATGGCTGAGTAATATTCCATTGTATATATGTATCACATCTTCTTTAAAGGAGTCTATTTTAAATGCTGCAGAAAGAAAGATAAAAACTGAAGAAAGTCCATTAGTTTAGGCCAGTGGTTCTTTTATGGTGGTCTAAGCCAATGGTTCTCAAACGTTAGAAGGCATCAGAATGGCCTAATGGGCTTGTTAAAACAGAGATTATTGGGTCTCAGCCCCAGATTTTTAGTAGGTCTGTGGAAGGGCCCCAATATGTGCATTTCCAACAAGATCCCAGTTGGCACTGATGCTGTTGATTCAGGTACCACATTTTGAGAATCATTGGTTTAGGCAGTTGGAAGATCCCTGTCAGTCTTTAGCAGAGAATCATAGTGGGCCTGGGGGACTAGAGTGCAAGGCAGTCAGAAAGTACATTCAGCAGTTCCTGTTATTCTTTTTTTTTTTTTTTTTGCGGTACGCGGGCCTCTCACTGTTGTGGCCTCTCCCGTCGCGGAGCACAGGCTCTGGACGCACAGGCCCAGCGGCCATGGCTCACGGGCCCAGCCGCTCCGCGGCATGTGGGATCTTCCCGGACCCGGGCACGAACCCGTGTCCCCTGCATCGGCAGGCGGACTCTCAACCACTGCGCTACCAGGGAAGCCCCCCTGTTATTCTTTAAGAAACTTGACTTTGAAGATAGATAGGGCAGTTGCTGCTAAAGATGAAGGATATGGGAAGGAATATTTGCAATGTAAATAAATAAATAAATAAAATGGTAGTGACTTGAAATTGTCTGTTACTGGTGTTGAAGTAGGCAGAAGAGTGTTTAATGGTGTAAGAACTTGCAGAAATGGGATCCAGAGTAGAGGTTAGGAACTAACACCGAGCAACAATGTTGGTGATAAAGATGGCCCAATAAGGGCTACTGTATACGATAGGTCCTCTGGAAGGTGTTAGATATTCATTATCATGGTTAACAATTTCAGTAACCCTGTAGGGTCGGTGGAAGAACAGATCATTTTTCTAAGATCTGTGGGAAGAAGGAAAGTATCGCTTACCTATGGGTAAGCTAATTGTCATCAGGTTTGAATTTAAAATAAATAATTGAAATTCAGAGAAGAGCAATACCTTGGAATAAAGCAATGGAGAAGGGGCTGACATGGTCTAAGAAGCTGTAGTAGGCAGTAATCCCCATTTCCTGATATTTACTCCCTTCTGTAATTCCCTTCTTTTGAGTGTGGACAGGAACCTAGTGACTTGCTTCTAAAGAATATCATGGAAGTGATGGGGTGTTAGCTTCAAGATTAAGTGGCAAAAAAAATCCTCTGTCTTGTTCTTTGTCAGATTGCTTGCCCAGCCAGAGGAAGTGGCCAGTGTTTACTAGCAGCCTATGGCCAGCCCTGGGCTTCACTGACTTAAACCTCCACTTCACTGACTTAAACCTCTCAATAATATTAAAAAAAAAATCAGTTACCAGATTGTGGAATTTCATTTTGAATACACAAACCTAAGTTGTAAAGTATATATGCATTTATATTCACTGTCTTAAGTGTATCTGCTATTTGGCTACTTATATTTAGAATTATGAGAAACTTCTGTGAAATCTACCTGCTTATCCCTTTTTATATCCTATTGGTAAAGACAATTCTGTATGCAGTTTTAGTGAAGATATATTTAGCATATTTCTCACTCTACGGATTCAGAACTTTGAATCAGCTAATCTGATGGCTTAAAACTATATGTTTGTTCCCTTGTTAGCTGCAAACCCAGAAAAGAAAAGATGCTCTTCTGAGTTTAAAAATGACTGCTTTTTAGTATATAGGCAGGTTTTGTTTTCTCTCTTAGTTTTAACTTAGCTTTAGATAGAATACATTTAAATGTATCTTTCTATCCATCCATCCATCCATCCATATATCCATCCATCCATCCATTCTTCCATATATGTTCAACATATACTTAGCTCTTGAAATTCAACTGAATTCAATGCACTTGAAAACGGACAGGTCCTCCTTTATAATCATCTCTGTACCACCACCATCCGTAAGAGAAGAAAAATGATATTTTTATGGTAAAGCATGCATCTTAATATTACGTATCAAATATTATTTAAGCTCTGTGATTATTGGGAATTTTCCGTCAAAGATAAACACTAGTGAACTTTCCCCTCTTCCTCCCTTTTTTTTACCTGCCAAATACAAGCAAATACTAAAAATTACATTACAAACGTGTTCCTGAATCAAAAATTGATAGGAAAGTAAAGATAGGTACTTTTTAAGCAAGTGAGAAAAATCGCTATTCAAATTCTGGTAGCCTTGAAAGTAACATTCACATAAATTGTTTCAACAGGGAAATATATTGAACAAACCTACGTTTATATGCAAAAACAATCAGAGGAACTAATTTGTTAAGCTGATTTTAATTTCATCAGTTTTTTACTTGAGGGATTAAAACATACTGAAAAAAGCCATAATGATCAGTTTTACTGGAGGAAAAACTAGACATTTCCCATGGTCAACATCTCTAAAAAACTGCACAGTTACCTATGCAAAGAGGTTTCTCAGTAAATGGATTTACAAGGAGCTTCAGTGAGAGGATGGATACTCCTGGTAACTTTTGAGATAGCATGGGAAATTTAAGGTAAATGATGCTAAAAATACGCTACAATAGTACCTAGTCTCTGCTCTTATAATAAAATGATCACGACAGTTCTTCCTTACCATCAAAGCAGATGGCTCTAATGATTTTTCAAGCCATCGTTAATTCATTTGCAAACAACAGAGATCGGTGGGCAAATGTGTACTGAGAATAAGATGTTACTGTTCATAAATGCTCCTAAAGTTTGTTTTGTCCTATCATTACTGGAAAATGGTGTTTACCTAAGTTAAATTATTTGTGTGAACCATCCCTGTGACAGTGCTGCAGTTATAATAAATGACCTGTAATGTGAAAATGAACTTCACCTGGGTAAAGTGGTGGTGGTAGTGAAATTGACCTCATGGAATAAGTGAGCACATCTATGTCCTTTAAATTAAAATTTTATGAAAGAAACATTAGGACTTTTCCTATTTTGAGAATATGTTTACTAGGATATATTTAAGGTATCCTCCATAAGACATAGAAAATACTATATATAATGTTAATAAATTCTGAATTATATATTTTATGATATTATCATTACAAGTTCTTTGAATAGTTTAAATATCAAATAAGAGATGATTGAAACCTTCCAGCACATGTCATTCAGAGTAAAGCCAAGTTAGTAGATTTACCAAGGCTTTTGTAACACAGCAAAACATTTGTATATGTTGATTGGGCATTTTTTTTTTTTTAAGTTGTTTGTCAGTTCTGGTTTTAACCAGAGAGTAAGTCATAAATAAAGTACATATTGTTGCTTGTTTGCTAATAAAAGCAATCTTCTGCACCTTAATTTGAGTTTTTGAAACTTTTCACAAAACTTTGGGGGGTTTTTATCAATATCTTTGTGGCCTCAAGTTAGAAGGTGATTGGAGATTTTAATCTTGTCCATATTATACATTACAGACAGATCTGAGGGAAAAATCTTTCCCAGAACAAGCATTTATCACTTATTGATGTGAGTAATGTTTCCAATTAGGGCACACAAGCCTTGTTTTCTTTCTTAACTGATCTTACTTGGACTAAAATATGCTTCATGATTTGTGATTGATGGTTTGCCAGATAAATCATTTAAAAGGTAGCAAGGATAGACAAAGGTGTTGGGATGCCCCTGACTATAATAAATAACATGAGATACGTGTTAAGAAAACTGTGAAATTAGATATTGAAGAGCATTGATGCTTGGGGTAGAAGATGCTTTGATTCAAGCTGGAATTATAAGTAAAATAAAGTTGTATTCTGAATTGCTTAGACCAAGGAAAGTTACAGGTGGTATTGGTGATGGTCTGTTCTCTTGTTTTCCTGTTGCTCTAATCTAATTATTGTTCACCTAACTTTCACCACCCAGAAAAAGATTTAGTGCTTTTAATAATTATTTTGAATTGAAGCATGTCTATGATCCAAACTTCTAAATAATCTAAACAGGTTATAGCTAATAGTATTAGCCTTGGTTTTAATTTAATTTTACTTAAAATAAGTAAAGTGTACTCTCCTGGCATATATGCCAAAGCTAAAGAAATCAAGATAACTGCTCAAAGAACCCTTGTAACATCTCAACATCCATATCTACTTTGAGAAATGTTTTACTTTTGTTGCTGGTCTGTCCCTCTTTTCTTAAGAAGGGTCTCTTTAGGAAGTAAAGTATTATTTTACTAGCTGAGTTTACAAAAAAACTTTTCCTAACAATGTGTCCCCCTTAAAGAAAAGTATCTGATTTTATTTAAAACAAATCATAGGGGCTTCCCTGGTGGCGCAGTGGTTGAGCGTCCGCCTGCTGATGCAGGGGACATGGGTTTGTATCCCGGTCCGGGAAGATCCCACATGCCGCGGAGCGGCTGGGCCCGTGAGCCATGGCCGCTGAGCCTGCGGAGACTGTGCTCCGCAGTGGGAGAGGCCACAACAGTGAGAGGCCCACGTACCGCAAAAAAAAAACAAAAAAAAAAACAAACAAAGAGAACAGGTGTTTCTCCCTGTGAATTTTGACAAGTTATATCGATCATAAATAGAATTTGGAAGTAATAGTTGTTCAAATGGAGGAATCAATTGTTACTTCATTGGGTAAGATTCTCTGTAAGAAATCTCCCTGTAGTCTAAATAACTTAGCAGGGGAATATGTTTCCTTTGGACTTGTTTTCTAACTTTTATGGTTAATTAGTTCATTCAGAAATATATATCAAACCCTTTATATGTGCCAGGCATTGTTGTAGGTGCTAGGAAGAAAATGCCGAAGAAAACAGTGTCCTAAAGAAATGTAGCTCCATCCTTTTTGGTCCACAAAATTTTTATACCATCACTTAACTTGTAAATGTGTGTCAGTTTTTGCAATTTATCAACCCCCTTTATGTAGCCTAGCAAGTGAGGGATGACCTGCCAGATTCAAATGCTGTATGTACCCAACACTGATTGTTTAATGCCAAGATTGTCAGAGTGTGATGTAAGGAAATTCTATTTAAAATGTGTTACCATACTTCAACTAAAGAGAAAACAACCCTACAGAGAGAGAAAACTAGGAAAAGGTTTAAGAGAGCGAAAAGAATTCATCAGTATCAATTTACTATCACATTGTGATGCTGGACCAATATTTTTAAATCTTGACTTTAACACCCATAGCGAAGATTGTAGTTAGTACCAAGGAGGTAATGCTAGGTAACCTGAGCTCTTAGGATTAAGGTTTCCCTCTGAGGATGAAATTAGACACAATCATCATGAAACAACTGAGATCAGTCAGCTATAGAAATACCTGGACTAAAGCCATAATCTGTGACTAAGGAGTCTAGAAACAACTAACAACAAATTTCATGACTAAGTTCTTGGGCGACTGCCTTAGCATGGCTAAAGCCGTTACATACTCGATTTTGTTTGATCCTATCTGTAAAAGAAAAAAATAAGTTTGTTGTTATAAGAAAACTTAAAAAAGCCCAGCAAAATCTCTGGTAGTTTTGAATGTCCTCAACTTGGCCTGAATATGCCATGGTGTTTCTTTTTTCTCACTTACCAAGGAGTTGCCTGGTTATTAATTTAACGTTTATACCTATGTTAAGACAGGCTGTGATCCCATCTTGATCACATCTCTGATAAGGGTACTCTAATATCTTTGGAGGCTGGACTAACAGTAAGTTATGAATTGGACCTGGTCTAAGACAGGAAGTTGTGGCCTTTGGTCAAAGTGGAGAGAGGATGACCTGTCTAGGCTTCCAACAGGATGTATCTGTGGACCACATTCAGTTTATAATCCCTGATGGATACTCTTACACTGAGACAAGAATCTGTTGAGAATCACATGGTTAAAAGAGACTTTTAAGATCTCCCTTTTGTTTCTTTATAAATGAAGACAAAATTTATCTGGTGATCAAAGTGTATGTGTGTACATGTATATCTGTCTATATACACAGATACATATGGACTCACACATATGCATATACATATTATACTCATCTACATATATCATCTCATATGAGTACAAGTATATATATGTATATATGTGTGAGTACATATATATGTATATATACACATATATGTACGTATATACATACATGTGTATATATGTATATATATTTATATATTTCTTGGGTAACAACTTTTTTTTTAAAAAAGAGGATCATAGTTTACTCTTTTATCCTAGAGGCGATAGTATCTTTTATTTTCTGTCTGAATTTTCATCAAATCAGTTGCTCAAGATAGTTCCTCAAGCAGGGAATTTTGTGCTCGTCAACTTGTTCAGGAGATCTTGTACTTTAAAGGCTGTAAAATATTTTAGGGCAATTTGTGATTGCATTTCAAAAAGTACCCTGAATGTGGAACAGAAGCTTAGCTTCCTCAGCTCTGAGAGAGCTCACTGATAATGGTTGGGGAGTATGCGTACTGTTTAGGTCAAGCAAATTCCCCTAAAGAAGCCTTGGGCAAAGCTTTTGGGGAGTAAGATAAAGCCTTTAGTAACTGCTAGGAATATGCATCTTGTGATTGTCTCATATTCCCCTCTCATCATCCCCCTGTGTAGGAGCAAAGAGTGGGGGGTGGGTGGAAGGCACCCTGACCCCATCCCACCTGCAGGTGTGCCCTGATTGACCCAATCATGAAAATCTCCCTCCTGCTACGCTGATTGTTCCGGAGAGCTCCGCCTTAAGCCTAGCTTTCCATGCTCTTCCTGTGTCAATTAAGTTGGTTTAGGAATGGGTGAGTCTGGCCCAGGAAACATGGGTGGACGTTAAGCCACTGGGGAGAGAGCTCCTCCCCTTTCTAGGCGAGCTGGCTGCAGCCTGCAGCGTCGATCTTTCTGGATGGTGTGGCTTGTGGATATGGATTTTAGAACCGTGGCAGCCTTTGAGACCGGCTCAGAATGAACCTGATGCTAGGAAGTTGATGCAGAAATGGGGAAGAGGAAGTGTCTTAATGATATCCCTGAGCTGCTGAGTCAACCCCAAATCTGAAGCCCTATCTACCTCTGCATCATCCACATATGTACACTAATAGATTCTCTTTTTTGCTTAAGTCAGTTTGATTTTTCTTTTCTGTTTCTTATTGTATAGAGTTCTTTGTGAGGTGAGGACAGGTTTCCAAACACAGTATGGTCCTTTCCCCCCTTTTTTAGACTCAGATGAGCACAGATTGCTTTGCAGTCATTGAACCTGTGCCCAAATACCCTTTCCTGTGGCTCAGCTTTGGTGAAGGAAGGTGATCCTTGCTCTCTGCCATTAGCTTAACATTGTAGAACAGTGAAGCGGATTACATTTTTAAGCTGGAAAAAGAAGTGAACATTATTATTACTTGTCAATTATATGTCAGTGAAGCTGAAATGTAAAGAAAAGAAGTGGACATTATGAAGTACTTTTACTTCTGGAAGAAACGTTTATAAAATACACAATACAAGTAACGCCTGTACACCAGTCATTTACACCGAGGGCTGTTTGAAAATCGCTCACAGAGCTACGCTTTGGTAAAGAGGCAGATTCCCTACAACACAGTGACTTTTGTCTCACCTTGAATAGAAACTATTAATTCCTATTTCTTTGTGATGCTTTGAAGTATATCATTCTTATTACAGGGAATGTCATGAAGAAAACAGCAAGCCTCTGCATGAAGAGCTGTGAAATTCATTCGCGGGTAACAGCAATCAGCTCGTGTATCTGACACAGTGCCCACAAAAATGGTACAAGGCTACAAGATCCAGGGAAAACTAGAAAAAGTCTAGAACAGCCCCAGAGGAGAGGTGCCTTCCAACGTAGTGTGGTGAAAGAGGTCTGAATGGTGCGTCTGGCACAGTGACACCAGCGATGGTTTGAGTGAGGATAATTCAGCCTGAGTTTTCACGTCTGGTGCCAAAAAAGCAGCTGGCATCATGGAGGGAGTCTTCCCCAATGAAGGAGGAGAGGAGATACGGTGGCATTTAGCACAGAAAGGTCTTGGTTTGCAGTTTCACTATGGAATGAATGCGATGTGGCACCAGCATGCTGTCTGGCACCCAAGTGTTGGCTTCCAGTTTAAAACAGCTCTTTGTGTCCCTGTAAACAGGGAATTTCAGTGAGGAAAGCCAGAGCAACTAGAGCGGAATAGAAGCTTAAAGAGAGGCAATACGATCATACAGCTGATGTTTCACGGCCTGATATGTGAAAAACCTTACAAGAGATAAACAGATTAACTTGAAAACGTATTACAAATCACACTCTGCTGTTGGGAAAACGATGGTAGCGTCTCCTGTCTGACTGTACACCGTAGTGGCTCTTTGGGGACCATGGTCTCTGACCAGCTTTCAGGTGATTGCTCTATCTTTTTCTATGCTGGGCTCTCCCTTGCCACACTCTCTCACAATGGCAACAGTTTCAGGTATAGAAGAGAACTCCCTATTTATAGGCCAGAAATGGAGTTTTAAAAGCTCATTGCAGAATGTTTGTAAGTCCAGGATATACACTGAAACAATGAAGAAAAACAAAGGCCAGGGAAAAAAATAGGGTTTAGAAGTACAAGCTAAACCCTTCATGAATGTAGGCTGCCTTTCAATAGAAAAGTATATTATACTTTTACCTTTTTTCATTCTTCTTTTTTTAATATAAATTTATTTATTTATTTATTTTTGACTGAGTTGGGTCTCTGTTGCTGCCCATGGGCTTTCTCTAGTTGCGGCGAGTGGGGGCTACTCTTCGTTGCGGTGCACGGACCTTTCATTGCGGTGGCCTCTCCTGTTGTGGAGCACAGGCTCTAGGCACGCAGGCTTCAGTATTGCAGTATGCGGGCTCAGTAGTTTTGGAGCACGGGCTCCAGAGCGCAGGCTCAGTAGTTGTGGCACACGGGCCTAGCTGCTCCGCAGGATGTGGGATCCTCTTGGACCAGGGCTTGAACCTGTGTCCCCTGCATTGTCAGGCGGACTCCCAACCCCTGAGCCACCAGGGAAGCCCCTCATTCTTATTTTTTAAAAAATCTGTTCTCTGTGGATGATTTCTTGTTGTTAGACATTACGTATCCCTTTCCCACTGTTGTCTTCAACAGGCTTATTCTAGAAGTTAATTTTGTTGATGAATATGCCATCTTTCAGGGACCTTGGAGCCACCTTCTTGTTAGTGAGAAGATGCCGATTCAAATTTAGTGATTTATTTCTTTAAAAATAATCAGTAATTTTTAATAACTCAAAAAGGACACTTTTTCTAAAACCCACTGAAGAGAACGTTTCTTCAGTGACAGTATCTGGCCCTGAAACAGCTAGACTGGAGAAGAATAAATATGAAAATAGTTGAATTGATGGAAATAATCAGCTAATTGAGCTTCATGGTACACATTTGAATTGAATTATTATTGAACTGAAATTATTATTTCAACTTTATACATGGGAAGAACTGAGACAGCATTTGAACAAGATTAAATATTTGTGACCAGAGTAAAGGAGACACATATTTACGTGCTTCTATTATGTGTTCTGCACTGTGAAAACTAAACATGTTGTGTTATTTGATCCTTGTAGCAAACAACTTCTGGAGCACAGTGGCTTAGCCAACAGAAGATGTTTCTTGTTTCCACAGCGTATTTGACATGGGTCAGTAGGGATGCTTTGCACCAATTCAGGGACCCATACTGATGGAGGAGCTTTATAAGAGCTTTGACATCACCAAAACAGGGACAGAGAACACATTCTTCTGTCGTTCTTGTCATGGTGAGAACATTTAAAGTGTTCTTTCATAACAACTTTCAAGTATACAGCATGGTATTGTTAACTATAGTCACCATGCTGTGCATTAGATAACTGGGACTTATTCATCTTACTAGTGATAGTTTATGCCCTTTGACCAGCCTCTTCCCATTTCCCCAACGCTCCAGCTCCTGGTAACCATTAATCCATTTTGTTTCTCTGAGTTCAACTTTGTTAGATTGCACATATAAGTGAAATCATGTTGTATTAGTCTTTGTCTAACTTATTTCACTTAACCTGTTGAAGACTTTTTTATTATAAATGGATGTTGACTTCTGTCCTGTGATTTCTCTGCATCTGTTGAGATGATAGTGTGATTTTTGTCTTTCTTTTATTGTGAAGTATCACATTGACCGATTTGCATTTATTGAACCATCCTTGCATTTCATTGATGAATCCCACTTGACCATGGTGTATAATCCTTTTAATGTGCTGTTGAATTTCATTTTTTAGTATTTTGTTGAGAAATTTTACATATACTTTCATGAGGAATGTTAGCCTGTAGTTTTCTTCTCTTGTAGTGTTCTTATCTGGCTTTGGTGTCAGGGTAATGCTGGTATTGTAAAATGAGTTTGGGAGTATTTCCTCCTCTTCAAATATTTGGAAAAGTCTGAGAAGAATTGGTGTTAATTCTTGTTAAAATTTTGGTAGAATTCACCTCTGAAGTCATCTGGTCCTGGGATTTTCTGTGTTGGGAACTTTTTGATTATGGATTCAGTCTCCTTACTGGTAACTGGTCTGTTCAGATTTTCTATTTCCTCATGATTCAGTGTTGGTAGTTTGTGTATTTTTAAATAACTTATACATTTCTTCTAGGTTATCCAATTTGTTGGCATATAATTATTCACAGAAGTCTCTTATGATTCTTTGCATTTCTGTGGTTTCAGGTGTTTTGTCTCCTCTTTCATTTATAATTTTATTTAAATCTTTTCTCCTTTTTTCTGTAGTAGTCTAGCTAAAGGTTTGTCAATTTTGTTTATCTTTTCAAAAAATCAACTCTTAGTGTTTTGATTTTTTTCTATCATTTTTCATTTATTTCTGGTCAAAGCTTTGTTATGTACTCCTTTCTGCTAACTTTGGCCTTTTTGCTGTTGAAGCTCTCTATTGAATTCTTCGATTCAGTCATATTTTTCAGCTCAGTATTTCCATTTGGTTCTTTTTTACATTTTCTGTCTCTTTGAACTTTTGATTTTGCTTTTATATTGTTTTTCTGATTTCCTAAATGTTTGTCTGGGCTTTCTTGTAGCTCTCTGAGCATCTTTAGAACAATTATTTTGAATTCTTTGTCAGGAAATTCATGTATTTCCATTTCTTTAGGGTCAGTGACTGGAAGTTTCTTGTGTTTCTTTGACGGTGTCCTGTTGCTCTGATTCTTCACAATCCCAGTAGCCTTGCATAGGTGTCTGCACATTTGAAGAAGCAGTCATCTCTTCTAGACTTTATGAACTAACTACCTTTATCTGTTGGTGGGGGCGTGCTGGAGCATGCTGTGGCCACAGTGGTGCAGGGTTTCAAGTTCAAGAGTGTGTGGTGTGTCCATAGCTCAGGCCATAGAGGTCAACAACTGTGTGGTTCTTGGTGGGTTCTCTGGGGGTCCACTTGAGTTCCTGCAAGGGCTGTTGGTGTCCTCAGCAGTGCCCCTCAAGTCCAGCAGCTAGGGACCAAGGCAGGCAGCAGGGGTACCTGGGCCAGTGGTGTGACATACTTGG
Organism: Aethalodelphis obliquidens; assembly: GCF_003676395.1. Lineage (NCBI taxonomy): Eukaryota > Metazoa > Chordata > Mammalia > Artiodactyla > Delphinidae > Aethalodelphis > Aethalodelphis obliquidens. Next base: position 66,252,705 of record NW_020837949.1, on the reverse strand, counting down.
ATGTGGAGGCCAGCTATAGGTGTCTGTAGTGACAGAGGCCAAATGCAGACACTCGCATGGTGGTGAGGGACCAGGGTCAGCAGCAAGGGCTGGGCTGGACTGCCTGTGCACTAGCAGCTGTGGGTGCCTTGGCTGTCAGCGCACACTCCTGTTGCTGCAGTGTTGCCACAGGGGCAAGTGTGGCAGTGGAGGCCAGTGTTTCAAGTTAGGCCAGGGTCATGCAGGTGCATAACTGGAGGGGCTGACCTCAAGCTGATATGGTGGTTGACTTCAGCCATGCAGGTCTAGACTGGTGTCTTACACTGGTGCAGCCAAAGAGCTGCTGGGGGTCCTAGGCCCTGGTAGTGGATGGAGGGGGTGGGGAGGGACTCAGGTGACTGGCATCTGAAAATGCTAACCTGTAGGGTGAAATCTCGTGAAATCTGCAGTGAGTCCATGGCAGCCATTCTGGCCATTGGTTTCTTCAATGGCAATAGTGGCTGAGGTCTTCTGCAGAGCAGATCATTGGAAACTGTGGTCACTCCTGTAGTCGATATGGTAGTCCCTGCCATTCATCCTGATTCCTCACTTTCTGGGTTGCTGAAATTTCTTAGGTGGACTCCCGAGCTCTCCTAGAGCTGTTTTTTGTTCGTGGATAGCTGTCTAATTGTTGATCTTCTACACGGAATGGAGGCTGGGGTCTCCTACTCCACCATCTCAGTGAGGTCACTCTCCATTGACTCTTCCATCGTCCATTCAGTCGTGACACATTTCATTAGCTAAATGTGGCCACACCTAACTTAAAAGAGGCAGGGAATTACAATCTTACTGTGTCTTTAGAGGAAAGTCAGACTATATTTGGAATGTCCTAAAGATTACCACAATCTTTATTATCCTGAGAATAGGGAGAGTCAGAGGGCTTAGATAGTTTACCAAAAGTTATTTCCTTGTTCCCTGACTTTTCTCTGCTATTCTGATCACTACATGGTCTCTCACCCCCTAATTATAGATCTGAAGTATGGCTTGGTTCATTCTGGGGTTTAACAAACACTACATCTAATTGCCATATCAAGTATTTTGTTTAATAAGTGACTTGTAATCAAAGGCTTGAAATGAAAAGAAAAACAATAGTGCATTGTCACTTTTATCATATTATCACTTGTGATCTCTATCCTGACTGTGCTTACTTCTAAATTTTCCCGTTTTCTCTGTAAATTCTTACATGCAGGGATTTGAGACTTGGCGATTTTAACTCTTAAAATTTATATATCTCTGTCATCCTTAGTTGAAAAATAATGTAAGCAAATTAAAGACAGTCATTGATAAGCCCAAATAAGTAGCACCTATAAGAAATTGGAAAATAAACAGTTAAAAGAGTTGAGAACTTACATTGTGAGAGAAATTCCCAAACTGACAAACAAAGCACATTGTTACTCTGCATTTAAAGCAAAATTCATGATCCATCTTAACAGGATCTGTGCTGCTTGAAGGGCTCCAATCGCCAGAAAGAAAAATCTTCCTCCATTGTACAACTCATATTTAGTCAAGAAAAACAAAGGCCAAGGGAGATTTTATCAGAGAAAAGAATTCTGAGAAATCCAGTTAATTGAGCAACTTACTCATTGTCAGCGGAGAGAGTAAGGGCTCTTCTCATTCTCAGGACAAAACCTGTGCTTGGATTTTTTTGTTTTTTGCTGTACGAGGGCCTCTCACTGTTGTGGCCTCTCCCGCTGCGGAGCACAGGCTCCAGACGCGCAGGCTCAGTGGCCATGGCTCACGGGCCCAGCCGCTTCGCGGCATGCGGGATGCTCCCGGACCGGGGCATGAACCCGTGTCCCCTGCATCGGCAGGCGGACTCCCAACCACTGCGCCACCAGGGAAGCCCCTGTGTTTGGATTTTAATTATGATTTTCCTGTGTCCTCTTTTCAGACATTATCAAAGATATCCTGTTTACCCTCCACCATGGTATATTGATTATGTTGACGATGGTGAAATTAATCATGTATCATGGTTTGTTTATTGGATATCAGGATGTAATAATTGGACAATTTTGAGTTGTCTCCTGGTGGGATGGAGTGAGACCTTTTGGGGTTGTATATGGAATCGTGGTATCATATGAGGCCAGGCAGTTTTGAATGTTTATTTGGGGAGAGTTGCATGTATAGATGCTGACAATCAAGGAACCGAACATTATAAAAATATATTTCAATTTTGGTCTACTGTTCAGAATCTCTGTGGGAAAAACCCGTTTCCTCTCCTTAGTACATGTGATTTATGTAGACCGGCAGTCCCCACTCGTAACTTCCAGCCTAAGGATTAGCAAAAGACCAAGCCTTGTCCAGGGAGATTGTGCCATCCTCTTACAGAGCAGTTGGTTCAAGAAAGGATATTAATACCACGCAAATTGATTAGAGTCATCTCTGGAAAATCAGAGGGAACTCTTGCTAAATAAAACATTCTCATTTCTATGAAATTGCCAGCAATAAGGACAGTATAGGGCTAGAAATTTGAGTGGCTTTTAAACATTCTGAATATTAAAGTTTCTGGGAAAAAAAAAAGGTTATGGTTTCTGCGCTATAAGAGTGTTATGAAGATTAAGTAATGTTTATGTAAACGTCAATCCATGGCTTTGCCTAGTTTACAATAGATATACATTAAATGTTAGGTAAAGCTAAAGTATAAAGATGGAAAGAACGTAGGGATTTCAGGTATCCAAAGAATTATATCTCTGCAGAAATGTTGGCTATATTGTAGGATTTGACTCATCTATGATCTCCAATTATAGCTATATTTGGATAACTTGGTATTGAACTAATCAAAGAGTCACTAAAAAATATTCTCTTCGTGACAAATAAAGGGTATGATGAATGCAATAAACTTCGTACATCAGTAGAGTGGCATTATATATGCTCATGATGACTCTGGAACCTTCTAACCTGTTTTAGAAGTTGTTCAACACATTTTTAGTGTTAAATGCATTTTATTTCATCCAGATACTTTGATCGTACTTCATCATTAATGGAATACATGCCCTTGTAAATGTGGTATTTGTGTAACAAGAAAACCCTATCTCCTTGTATAGTGTCGGTGTTTTTATACATCTTGAAATTTTACTAAGACTCATCAGAAGAGTGTTAATATGTTCTATGAAGAGGCACATTGTAAAAAAAAGTAATGCATCTCTATGCTGCCTGTCTTAGCTTGGGCTGCTGTAACAAAATACCATAGATTAGGTGACTTAAAGAACAGATACTTATTTTTCATAGTTCTGGAGGCTGGCAAGTCCAAGATCGGGGTTCCAGCATGGTCAGGTTCTGGTGACAGCCCTCTTTCTGACTTCTGCTGCATGCCTTCTTGGGTCCTCACATGGCTGAAAGAGAGCGCTCTGGTATCTTCCTCTTCTTATAAGGCCACGGAGCCCATCATGGGGCACCCCCATAATGACCTCATCTCAACCTAATTACTTCCCAATGATCCCATCTCTAAATACCATCACACTGGATAGTAGGGCTTCAGTATATAAATTTTGGGGGATACAAACATTCAGTCCATAAAACTACCTTAACTCTATTCCCAGCAGTTTCTTAAATTATTACTCTAATTTCTATTCAGTAAAAAAAGATAGGCATCAGATTAGATGCTGGCAGTAATCATCAAGTGCAAAACACCTGCTGTTAAACCAAACTACTGTCTCTACTACATGGGTAATATTTCTGATACTGAGCTGCTTTTGTTCACTGTTCCCCAAGAAGGCGAGAGCAAGTCTTAACCCCAAGAATGACAATTTTACATCTGAGTCATGATTTAAATTGTGATCTCATGGCATAAAGGCTCTCAGCACTAGAGGCACAGTATTATATACTTTGCTTTGAATGTTTTCCAGGAAGAGTAGGTGAAGGGTGTTGGAAACCAGAAAATTTGTCAAGTATACATTCATAGGTATTTCTTCTATAATTTAAACACAATGGCTGGAATCCAAAGAATGAGCATACTACCTATAAGAATTCTCTCCTTTTAACTCTTCATGCACCTCATGGATTCCATATAAACATTCAAATCAAGAACACTTCACATCTGTGTATAGGCCATCCTCTATCTACTTCAGTCCCATTATGACTAAGGATTAGGACTCAGTTTCTTTTGGTCTCTGTGTTTTGCAAAGTTAGAAATGAAAGCAGAAGAGAGCAAATGGACACCCTGAGTACCAGGTACCAGATTCTCAAATGTCTCAAACAGAAATCCTTAACTTCCAAATGTGGAAAAAAAAAGTAGGTTTCTATAAAAAAAATTTCGGATGACATGAATGTTTTCATAAGGCCTGATTTTGTCTCAGGCTGTGTAAAACTGGATCCCACAGCCCATAAAGAGGACACAATGAGAGAGGGAGAAGACAGTGAAAGAGATTTAAAAAAAAATTATTTATTTCTTTTCCATTATGGTTTACTACAGGATATTGAATATAGTTCCCGGTGCTATACAGTAGAACCTCGTTGTTTGTCCATTCTCTGTCTAATAGTTTGCATCTGAAAGACAGAGATTTTTAATGGATGGTTCTTTTACAGATAATTCTTTTCCTTCCTTTCAGTTTTGTCTTTAAGTTTAGCATTTATAGACTTAAATAACAACATAAGGATTCCCTTGAAGATAATCTACTTTGGATCATAAAAACCACTGGATTCATGAAGACTTAACTAGAAAGATATGAGTTTAGCCAAAATAAGCATTTTCAAAATCCTTTTCACTTGAAAAAATTCTTCAGTGGGATGTGTAATTCCACATAGTCTGTAGGGCTTTCATTTTTAAAATAACTTTTGAGTGTTTTATAATAAATATATTTTAAGTAAATATATAATGTAATATGTTATAATAAATACATTTATATATATAATAAATATATTTTAAGTAAATATATAGCTTTGGATTAATACATTATCCAAAAATATAAAATATTTTAATGCTATTTTTAAGAAGAGAAATAATACATAAAAATACAAACTGCAACCATGTCCATTAAAATAAAAGCTTTTTATTTTAATTTCATTTAAAGGTCATAATTTATTGAAAAGTAAATTTAACAACCTAAGGGTACATCATATTTGGTTTTGTGAATAAATATCTATAAAATATTTTTAATGCATGAGAAAAAAGTACCATTGTGACCAGATATGTAGAATTCTTGCCCTTTACTTTAAAAATTAACTGATTTATTTTTATAATTTTTACATTTTGTTTCTAACTGAATAGATAAGAAATGAGATTTAAGATGTTATTTGAAAAGTCTGCAAATAACGTATGCAGTGTGATTTTTTATTTCCCATGATGCTAAGCCATATTTAATACTCATTACATTAGCTTACGCTTTTCAAATTGATTTTTTTTTTTTTTTTTTTTTTTTTGCGTTACGCGGGCCTCTCACTGTTGAACCAATGGTTGGGAAAAACTATTCTAATCCAAACTCTTCAGTTTCCCCAGGAAAAAACAGAAGCCCAAAGAGTTGATGTCTTTGCCAAATGTTTAAAGGTAGTTAGATAAACATCTAAAAACAACTCATAGGTATTTGCTTTATATCATTATTATTGGCATTAATATTTTTAGTCATTTATCATTATTGATATTAACATTGAATTTTTATTTCATATTATTTCTATTATTGTTATTCAATCAGGATAATAAAGAAAATTTAGTTCCTCTCCTTAGGGTAATTAGATTATTGTTATTAATATCAAAATTATAGCAAAATTTGAAATTAAAAGGAAAGTTACTAGCATTTTCTATTTATGAAGATTAGAATATTATTTATTTTCTGCTGTGGAACTGTGCTAGGTTTTGCACATAGCCTTTGAATCTTATTTGACTAACTTGTTCCATCCCATATTAAAAAAAAAAAATCTCAGAATTTCTGGCACTGATTTTTCAAAAATATATTAGTAATTTGGACTCCAAAGCTGATCTTTACATAAAAAAGAGTGAAATAAGAACTGAGATAATTATTAGTCATGTATCTAACTGCTCAATTCTTTGTACATAGAAGATCCCAGATTTGGAGAGAGAAGTTCACATTTTCCATTCTTAGTTTGGTTTGTTTTATTTTATGTGTATCAAAGTCCAACAGAAAAGTGGACATCCCAATCAGAGGGAGTTAAATATACAGGATGGGTTACACAGTTGATGAAAGAGCTAGGAAGCCAGAGGATGGTAGAAAACACAGAGATCAGTACTGGCAGGAGGCTCCTGCCATCCCTGAAATGGAGGATCAAAGCATGTGGAATTCAGGAAACGTGGCAGGACTGCTTGGCCTGTGTGGGGCTATGGAGGACACTTAGCCACACTGAAGATGCTGCCCCAGACAGTGAGAGGACAGAGGTGACTGGGCTTCTGTATTCCTTGTGCCCTCCAATTTCCCACTAGTACTTCACCTTGACCCAGCTCAGACAGAAGCACACCCGTTTCCTCTGCCCATCCCCCACCTTCAGCACTGGGAAATGTTGCCAGTGATACAGTGCAGAAATGAGGAAGGCTCATGGAACTCTGATTTACTTTCTTTTTTTTAAGGACAAGGGAGACAATGTTAGTGACTTCTTCTAGGATCCCAGTGTACCTTCTGCAAAAGTTTTTGACACATATTTTGTCATAATGACTTACTTGAAGAGGTACCTCCCTCAGTAGGTTGCGACCTTCTTGAGGAGAGAAGCCGTCTGTTCATTTTCAGTGCCTGCGGTATCATCTTGCATATACCATGCACCATGCATACCCAGAGGCATGGAAAATTAATCTGCCAGCTCCCATAATTAAGTGATGCCTGAATGACAGAAGCTAGAAATAGAAGAGAAGATGTCCAAGGTAGCAATGCCTGTGCCTCATAGTTACATACCTTCAAGCTTCAAACATCTCCTTGGAGAGTTTTTGCTAATGTCACTGCTGCCTTCGTATGGAAGGAAGCACTTAATCAACGCACACCTCTGCATCTGAAGATTGATACTAAACAGAACAATCTCTATGGACCATGATCACGCTATGTAGGATAGCTATTTCACAGACAGACAGACGGACACACACACAAAACTGTTTTCCTGCATTCTTAATTTTAGATTTGGTTTGATTTTACTGTCAGAGCTATGAGTCGGTAACTGCCTGCTGAATTAACATGGCTTAAGAAAGGGAGCTTCTAAGCCTCTCTGTCCTTGCTCGCTTGCCTAGATTTGACAGGTGGAATGGTGACATTGAGGTTATTATTGAAGTATGTGTTCTGTTGACTCTGGCTGCTGATTTGGAAGAGCGACAAACATTTTCAAGTCAGATTTCCCACGAAAAGTGTCCCAAGTAGGCTCTGTAAATGTACGTTGGACCATATAGTTTTTCTCCCATGCATTTGTTTACTCCACAGATGTTTATGCAGTGCCTGCGCATGCCTCATATTACGTGCTGAGAATACAAAGATGAAAGAATGTTTTGCATTTGGTCCTCAAGAAGCAGAGGGAGTTCAGAGTCTTGTGGAAAGTGAGCCACAAAAACAAGTGTTTAAATAGACACTATAGAATCTTTTCTAACATAGATGTACGTAAAAGGCGGACTAGAGGGGTTGGTGAAGACTTCACACAGGAGAATGTGTTTGAGTCAATGGGATGAGAAGCAAGGAAAAGGCAAAGTGAAGATGTACAAAAACATGGAGGCATGGGAGAGCATGAGATTTTTCAAGGAACTCGTTATTGCTTTTATTGGATAAGGGATAGGAGAGGAAGTTGAGGAGATGAGACTGAAGGAGTGAGCTGAAGCAAGGATGAAGTTCTTTATGTGCCAGCTAAGGAGTTGAGAGTTTTATCTTGTAAGTCATGGTAAGCCACTGAAAGTTTTTGAGCATGGTATAAATATTTCAAAGATTTTTCTGTTAGCAGCAAAAGAAATGTTGTGCAGTGGAGATGAGGTTTAAAAACAGGAAGTCTAATTAGAAATAAATTTTAATAATCAATGAGGAGTCTTTCACTTGGAACTGATTAAACAGATACTATATTAAGAGCAAGCCAGCATGAGGCTAGTCACTGGGCATATCCTGAGGACCAAAGTGGTCATGGGCCTTGCCTTTGTGGAATCAGTTCAACGATGATAAAGTATAATGCTGCAAGGGCAACAATGGAGCTGGAGAGACAGGGGTAAACACAAGAGAAGATTGAAGATGGATGCAACTGGACTTTGGGACAACAGTGTGTGGAAAGATAGAGACATCTAGGATGTAGTTATGAGTTGAGTTGTGTCCCTCTGCCCACCATCCAATTAATATGTTGAAATCCTAACCTGCAGTACCTCAGAAAGTCATCTTATTTACAAACAGAATCATGGGATGTAATTAGTTAGAATGAGGTCATACTGGAGTAGAGTGGGCGTCTAATCGGATATGATTGGAGTCCTTATAAATAGGAGAAATTTAGACACATGCACACAGGGAGAATGCCTGTGAATGTGAAGGCAGATGTTGAGGTGATGTGTCTACAAGCCAAGGGTCACCAAAGATTGGCAGCAAACCACCTGAAGCTAGCAGAGAGGCATGGAATAGATTCTCCCTCACAGCTCCTCAGTAGGAGCCAACCCTGCCAACGCTTTGATCTTGGACTTCTAGGCCCCAGAAGTGTGAGAGAATAAATTTCTGGGTGGCTTAAACAACCCAGTTTGTGCCGTTTTGTTTCAGAGGCCCCAGGAACCTAATATAGATGCTTCTTTGGTTCCCAGCTTGACCAATTTTACTTCATAGTAAGAAACGTGATCTGAACTTGACTTCTTCCCATTATGTGTCATCACAAAGGAAGCTTCTTTCTTTTCTGCCTCCCTCCTAAGTTCTGAGACTGCTGCTTTCATTATTGAAGTTTTACTATTCTTGTCAATTGTATTTGAAGTTGGAAATGGACAGAATCATGATTTCTGGTGCTAATATTGATTCCTGTTTCAGACGCTGTGGGTTTACTGCATTCTAGCCCTGAATCACTTGCAGAGCTATGCTAAAAATTTGGAAAAAAATTCTAAAAATTCCTTCAGATTGTTCTTTTGGTTAGGCCACGCATTTCTGGAATTAATGGAAATAAGGTATATTCCCTGCTAATATAGTTATATGAACAACCTATGTGTATAACCTGTCAAGCAACTTGATGGTTTATTGCTTTATAATACTTTAAACTCCACCTTAAAAAAAGGCACCAGAGTCTGTTAGCACTTTTGCTTGATCTTTGCAGAATACTATGAAAGTAATAATAAACCTCTAGGTAGAATAAACAATCTGCCTGTGACAATTGCCCAAGTGCCTTCTGGCAAGTCTAGTCCTTTCTGCTCTCTTTAAAGTTGCAAAGTGCAAATTGCTTTGCAGCAGTAATACATTCTGGCCAAAATAGGGGAAAAGTACGAGTTTCACTTTAAAGTTGAGGTTGATGATTGCATCGTCTGAACTTCATCAGTGGTTTTGTGAAATTGGCTCTTTTCTAAGGAAGCAGTTTTTGCCTACAAATCAGATTTTAAACTATTTTCCTGTATTACTGTTCAATAAAAAATAGAATTGGGGAGAAAATATGGTGATGCATAACTTACGGTCACATTTCAGAGGACACATCTGCCTTAGAATGTAATGTGTCTTGATAACTAGTACCGTTTTCATTCAGAACGTTACATGTCCCCCAAGCAAGCAGTGTGCTGCCCTTCATTTAGTGTATAATAAACACAAAGGACTTCCTGCTAAAGTGAAGGGTGGATAGAAATTGGTCCTTTGTGAGAGTAAGATGTGGGCATTAGCCACCCTCCAAGCTCCAGTTTTACCTTGTTTGTTGTTCCTTTTCACTGCCATTATTCCTAGGTGTCATTTCTATTAAGTAGCAGTGTGATCTGACTCCTAAAGTTGGTTTCTCTCTGTTTTTCAAAATTCATTTTCTTATAATCAAATGTGCCTTAAGCACAGATTCAGAGGTTTGGAAAAGTTTATAACATAGTACCTGGTCTGTGACAAAAATAACTAGAAATGATGGTTTTGTTTTCTTTTTACTGGTATTTGAGAATCTGCCCAATAATTTTGCCTGATCGCAATAATACTGCACATTCACCTCCTATTTAGTCCTGGATCCACTCAAATGCGGCTTCTAATTGTTCCTGATTCGTAACTGAGGCCTCTCCTGCTGTTTAGTTTTTGACTTTGTCTGCCGTATCTGTTGCTGTTGATCCTTCTGTTACCTATTCCTCGGGCTTTTGTGATCAGGCGCTGTCCTGAGTCTTCTGTATTGGTGCTGCTGCTTTGTCTTCTTATTCATCTCCTCTTCCACATCGGTTTCTCATGCTCATTGGAGTGTCTCATCTACTCATAGTTTCATCTTCCAAACTCTGTGGTTTAAACCTCTCCCTAGACTTACATATCCCACAGCCTACTGGGTACCGTCAAATGACTCATAGGAAACTTACCTGTAATATGTCAAAAAGCAAATTTGTCTTTCCCTACCAAATTTCTCTCCTCATCCCATACTTTCTAGCTCCACGAATGGAATCATGGCCAGGAAACTTGCATAGAAAATTTGTAAGTAATTTACTCCTCCCCCTTATCCACCATCCATATATAATTAATTATAGATTACTGCTGATTTTTTTTTTTTTTTTTTGACCACACCACACAGCTTGTGGGGTCTTGGTTCCCAGACCAGGGATCCCTCGGCAGTGAAAGTGCAGAGTCCTAACCACTGGATCACTAGGGAATTCCCTGATTACTGCTGATTTTTATTTATTTATTGGTGTATAATTGCTTTACAATGTGTGTTAGTTTCTGCTGTACAACAAAGTGAAGCAGCTATATGTATACATATGTCCTCATATCCCCTCCCTCTTGAGCTTCCCTCCCATCCTCTGTATCCCACCCCTCTAGGTCATCACAAAGCACCGAGCTGATCTACCTATGCTATGCGGCAGCTTCCCACTAGCCATCCATTTTACATTTGGTAGTGTATATATGTCACTGCTACTGTCTCATTTCCCCTTCCCTCCCTGTGACCTCAAGTCTGTTCTCTATGTCTATGTCTATGTCTACGTCTTTATTCCTGCCCTGCCACTAGGTTCATCAGTACTGTTTTTTTTAAGATTCCATATATGTGCGTTTACTGCTGATTTTTAAATCCCAATCCATCTTTTTTTTTTTTTTTTTTTTTTTTTTTTTTTTTTTTTTTTTTTTTTTTGCTGTATGCGGGCCTCTCACTGTTGTGGCCTCTCCCGTTGCGTAGCACAGGCTCTGGACACGCAGGCTCAGCGGCCATGGCTCATGGGCCCAGCCGCTCCGTGGCATGTGGGATCTTCCTGGACCTGGGCACGAACCTGTGTCCCCTGCATCGGCAGGCGGACTCTCAACCACTGCGCCACCAGGGAAGCCCCCAATCCATCTTTTCTAATCCATCCCTTTGGTCATCCCCTTGGTTCAGGTCCTCATTATCTTTCATCTGGCTGCTTTCTCTTGATTAGTTTCTTAATTGATCTCCTTTCTCCATTCTTGTACCAGTCAAATCCATTCTTATACCAGTCAAATCCAGTTGCTAGACTGATCCTTCAGAAATGCAGGTTTAAACGATATAACATTCTCTGCTTAAAGCCTTTAAATTTCTTCTTATGATTGAGAAGATACCTCCCAAGCTTCATAATTGAGGGCAGAAGCTCTCTCATCTAGTCCTTGCCTAATTTCCAGTCATACCTCTGGCTACGCATTGTCTTACACTTTTTGCTTCAGCAAAACCAAACTGCTTGCATATTTGTGTGACACCATTTGGCTCCTCTGCCCTGTGTCTTTGTTGTCACTATTGAGAAGACCCTCTCCTTTTCCATTCTTGACCCAGCTAATTCCTAAGAAGTCACTTAGGTGTCATTTTCTTCAAGAAGTCTTTCATTGCAAACTATCTCCTGTTCCCTCCAGGGTAGAGCAAGTATTCAGTAAATGTTTGTTGAATGAATTATTCCACTTTGTTTTGTCGATCTAAGTGGTGGGCCATCTGAAAACATGTCAACATAATATTAGAGCTACTAATACTAATTTTCAGTTCAGTGTAAAATTAGTATTCTTGCCTTGATTTATTCCGTGTGGGGCTATGAAAGTGAGACTGAGCTCTTTTCTCCTCTTGGAATAATTGTTTTCCCAAACTTTGTGAAATTAGTTCCTCTTTATAGCATCAGATGTTGGCTTCATATGCTATTATTTGAGTAAATAGAAAATATTTGTATAAAATTACAAATTACATATATATGTTTGTTTAAACTTGGAGAATCAAAGATAAAATTCTTGCTGAAAGCTATAATTTAAATTGTTTTTACTTAGTTTTGCTAGGAAAGTTAATAGCATTTTTAGTATGCTCAATCTTGAGATGAAATTATAATGTATAAATTGAGATAGTGACATAAAGTCATGGAGACACTGGTAACTCTTGATTTATCCCCAATTGCATTGATAGGTTCAGCAGTTTCTTCTCTTACTATAGAAGACAGTATTGATGGGGCATTTGAGTTATGATTTACCTTATTTAGAAGTTTGCTCTTTGAACTATACTCTTGAAGGTCTTGGGTCATATAGACTGAAAAGTTTATAGACTATCATTCTTCCAAGAAGAAAAGCAAAAATCTTTATAGTTACTATGCCCACTTCAGCAAGAACAGTAATGCTGAAAAAATTGTCTCAGATTTGTTCCTGCCATTTGAACTAGGTTAGTGAGTTAAAAGAGTCAAATCATTGCCTTTCAAAGTATATTTTTAAAAATTTGCCTTTTCCCTGTTTTTACTATGAAGTGTTTGAAACGCAAAAGACTACATGTAATGTATGCATGTAAGTCGTGGAGCATATCATTGAAGCCACCATCCATGGCAAGGTGATTCTCATTGGCAGCTAAACCCCTTTATTACCAGTCCTAATTCCATGGAGGCAGTACAGTGACACAGATATTTTAGATTTTTTTTTTTTGGATCTACTGTAACGGCTCAAAGAGAAAAACAAGGAGGTTCGCCATTTCTTCTGTGATCTTTGACGTTCTTATTACTTTGACGTTCTTGTTACTTAACACGAGTGAATGCTGACTGGCAGAGGAAATATACATGTACTACAAAGGAGCCCATTAATTTGTTTTAACTTTTTCTTTGTCCCACTGTGTAAAAGTTTTTTCTGTAGGATGAAATTGTCCTCAGTATTTCCACCTTTCTATTATGGTCTCACTCTTCTGAGAGAAAAGTGTCTTTGGGTTGGGGTGGAGGAAGATGGGTTGTCGGCACAAAAGGTGGTGTTCTCATTATCAATGTAATACTGGAGAAGGAGGGTAAGAAAAGGTATCCCTGTGTCTCCTGGTTGTCCCTCTGGCTGATACTGATTTGAAACATAAAATAGGTAAAGCGCTGACCTGCTTCAGAATGATGCATGAAGTGGCAGATGGTGGGATTGTATTGGAACCAGATTGTTCCTGCCTCATCTCATGCCCTTGTGCATTTCAGCTGCTATTTTTCATTTGTTACAAAAATGCCATTATCTTGACCAGTAATGCAGTTTCTCAGATATTTTGAAATCCTTAAAGCCTTATTTTTCGGAGAGCCTGTGCTGGAACACCACCGACTGTGCCTCGTATGCATTGTATTAGGCTAATGTAGGGTGGAAATAGCAAATTGACTTTGATAACGGATTTTCAAGTGTGCTCTTTGTGGATGAAATGCTGTTTCACTTATTATGATTTTTTCAGGCAGTAATTTATTTGTAAATGTCTTGACTGCACTTTAATGCCACTCTGTCTCTGTGGGTGAGTCTGTGTTACAGCCAGTAACAGAGATAACTAAGTTAGGAATACATCCTCACGTGGCATTTGTCTAGGGCCTGAAACTTTTTTGTGTTGTGACAACCTGACAGAACAAATGATTCAACAAGATTCAGCAGCATAAGGGTAAGAAAGCTGCAAATTAGCATACAGTTGCCCAAAGGCATTATACACAGGGGTTCTTTCTTTCTTTTTTTTCTTAAATAAATTTATTTTATTTATCTTTGGCTGCATTGGGTCTTCGTTGCTGCGCGCGAGCTTTGTCTAGTTGTGGCGAGCGGTGCCTACTCTTCGTTGCGGTGCGTGGGCTTCTCATTGCAGTGGCTTCTCTTGTTGCGGAGTGTGGGCTCTAGGCGTGTGGGCTTCAGTAGTTGTAGCACAGGGCTCAGTAGTTGTGGCTCACGGGCTCTAGAGCGCGGGCTCAGTAGTTGTGGCGCACAGGCTTTGTTGCTCTGTGGCATGTGGGATCTTCCCGGACCAGGGCTGGAACCCGTGTCCCTTGCATTGGCAGGCAGATTCTTAACCACTGCGCCACCGGGGAAGCCCAACACAAGGGTTCTTTTTATAAGGAAGTCAGAAGCTGACATTCAGGCATGGGGAGGCCATCTTAATATCTTTTCTGCTAATGCTGATTTGAGCTCCTGGTGGTGGTGGTGGGTGGTACTGGGTGGGGGAGCCAGAGAAACATTGCCTCCTAGTGATGCAGGCATTGCCTCATTTACATCCATGAGAACTGGTTTCTTTCTAAAAGAGAAAGAGAGTGAGTCAGATATATAGGATGCTCCTATTATAGGGGTTTTCATGGACTTCTTGGATTGGGTGAAAGTTCATGTTCATGAGTAGATTATTAGCGGGGAATAGGTTCTAGGCCAGAGCTTGGCAAACTTTCTCTGTATAGGGTCAGACAGTAAATATTTCAGGCTTTGTGGGCCATATGTTCTCTGCCATAACTACCAATTTCTGCTAATGTCATATGCAAGCAGCCATAGATAATAAACAAATGAATGGATGTGGCTGTATTCCAATAAAACTTTATTTAAAAACACAGGGAGTGGGCCAGATTTGGTACACAGGCCATAGTTTGTTGACTGCTTTTCTAGGTTGAGTGGAGGAGGGCTTGCAGATGCTTGCACTACTGCGCTTGCTATTCTTTTTTTTTTTAATTTGAATTTTATTTTATTTATTTTTTTATACAGCAGGTTCTCACTAGTTATCTATTTTATACATATTACTGTATACATGTCAATCCCAGTCTCCCAATTCATCCCACCACCACCACCACCCCCCAGCCACTTTCCCCCCTTGGTGTCCATACATTTGTTCTCTACATCTGTGTCTCTATTTCTGCCCTGCAAACCGGTTCATCTCTACCATTTTTCTAGATTACACATACATGCGTTAATATACGATATTTGTTTTTCTCTTTCTGACTTTCTTTACTCTGTGTGACAGTCTCTAGATCCATCCGTGTCCCTACAAATGACTTAATTTTGTTCCTTTTTATGGCTGAGTAATATTCCATTGTATATATATACCACATCTTCTTTATCCATTCGTCTGTCGATGGGCATTTAGGTTGCTTCCATGACCTGGCTATTGTAAACAGTGCTGCAGTGAACAGTGGGGGGCATGTGTCTTCTTGAATTATGGATTTCTCTGCGTATATGCCCAGTAGTGGGATTGCTGGGACTGCACTTGCTATTCCTTTACAATAGCTTTGAGGACACCTTAGCTCACGTAATCCAAGTTATTCTGTCCTACGCCCCTTCTCCATAGTTTTGGTAAAATTACTAATTTCCACTTGTCACGATCAACCTCTACTGTTGTGCCCTAAAGGTGATTTGAATTTAAGACCTATCATGAAGGACATGATAGAATAATCTCTTAGTGTTGACAATGATGAGATAACTAAAGTCCTTTGGAGAGAGAATTATTACTGTTCTGGGCTAAATATTTGGGATGGAGTTTGATAGTATTTTCAAATGCTAGCCTTCAAGGACTGAAGGTTTTATTTTCCAAGTACGTTGACTGATTTTATGCTCTCTCTCTCTTTGTCTTTTCCAGTTTTTGCTTTGAATTTCTTGCTCCCCTCCTCCTTTGCCACTCCACTGTATCATACTGGGTTCCTGGTTGCCGAGGTGCTGCGTCACCTTCTGTAATGTTGCTTGATCTTTGATTTCCCGTGAAGCACAGTGAATCTTACATTAGACTATTCTGAGTCAGGTGGCGCACCATCTGTTCCCAGGCCTGGAAAACAGGAGTAGCAGAGAGCAACAGAAAGCAACAGCCACCCTAGTTTTCAGCAGAATATTCATATTCCCACAGTGAGAGAGGGGCAGACAATTCTGATTGTAGGTAGGGTGAAGTTTTATTTTCCTCACAGTCCCCGAAGAGATTTGACACATTAGTACGCTCGTGGAATGGAATTGGTTTGGACCTATTTGCCTTTGCTGTTCTAGGGTAATGTTAGATTTAAGTGGTTGGGAACGGTTGTGTAATTGTACACAACAGCTTCATTGCATGATGCTACCCGGAACACACGAGGGCAGCTGGCAAACCTGGATATTGAAACTGATAGTAGGTAGCATCTAACAAATTGAAAGAATAGAGGCCAACCAGAGATCTCCTGGCTGCCAACTTGTGATAGCATTTAAAAGACTGATCTAACCTTCTGTTAAGAAAATGAGAAACCCATCTACCACGTGGCTTTAAATCTCTGAGCTAAATAATTAACTATAGATAGAACTCTTTTAAGTATACATTGCTCTGATAGTAATGTATTCAGATTAAAAGCCAATTGCTTTTATAATACACCCATCGGTTTAAAGGCATGGCATATACTAAAGTTGTTAAGACATATGTCTATAATGCATTAAAGGTCCACCCCTGTTAATGTCACAGGTGCTGTCAAAATGCTATAATGACTTCCCCAAATATCCCATAGATTACAAAAGAGGGAAAAATAAAAACAACCCAGGACATTTTTAGATACTATTTAAAAGATTTCATTGATCTTCCTGCACTTTTTTATTTTTTACCAGGTTTTTTTCTGAGAACTGGCATTTACTAGGAGTCTAAAACACTGTGGGAAAAAAAAATCCTGCTGAAAGTGAGGAACCTATAAAAATAAATGAGACAGAAAGCTACTCAGGTAGATTTTATGAACTGCTGGCCCTCTCAAATCTTGGGGAACTACTTGTGGAGTAGGAAGTTCTGTTGTTTTCAGTTGTTGGAGGTTCTTCCTTTCAGTATTGACTGGGGCATCTCTGCTATCACAGTTAAATACCAAAAAAAAGGTTATGAAGAACCTAGGGTCAGGACAGGAATAAAGATGCAGATGTAGAGAATGGACTTGAGGACATGGGGAGGGGGGAGGGTAAGCTGGAACAAAGTGAGAGAGTGGCATGGACACGTATACACTACCAAATGTAAAATAGATAGCTAGTGGGAAGCAGACGCATAGCACAGGGAGATCAGCTCGGTGCTTTGTGACCCCCTAGAGGGGTGGGATAGGGAGGGAGGGAGGGAGACGCAAGAGGGAGGGATATATGTGTACACATAGCTGATTCACTTTGTTATAAAGCAGAAACTAACACACCGTTGTAAAGCAATTATACTCCAATAAAGATGTAAAAAACCCCCAAACCGAAACCTCAACAGCTTTTGGAAGGGTATTGGGCAGTGGGGGCTTATCCAATTGCAGGAGATAATGATCCAGTGGACTCTGTTTCAGGTATAGATAAATAGGTGTCTGGTTATCAGGAACAGTTTTGCCGATTTTCTTGGCTTCAAGAAATATATGTATATTTGAGGCAAGTACTGGACTCTGAGGCAGTGTGGGAAGGAGGTGTGATACCATATTAGGGAAAAGGGACATGGAATGGTTAATTCAGTCCTGCTACCTTAAACAATTTTTTAAATAGCACAGATCAGAGCCTTACCATATTTTTCTACTAGAATTAAGAGAGAGGCAGTCCCACCTCAGCCAAAAAAGTTTCTGATAATGAGATGAGCACTGCTTCTGGAACCCCAAATGTCATCTTGACACATTTATAATCACCTTTAAGAATCTCAGAACAGCAGCTCACTGTTGCTGTAAAAAACGTGTTGTTTATTTTCAGAAGTAAAAGTTTAGTATAAAAGCTTCTAAAATCCATTCTGCTTGCAATAAGGGTATTTTTAGACTTCCAAAATTCATGCTGAAATTTTACGTGATTTTATTTTAATCTGAGCATTTTCATTTCCACCTCTTCACTAATATATGATCCTTCCAAGGGACTTCAGAACTGAAGGCCTTTGACTTCTCTCTTTGCAGCCTTTATGTCAGAATCTGTGTGGTTCTTGGACCAGGGAATTTTTCACAACATTAAAATAAAAATAGGCATTCTAACCTTTGATCTACAGCCTGGTCTACACAGCTGTGTTTTTCATGGATCCAGGATCCTCACTGCCAACTGGGGCAGCCTGTCAGGCAGTTCCAAACCATTCCAGAGAACACACTGCAGGTTTCCCTTTCTGATTTCAGTCATTTCCATTTACTTGACAGTAGTGGAATTCAAGGACTCCAAAATCTACACAAAACTCACAAAGATTGTGTGTATAGATTCAAAAATAAAGAACTGAAGAAATTATCCAAGCAGATCAAACAGTGAGATCACTGTGACCTCAGAATTTATCCCCTGGCCCATCTTAAGATTATTTTTACTTTGCTTTTTGTATGGTTCCACTGGTTTTCCAAATTTCTCTTAATCTGCTTTAGTGTTGCAATGAAGAATTCACTGTACAGTCTTAATAAGTACCATGATGAACGTACTGTCTAACTAGTACCGAACTAGTCCACACTGCTTCGAAATCCATCTAATCAGTGACGGATTTGCTTCGAGTACCAGTGAATTACATTGTTGAATCATCTCCACATTGGTAATATATAAACAGAAGTTTTTCTCTTGGTAAAATTTTCTTTAATTTCCTTTATGCATTCTTCCAGGGGCTTATTGCTATTAAATTTAATTTATTTAATTTGGATAACTTCGCAATTAGAACAATTGAACTAACTGTACATAGTAGGCAGCACAAATCTCTATGCTACCCAGTCATATCTCCAGCTCGTTCATGCCTCATCTCTCCATACTTGTAGCCCCACTGTTTCTTCGTTATCTCTTGGTCCTGTTTGAATTCTGTGATCCACTGTTTTGGTAACTCTCTCACCCATGACCTAACTTCTCTTATCCCTTTGACTTTTCATTACATCCAGGCAATAATCAAATCTGTTTGAACTTTACTGGCCCCTTTATCTGTGCTAGTCCCTGGGTAGTATAGCACAGCTAAAGAAAATAACGCAAGATAGAGAACTGGTATGGTATTGTTATACCTCATTGCATTCTTTGTGGTACCTATTCATAAACATGTCCTGTCAGTTTAACATGGTAATTAACTCTTTTTTTTTAAATTTATTTTATTTATTTTATTTTTGGCCACGTTGGGTCTTCATTGCTGTGCGCAGGCTTTCTCTAGTTGCGACGAGCAGGGGCCACTCTTCGTTGCAGTGTGCGGCCTCTCATTGCGGTAGCTTCTCCTGTTGTGGAGCACGGGCTCCAGGCGCGAGGGCTTCAGTAGTTGTGGCTTGTGGGCTCAGTAGTTGTGGCTCGCGGGCTCTAGAGCGCAGGCTCAGCAGTTGTGGCGCACGGGCTCATTTGCTCCGCAGCATGTGGGATCCTCCCGGACCAGGGCTCGAACCCGTGTTCCCTGCATTGGCAGGTGGATTCCCAACCACTGCGCCACCAGGGAAGCCCCGGTAATTAACTCTTTAATCCAATTATACGTATCCATGTGCTCTATCACTGTTGTAGTTCAAACCATCATTATTTTCTTCTGGATCCCTACAATTAT
The DNA here is from genome assembly GCF_003676395.1 of Aethalodelphis obliquidens. NCBI lineage: Eukaryota > Metazoa > Chordata > Mammalia > Artiodactyla > Delphinidae > Aethalodelphis > Aethalodelphis obliquidens. The sequence goes on along the minus strand of NW_020837949.1, from coordinate 66,233,055 downwards.
CAACCTGTTATTCCAAGATCTACACTTGATTCGTTTTCTCCAAAAATCTTTCAAAAACATGTACCTGATTAAGTACCTCATCTGCTTGTAATCTTTGGAAGTTGTCCATTGCTCTTAGAATAAAAAATAGCATTTTTCACATGTTCTATATGATTCTTCATAATCTACCTCCTGTCTGCCTCTCTCCCGGTATCATCTTGTGATACCCCATTATTGCTGACCTCTTTCACTACCTTACATATTCTAGGTCCTTTGATTTTCTGAGGCAAACACTGTACAACTTGCTGATCTCAACTTGGGTATGTTCACAAAAGAAGTGTGCCCCTCCCGCCACCCCTACTGACCCAGTGACTGACAAGGACTACAAGAAGTGTGCCTCCTTGCCTCAATGTGAGACTAGCTTGGTGGTGTGGTTCGTGCTCCAGAGATCCCTCTGGGGTCAAGCCCAAACTAGTCTCCAGCTGAGTCCACATTCTTGCTTAAATTTCTTCCCTGTTTATCCTGCTTCCCTTGCTCCAGTCTTCCTGGGAACACTCCGTCAAGAAGTCACTTGAACAAGAATCCTGATCTCAGGCTCTGTTTCTAGGAAACCGACATAAGACAGAACTCTATATTTTTCCTTTACTACACTATTGACGCCTTTATTTGTGTACGTGTGTCTTTGATTATTGTTGTTTGTCTTTGCCACTAGATCATAAGCTCTTTAGGGTGGGGATCATGTATGTTTTGCCCTCCGCTGTATACACAGCAGCCCCACGGAGTACCAGAAGTATAGTTGATAGATATTCAGTAAATAATTGTTGAATGTAAATGAATCTAAGTATCACTATCCTGCCTCACTGAGGGACAGGGTTGAACTATAGGCTTCTGGCCAATTCCTTTTAGGCAAGGGAATGCCCACTCCAAGAAGGGAAATAGAATCAGAAGTCACAGGTTTACTCTTTGATCTTTTGACCTCTGTACCTGCATGGACATACTGAATCATGTAGTTTTCTCCTGTTTTGGCTGACTACTTCTTGCCTAACTATATCTTTATATATGCCCAATTCCTGTGTCTTAGCTAAACTCAAGGCATTTGCTCATTCTCATTGTCAATCCATAACCCAAACATGTTTTCCAGATCTGGAAGTGTATGGGACATTTTACATGGCTACAGTTTATATCACCAGAAATATGTTTATTTCTATGAAAAGTATATCTTGCCTGGGTTTTTTCTAAATTTTTTTGTTTCCAATTTTTCCATTTTAGTTGTTCCTCTTTCAAATTAAAAAAAATCATGTGAGCATATCTTCCTATTAAACTTTTCATAAAAGTACTAAATAATTGCTACTCAAGATTACTGTTTCCGTAATACTGGTTATAAGAGGTTTGACACTTAGCATTTGAAAATAAAACTTTGTGTTTCCCTTAAATCATATTCTTTGAATATAATTATATTTAATTTTCTATGTGTTTCTCTATATGTAAAGGTGAGAACACTAAATTAGCCTTTGGTTAATATAAACAAGTTCCTTTCAGTAAGTACTTTCTCTGAAGTAATAAGAACTGTGAGAGGAGTATTATGTATTTTGTGGGTGGGTGGTTGGCTGGGGGTAAATTAGAGTTCCTGTCTCACCATTTATATTTCCCCTGGTGAAGTTTTTTTTTTTAACCATATAATGACTGACTAGATGGAATTACTGCACCTTGATCAAGGGAATAGTTATCAGAGTCACAATATGGTACACAGTGAGAAAAATTTGTATGAGAAAATGTTTGTAAAAATTATATGAGAAGTATCTTCTCTTAAGTCTGTCTTCATGGTTGGTTATGGGTTTGATTATATGGTTGAAAAGGGAAGTAAAGTTTCCAAAGGACCAGAGAAGTTAGCAATAAAATGAAGCAAATTTTAGATTCTGAAGCAAATGTGTTAAACTCAAACAGTGCCTCACCTCACTTGAGTCACTTTTTAAGACTAATTATACATGGTTTGAGAAGGAAGATTTCATTCTCAGTCATTGAAAAGAGAGAAGAAATACACCGACTGAATCTGGTTTTTTTTAAAGGCTCCTAATTGCAGTTATCCTTATGTTATGGGTACCACTGTGTGATAATTGATCTTTACTCTGCCCTCACTCATGTTGTGATCAATTAGCAGCCAAAGGTAGAAGCTGTTGCTTAATTTGGCAAAAAAAAGTCTCACGAATTCCTGGATTTCATTATTAAAAGGTGGTTAGGACTGACATAAATTTCCACCTTCCCGGTATCCTTTAGAACTACTTTTGCAAAATTAAATATATATTGTTAAAAGAAAAAAACTAAATAAAAATATTAAGGAAAATTAATGACATTTATTATTAAAAAAATATGAAAGCTCCATTTGATTGAGCTTCATCTTTGGACAGTTCTTAACTAAAATGTGATTCAATGGTCATTACATGAACAAAATCTTAAAAGAAATCCTAAGTGGTTGATGGCTATAATAGGTATTTGTCTCATGCACAAGGAGGAGTAATCAACAAAACTGATTTCACTTACTGGGAGCAAAATACAGTAAATATATAATCATAACATTTTATATCTAAAAACAAACTACAAAAGATTTCTAACTTAAGTTTTACTTAACACAATGCTAGGGAAGGAAGGAGGAGCTCTGCTGTAGAAAAGAAACAAAACTTGTTTAAGACAGATCGTGTTGCTTGTGTTGTTACATCTGTTTATTAGGAAAATTTTTAATAAAATGCTGACTTGTGTTGGTAAATACATAAACTCTTCACTGGGAGCCAGTCAAACTATGGACCTTGTCCTATCCATGTTTTGTAATTCGACGTGGACTTTGTTCCACTTTGTGCTAAAATTTCATTTGCATTACTTTTCTACATTCATTTCCTCCTTTTTTGTATTAGTATTTGTTCTAAAATATTTTCATTTCATTATTTTTATAAACTAGTAGATTCAACATTCACCATTTTTGAACCATTAAACCTGAAGTTTTGAGGCCCAGTCATGAAACATGATTCTAAAAATTAACTCAAGCATAGCTAAATTAGAAGAGTTGTGGGAAATTGATGAAACACTTAAAACAATTTTTTGAATAAGGACCTGGATTAATTTTAAATTAGTGCTATTTTAACAGATATTTTTACTAATTGACTTTTTTCTTTTTTGTCTAAGAATTCAAAATAAAACAGATTGTCTCCAAACAAAATATATTGTTTAACTGACTTCCTAATCATACTGACTGTCCCATTTTATATTCCAAAGGGAGATTTTTCCATTGCTATAAAAATAAACATGAATTTTACTCCAAATAGAACATTATAGAAAATGACTTAACATTATGGGAAATCTGTAAATTGATCCCAAACTTCAAAGTCAGTTTTTCAATGTTGAAAAGAAAAAAAAATCATGAAGAAGAAACATCTGTTCTCAAATACATGAATAGATCTGGAAGGATTTTCAGAACTGTTATGTAACATGCATGTCAGTGTGCTGTTATGAATTCCCCAGGTTGTCGTGTTCATGAACATCATTGATGGTTAATTCCTCTCTTCCAGCACTCCTAGGAATATCTAAAATATAAGAAACATTTCCAGTAGAGGATCTTAATGGAAACTTTCCCGTGTTTCCTCTCTTATGGGGCATTTCTCAGACTCCTGCATTTCCCCACGCTGTATTATTTTATTTTAAGTGAAACACAATGGTTGTTTGTTGGGTGTCTTCAGGTACAAAGGAAGAGTCGTCGTCTTGAAAAATTTTGGATTTTAGACTGTTTGAATTAATATCTCTGGGGCAGAAAATATGATTCCTCTATATAATATTATACTTTACTTTGATATTGTCAAATATATTGATAAATAATGAACAGTCTATTGTGTCTTGATTTATACATTGTTTGGGGAGGACTTCTTGTGATATTGTAACAGATTATTGAAGGTAAAAAGTTATTTAGTAATTTAGTTTTGGTCATAAATTTGTTTTTACATTGATCTGTCAAATAAGCTCTTATGGCTTACAGTTTTTAATTGATTAACATATACCTATTGATCACTGAGTACATACTATGTGATTAGAGAGACACAAAAGAAAGAAAGAAAACATAGGGTGCTTGATCACTGGTAACTTGCAATCTCCACCAGGAGACAAAACTAACATAGGTGAGACAGTAACAGAACAACAATTGCCAAAGGGGGAAAAATATATTCTGATTAATCAGAAAAGGCTTTAGGCAGGAGTGAAACTGGAGTCAGCCCTTGTGAGTAAATTGCATTTTCATAGGTGGACAGGAAAGAGGGAGGCATTCCATGTATGAAAGAGCAGAAGTATGGAGTGAAAGAGAATTGTGCATGAAGGTAGATTAAGCTGTAGACAGTCATCCTGGTACCTATCTCTAAATGGAACTGAAAAAACACTGAGGAGGAAAAACATTGAAATACAACATGGTGGAGAAAATTATGTTTCCTATCATTTCTCTGAGAGAGAATGAATATTCTGTATTCTGGAAAGAATACTTTGATAAGGACTGGAGTTAATATGGATAATTGTTAAATTTCGCTCTGTGGAGGGTGGATTTGGCAAGTATCAGGGCTTGTTTATGGGGGGTGGTATTGTAAATTTGATACAGCTAAACTGCTTGTGACAATAGTAGAGAGTCTTTGTCCTGCCTTCTCTCAAACTGTGCTTTGGCTCTGCTCTAAATGGAAGTCAAAATCTTATTTTTTTTAAAAGATTACTAAATTGCTAGCATGATTGGGGCACCCAGAGTCTCCCTGCCCATGTTGTGCTCTTGATCTTATCCTGGATGGAAGTGGAAGGTTGCTATTGTAAAAGACCAAGCCTAAGAAGGGAGAGTGAGTGTGTAGCATACAGCTCAAGAGCCAGGCAGAATGAGTTGTTGGGATTTGTTATATTAAGAGATGAGCGTAGGCATTTGAAAAGGACGGTAGATGTGTGGTTCGAAAAGGAACTTGAGGAGAGGAGGTGCCAAAGCAGAGAATCATGAGATTGGGTATAAACTATAATTGCGGTGTAAGGTGATAAATACTTTGATAAGAGTGATGACTATCAGAGTGAAATGGAAGAGATAAATGCAAGAAATTTTTCAAATGAAAAAGTAACGGGGCTTAGAAACAGCTAGCATGTAAATAAAGTGAAGAACTAGAGATGATTTTCCAGGTTTTTAGTTAAGAAGATTCACAGAATTGGAGTCGTTAGAGTGGAGACACTTTAGTGAGAAGGTAACAGACTTTGAATACATGGAATTTAAGATTGAGAAAGGAACGTCCATGGGCTATTTTTTGTCAAACGTCTGCTCATTTATCGTAGTACTTTCATAGTTTAGATATTATGTCGTTTACGGAAAGAATGACATTTGACAAAGTGAAAAAAATGCTTGTAGATAATCGCCAGATAAGTTGGTTATGAGCAGCTTTGTAAATGTATATTACCTTTATTTTTAATTCCTATCTTGGTGAAAACTGCTAACTGTATTACAGAAAATACTAAAATCATGACATGTATTGACTTATTCTTTTCACTATTCTATCATATTTCTGGCAAGTTTTTTCCTCTGGTAGGCTGAGGGTTTACTTTGGCATTGGGGGCTTCTGAGGCACTCATTCTCTTGGATGATATAGTTATTCTGTAAAAGTCTTATCTTTCTACCTACTTCTTCACCATTTGCTACCCATAGCCCAAAGCCCTTTGGCTTGTCAGTTCTTCACAATTTTATTGTTTCTTTGCCAAAAATGTATAAAAGCTTCCTGCTCCGGGTCTTCATTCTCTTTCGAAGGCTCCTACGAACATGTAAAAATTTAATAAAATTGGTATGCTTTCTTTCCTGTTAATCTGTCTTAAATCAGTTTAATCCTCAGGGCCAGCCAGACACTCAGAGGGTAGAGGAGAATTTTTCCTCTCCTATGATAGATAGATTTCTGATGTTCTATAGAATGACTGTACCAGAATGTGATCAACTGTTCATTACTTGATGACTATCCTCTTTGTGTCTCTATTATTTTAAACTGGTAAGGAAAATGAAATAAGTAATTTATTTTAAGTGTATGATATTACTAAAATACACCTAAAAATCACTTATAAACTGGTACATTCTATCTGTGTGATAAATACTCAAAAGGAGATTTGCTTGTTCAAAGTGCATCTTTTTAACTTGGTAGACTTTCAAAAAGGTGTGGAAATGTATAGTCTTAGCCACAGAATATGAGGGCCTATTTCCACATGTAGCCTATTGAGCATTTTCTTTCTGTCTCTGCAAATTTGATGTGTGCAAAATGGTATCTGACTGCATTTTCCTGACGACTAGTTACAGTAAGCATCCTTCATGTTTATTGGCTATTTGCCATTCTTTTGTGAAATGCCTGCCATATCCTGTGTTTATTTTCTTTTGGGTGGTTTGGCTTTTCCTCATCTTATTATGAATATTAATTTTTTTTGTTTTCACATGCATTGCACAACAGTTTCCTTCCAGCCTGTCTTGTCTTTTGACTTTAATAATTGTCTTTTTAGATATAATTTTTTTAAAAAAGCAGTCAAATACATAACTTTTTCTTTTTTGGTTTTTTTGTTTTTTTTTTTCTTTTTTGGTTTTGAGTTTCTTTTCTGGTAAAAGTTTATCACCTAAAGGTTACAGGAATATTTTCCAAAATTTTCTTTACTTTTAAATTAACTTTTTTCTTGAACACTTAGAACTTTATTTCATCTAGATTGTTAATGTATATTGTGAGGAAGTGATGTATAAGGTTTATTTTGGGGATAGCTACTGTGCAAGAACTGTACAGCAAATTAAAGATCGTTTTCTTATTCAGTTAAAATGCCACACTTATATTAACCTCCCTAATACACTTAAATCTATTTCTAGACTCTCTAGTTTGTTTACTTATCTAGCTATTTGCTTTTGGGTCAATTACATACAGTTTTGAATAAAGAGGAATAATAAACTTTACCACACTCTACAGTTTAGAATTCTAGAGTTTTCATTCTTCTCCCAAAACTTTTAAAGCAGTTTTTACAAAATACGTGTTTATAAGAAGCTTAAAACCAATTTTTAGGATCCTTTCTCCCCACCAAGTTCTCTAAAAATTTGATTGGAAGTGCATTAAATTTATGTAATAATTAGAAAATAACACAGTTTAATTGTTTGAAGTGTTCCCACCCAGGTCTCCATTGTATCATATTTTATAAGTTTCTGTATGTTTTGAACCTAATCTTATTAAATTTAGTCCTCAGCATTTTACAGTTTTGGTCATGAGATACAAAACCATTAATAGTCACAGATTAATATGATTAAGTATAAAACTCTACATCTAGGTGACTTTACTATTTGATTATGTGCATTAACAGAACATTATTATTCCAAGAAATTTTTGTTCAGGATAATAACAGTTGGACATAATTATATGTTTGTTTCAGGAATTTTCAGACATTTCATTTATTCAAAGAAAACATTTTAAACTTGCTCTCATCAGGATAAACAGCTTCCTTATCAGGAAAATTAGTTTGGTCAGTTGGGCTTTACTCTCTAAGACTTGCTTCAAAATTCTCATTTCCCTATGTCCATCAATCCTAAACTCTTATATCATGAATTTTGTTCCATCCCGATCAAGACCTCCCCGCTGCGTGGGAAGATCCACCTTAAATCCATTCCCCCAAACTTTAAAAATATCCGTCCTGCCAAGATTCTACTAAGAGTCTGTGGAGGTGGTGTTCTCCCTTAATACAGAATGATTAATTTGGCTGTGCTTGATAAAAAGATTATTTTGATGGTCCCTTCAGTGAATTGGTAGTCAGCGGTTATTTTTGTGGTTTTCCTCTTTATTCCTATTTTTAACTGACCAGTGAAATTCTAAAGAAATACAGTTGAGTTTGCAAATGTATTCAGCTACAGTGCAAATCTCTCTTATTAAATATAAAATTTATCAGAAGAATTTTTTGGGTTTTCTTTTCTAAAACCAATCATATAATCAGACAGTAAAAATATTGGTTTCTTTCAATTTCATATACTATTTAAATAAACTGTTTTCCCTTTATTATTAAAAGCAAGTTGAATAAGTACGGTGATAGTGGTCATCCTCATGTATTTCTGATTTTATTTGGACTGTATCATTTCATTGTTTAATAAATATTTGATGTTAATTTTTAAAGTATTTTTTGTACCTTAGTGGTTTTTTTTTTCCTAGTCCTGTTTTTCTTAGAAACTTTGTTAGAAATGGTTGATGAACTTTAGCAAATATGTTTTGGCATTTATCAATATAGTCTCATGAGTTTACTTTTTTTTTTCTTGACAATTTTAAACATTTCCCAATGTTGAATAATCTTTGCTTTACTAGAATTATAATAAAGTGATGTGTTGATTACTTTTTAAAGACTTTTAATAGTTATATGTTGACACTTTTGAAATTGCCAATATTTGACTACTTGTGACCTAAAAATGACAGTTTTTTTGTGGTTTAATCTAAATAGCAAGTGTGCAGTACCCATCAGTTTGATTAGTCTTTTTTCCTGCCTTTGACCTTGAATTGCCCTCTATCCGATGTTAGGATAGCCATGCTACTTTACTTTTGTTTGTAATTCTGTAAGTTTGTCATTCCTTTGTTTTCAATTTGTCTTTGAGATTTTGTTTGACATGTATCATTTGTAAGTGGCATGTCACTGGAGTTCCTTATTTCATTCAGTCTGATAGTATTCACCTTTGAATAAATAATTTCAATCCTTCATATTTATTGTAATTAAATATTAATGTTTTCACCATACTTTCTATTAATTATTGAGTACATTTGTTTCCCCCGATTTCCAATTTGTTTTTTCTATGCTGACTTGATTAAATATCTTTCTGTTCCTCTTTTACTCCCTACTTTAAATTGGAAATACAGTACTACTGCATTTCTTATCCTATTACTGCTTACATTCCTGTTGTAACCATCTATGTAAAGATATATCTACATCAGAGTAAATTAAATAATGTCTAAACCTGCACAGAACATTTCACATAACTGGTTTCCCAAAATCTCTACCGCAGAAAATGTTTGGAATGCATTTACTTCTCCAACTGCTGGATTTAAGCAGTTTAGAATTTTTATTTATGAACTATAGTAATATCTTTGTTTTAAAAATCATTGCTTAATACTTTAATCATAATACCTAGTCACAGAAGTTAGAGTATTTACATACATATTTATATATTTAAAAATCATTTCTTGCCACTCATTGGAATTTTGTTTTCCTTCGTTTTGTTGACGGTGTCCTCATTAAATTGTCGTTTGGTAGGAGCATGTCTAGTATTTTCCTCAAAGAGTGTATGGATGATTATAGAAGGTATATACGTTATTTGCTGCATGTCAGAAAATGTCTTTCTTTTGCTTTCATGATAGCTGCAGCTGATGTATTGGGTAAAAGGGACAGCTGTTAAGTAGGCTGTTAGTAATGTGGCAGTGGGGTGTGGGGAGAGGGGAAGTGTCCTCTAATCCTGTGATCAGGTGTCACTCTTAGTGAGCCTGTACCTTTCAGCTGTGAACTTCACCAGTGCTTCTCAGTGTTTTTTTCTCTCCTTAGGTGGGACAGGATGGCTAGAGTAGGTAGAGTTGGGTATTTCCTTTCTCCCCACCCGAAGGCTAAAGGGAGCTGGTGTTGGATATTCCCTTCTCCCAGGTCAGTTAGGCTCTGATTAAATGCCAGCAACTCGGGCTCTGGTTAACTAGTTTCTCCTGAGTGCAGGCCTTGTTAAGAACAACGTGTTCTGACGTATTTAAAAGTGGTTCCATTTCCCCTCCCCCTTTCCAGTGCGTGAGGGGAGTTTTCTCCTCTGGTTACTGTGGGAGACTTCTCAGGCTCCTGGTAACTCTCACAGTATTGTGGGGCTCCTTATAACCGAGTTCCCCTGGAATGTTTGACTCTCAGAGTTGTCCACACTGAACTGCCATCAATTCATCGGAGTTCAAGTTTTCCTTCCCAGCATTGGTTCCTGGCGTGGTTTCCACTGGTGAGTCTCTGCCCAGTGGACCTGGACTCCCTGTATCCCCCTGTCCCTCTCTCCAGTCTTGGGGCCAGTGGTTGGCCCAGTGCCCTCCTCTCTTCTACGGGTATAAAAAGAGGGGTTGATTTTTTTTTTTTTTTTTTTTTTTTTACGGTACGTGGGCCTCTCACTGCTGGGGCCCCTCCCGTTGCGGAGCACAGGTTGCGGACGCGCAGACTCAGCGGCCATGGCTCACGGGCCCAGCCGCTCCGCGGCATGTGGGATCTTCCCGGACCGGGGCACGAACCCGTGTCCCCTGCATCAGCAGGCGGACTCTCAACCACTGCGCCACCAGGGAAGCCCGAGCTGTTGATTTTTTAAGTGTTCAACTTTTTACTCGCTGGGACGGAATACAGGTTCCTTATATGTGGAACAGGAAACCGGAAGTTGTTTTGTTTTCATATAAAAATTATATCTTTGCTACGAATAGGATTTTGAAATCACAGTTCTTTCCTGACAACAGATTATAAATGTATAGATTTTGCCGCCTAGAGTTGAAGATTAGAAATCTGTTTCTAGTCTCTTTTCTTTGTTTTCATCTATTCTTCGTCTGAAAGCTTATAAAATTTTGTCTTTATTCTTAGAGTTATTTCATCAGTTTTATCTATATGTGTCTCTTCTATTTATCATAACAGGGATTTGGTGATTTTCTTCTAAATTGAAAACTTGAGTTGTTGCTCATCTAAGCTAAGATCTTTTTATATCCTTCTTGCTTTAAAAAACATATTTTCAGCATTTAGAACAATAGAAAAAATAGTATGATCATCTGTGAACACATGACTGAAATCATAATTTTTAGCTTTTTTTTTTTTAGTTTTACAAATGAAACATTTGTTTCATTTGGAAGCAAATCTCTATTTAATTCATTTTAGTTTTGTATTCAGCTACACGAATAACCATGGATATGAATAAACAATAATTAAAAAATGGGTTCCCATTTTTCTGTAATTTTGAAATCCATATGTCTGTACATGACTCCTTTTATATATGTGCAGGAGTTTTTCCGAGATGAGTGTTTCTGTAGGGCATTTTCATATTCTTTGACCGTGTTTTCTGTTGGGTCATTTAACTTTTCCTTTATGAGTTGTAATGCTTTGTAAATATTTTAGATACTAGACCTTTGTTATTTATGGGATAAATATATGGAATTTATTTATGTAAATATTTATAGAACATTTGTTATGCATGGAATATAAATATTTTCTCCCAGTGGATGTCTTTATGGTGCCTACATTGATGGTGTGTTCATTTTTCTTTGCATGCCCATAGGTATAAGTAACTTCAGTGCAGCACAGACAGATTTTGGGACCTCGGTCTGTAGCAATCCTGGAGAACCTCTGCGACGATCAGGCAGGAAAAACTGTGAGTATTCTACTGCGGAATAAGGAGAAGGGCTTCTCAGTTTGGGCCTCTTGAGGACCAAGCAGAAGAGAAGTGGCATCTCTTGACTAATGGACCACAAATGGTTCAGTTTGAGTGTACTTTCCTCTAGAGTTCTTTTACCAGCTAAACAGGCCACCTTCAGAAGAAAGTGAAGAGCAGAAACCCCCTTCCCTACCCAAATCCAGAGTCTACCAGTGTCTCGTACCAAACCCTAGTTCAGAAGCCTTAACCTTAAGCTCTGTCGGTCTTTTGATTATGTCACAGGCATTACCAACAATGAGATACCTAACTGTACTTTTTTCTGGAGTTTTTATCATCAAGGTTAATTTATTGGTTAAGCCTCTTTGACTGGGAGCTGAGGGGAAGACAAGGAGGCCAGGAATGTAAGCTTAGGCAGTCATTTTCCCAGAATCTTCTTTCTATTCTAGATACTTATTTTAACTTCTTAAGAAATAAATATGTATTATAAATGCTTAGAAATATATTATCTCATTGTCTTCAAGCTTATTATCTGCCTTCCTCTGATTTCTTAGCTTTTCCAATTTGCAGTGAGATGGAAATTAATCCCAAACTAGCCATTTTTATTTTTTTCTTGTTTTTCCCCCATTGAAAGGTTTGGATTTTAATAAGGTTGCCACCCTTGACACAATAGTGCTTCTTATTCCCCTGTGGATTCCTGTTAGCCTATAGTGACCCTTGATCCCATTGCCCTGGAGATTAAAAATGTTGCACTGTAAGGAGATGCTTCTTAAAATTAGGGAACAAGAGCAGGAAGAGATTGGACTCTAGTTCAGTGCCTTTCCAGTTTTGGCACACATACGAATCACTAGAATTTTTTAAAAATAAATTCTTGGATACCACAACCAGAGATTGTGATTTTTTTTTTTTTTGAGGGGGGTAAGGTTAACAAATGTACAATTTTTTTTTACTATATATCCCAAGAGTTTGAAAGGATTTCCTAAAGAAAAAAAAAAACATCTGAATGATAGAAAAATTAGGCCATGTAGATGCAAAAATTCTCCATTCATTTTGTACATAGGCACTCTTTAAATTTGGGACTCAGTGTACATATGTATACAATACATTCTGAAACTACTCAGAATAAAAAATAAGTTTCTATTTCTCCTACAAGATTTTTATGTAATGTCATTTCCCTCACGCATATGGTCTGCATTGCTCAGTCATGCACTTATTCATCAGTTGTCTTGAAATTGCCTTTGAATTGCTTTGTGATGACGCGGAATGGGAAGTTGGAATGGGAAGTCAGTGCAGTGCTAAAGCCACAGTTCTCGGGGCCATTATTTCCCACCCTGGTTGGAAAGAATGTTTCTTTCTGCTAAGCCCTACTCCCTTAAGAGGTCTCAAGGGGAAAACAGGGACCCCTTGTCATACTTTGGCAAACACTATATATTCTATTCTGTTCCTACAAATTCACAATGCGTATTAGCATACTCAGGGTGCTGAGAAGTCCTGTAGTAGAACCTATATGGTCCTTGGTGTTAATGGTGATACTGTATATCATTGATTATAAATTACTGATTTAATTTAAAAATAATTTTTTCAGAAAACATTTTTATTTAATGTCTTCCAATTAAATGAGTTTTGGTGATACTAAGAAGGATGTAAACTTTACAGGCGCAGATTTTGCCTAATTTTTCTTTGTCCCCTCAGTGTTTAGCTCAGTATTTAGTACATAACAAGCAAATCGTTTTTCCGAGTAACCATTTGTTGAATGAACGCATTACATTTGTGTGGTAGATGTACCAACACATTGGAAGGACTGTAGCAGCCATAATGACAGAAAGAAAGTAGCAGCACTTAACTCTCTGACATGGAATCATCCAGTGTTTGCTTGAACACTTCTGTGCATGGAAGTTTTGCTCTTTTGCAAATGTCTTTTTCAACTAGAGAGAATAATCCTCATATTACAATATAGTGAAAAATTCATTCAAAAATAGCTTTTATGATTGTTTATCATTGGGACTGTTTACCACTGGAAACCACTGACAACCTGGGGCCAAAGACGGAAATCTTGCAAACATCAAAGAGCAGGGTAATTCTGAAGTATAGATTTGATATGTGAGCATGACACCACCCCTGGTCAAGTTCTCAAATGGATTAATAAACAGTTATTTCGTGAATCCTTAGAAAAGAATGCAGTGATCATAGAATACATTTTTTAGGAACTAATGCCAGACCTGAGTCATTTCCTTTTTAGGCAATGTTTATTGGATGAGAAAATCTGGAGGAATGCTCTTATAGACATATTATAGCTTGATTTTGGAAAGGAAAGGCATTTGACAATTTCTCGTCTTTATGTTTAAAGACAAGATGAAAGTAGAATTGTGGGAAGAGTGAGACTTATTGGCAGTTGTGTGGAGATAAATGAATCAGAGCATTGAACACAAAGTTTCTAAAAGCTTTTCCATTTCTGATGACCTCATGATTATTTACCATTTCTACAGTTAAACCTTCAACAAGCTCCTCCATCTCTGCCTCTTCCTTCTCCACCTCATCCTTCATCCTCTCATTTTGCTGCTTCTGATTCTTCTGGTTACCCTCCCATGTATGTTTGGAGTTACTTCTCTTCAGATCTTCTCAATTTGCTCACATTTGTTAAGTGCGGAATGGAAAGAATAAGATTCTCTCTTTGATACGTTGGAAATTAGAGCCTTTCAAAGGCATTATAAGACAAGGTCTGTACTTTTTTTTTTTTTTTTTTTTGCGGTACACGGGACTCTCGCTGTTGTGGCCTCTCCCATTGCGGAGCACAGGCTCCAGACGCGCAGGCTCAGTGGCCATGGCTCACGGGCCCAGCCGCTCCGCGGCATGTGGGATCCTCCCGGACCGGGGCACGAACCCGTGTCCCCTGCATCGACAGGCGGACTCTCAACCACTGCGCCACCAGGGAAGCCCAAGGTCTGTACTTTTGAAAAACGTTTAATCGAACAGTTCATTCAGTTACTGTTCAATTAGCCGAAAAAGTGAAGCATTTCTGAGGGTTGTTCATGACAGTGAACCATTAAATTATTTGAGCTGGAGTAAATATATTAAAATACATCACCATAGCAATTTTCACAAATGCGTTTGTACACAGAATTCTATTCCCTTGCCCTCTATGAGCAGAGGTAGTTACACATATGTGAGTTCTAGTTGAAGAAAGCCTAATTTCCCAGAAAGCTGGAGATTGCTGGTATAGGCGTTGCATTCTTATACTACTAATGCATCTGAAGTTCCATTTTTAATCTTTCATGCTTTTTGCATGTAAACTTTAAAAAAATATTTTGATTTTTTATTCTTTTTGAGAAAGAAATTTGGTTTCATCATTTTAGAAAGATAGCTAACAATCACTGTAACTAAAATAAAAATGTACACTGAATTCATTCTTGCCTTATTCGGTCACTTCTCTGGGAGCCTTTGACCTTGGCCTCTGAGTTCCTGGACTGAATCAGGTAGCCTCCCTTAGAGTTGTATTGACCTGGAAGTATTTGTTGCTACCACACTCCAGCTCACCTTTTCTTTGGTTCCCAGTCGTTCTTGTGTACCGTGAGGCAGCATAGCACACTGGTTAGGGCTTGTGCTGTAGTCCAACAGAGCTGGGGTCCTGCCTCACCTATGTTGCTTTCTATTTATTTGACTTGAGGTAACTAATTTATTCTCTATTCCTCAGTCTTTTCGTCTGTAACTATCTGGCACACCACCTGGCACTCCATCTATACTCCAGGACTCAAGTGCTTGTTTTCTAGCTGCTGGGGGTGTCGGAGCTGATGACTCGTAGCCGAGCACCCTTCTGGAACTTGCCATCTGCTCTCACCCGAGGCCCCAACACTTCCCAAGGGCAGCCCACATCCAGTGACTGGTCGCGGAGGGGGTTTAAACATCTGGCCCATTTGCCCCAGTTTGTACAACTCTGCAGGGCCATCTCAGCTCCAGAGCTCCCTGGAGGAACGGCTGAGAACTTTGCTGTGGCTGTATCACAGCCCTGCTCCTCCTGTGCCCAATCTCATTTCCTTCCCTTCCCCTACAGTCCCGAGGAACACTTGCCCATAGACTTCCTGCGTTCTAATCTCACTCTGAGTTTACTTCCCAAAGAACCTGCTCTGTGACTGATAGTATGTACCACCCTCATAGGCTTGGTTGTGAGGTGTAAATGAGGTGATGTTTTAATAAACGTTAGAAATGTTAGCTCTTAATATCATCATATAAAATAAGGATGTACTAAACCCTACTCTTCACCCCCCAATTTTTTTTTTTTTAATTTATTTATTTTGGCTGCGTTGGGTCTTCGTTGCTGTGCGCAGGGCTTTCTCTAGTTGCGGCGAGCAGGGGCTACTCTTCGTTGCATTGCGCGGGCTTCTCACTGTGGCTTCTCTTGTTGCGTGCAGAGCACAGGGTCTAGGCGCACGGGCTTCAGTAGTTGTGGCATGCGGGCTCAGTAGTTGTGGCTCGCGGGCTCTAGAGCGCAGTCTCAGTAGTTGTGGTGCACGGGCTTAGTTGCTCCAAGGCATGTGGGATCTTCCCGGACCAGGGCTCAAACCCGTGTTCCCCGCATTGGCAGGCGGATTCTTAACCACTGAGCCACCAGGGAGGCCCCATCCTCAAATTTGTGTAGTTATTGTCGGATACTAAATCCTGGAATCAGACTGGTGAGGTTTGAAATCCTCCTCCACCACTTATTGGGCATGTAACAAGTTGCTTAATTGATCTGTGTCTCAGTTTCCTCATTTGGAAATGAGTAAAGATAGCCCCACATCATAAGGTTTTGTGGATTAAATGAGATAAATACATTTAAAGGCTGGATCATAGTAAGCTCAGTGAGTGCTCACTATTATTATGGTTATCATTCCCCACTTAATTCCAATGATGTGATAAGATGTCTTTATCATTAGCACTTGCTTCAGGACACCTAGAGTTTTAAGCCAACATCAATACCAGAAACTACACTAGATAGATTATTCCTGATTCAGAATAAAATCCCACAAAAATAGTTGTGACTAAGCAGGAAAGAAGTGAGAAACTGAGAAAAAGTTAGTTGTAGAGATGTTCCTTAATCCACAAAATTCTAAGATTTTTTTTAAACCATTCACTTACTAATTTTAAGCAAGTAATTGAACCTTGTGCTTTATTCCAGATAATTTTGACTTTAACTGAATTAATGGTATAGATAGGTCAGGCAAGTTCACTCTGTGTGGATTTTGAGACTGAAGACAGAGAAGGATACTTGGGGAGGGAATGAGGAGACAGAACGTAGAAGATATGGATTCTGAAGTTGATTCTGTAAGGCATGTGTCTTTGGTGTATATTATACACATTATATGTAATATATGGTCTATATATAAATATATCATAAATAATATATAAATATCTATAATACCTACATGTATAAAATATAACTATATTTCTAATCAACTTTAGTTTGGAATAATTTTTGGTTTACAGAATGTTACAAGGTACAGAGTTCCCACCTCCTTTTTACCCTGCTTTTCCTAATGGTAACCTAACCATGGTAACTTGTCAAAACTAAGAAATTAACTTTGCCACAATACTACTAACTAAACGAGAGACTTTATTCACATTTCACTGCCTTTTCCACAAATGTCCTTTCTCTGCTCCAACAGCCAGTCAAGATGCAGCATTGCATTTAGTCATCTTCTTACACTCCTCAGGTCTGTTGCAGCTTCTCAGTCTCTCCTAGTTTTTCATGACCTTGAACAGTTTGAAGAGTACACTTGAAGTATTTTCTAGAACGTCCCTCCATTTGGGTTTATTTGATGTCTTCATGATTTGACTGGGGTGATGAGTCTGGGGGAAGGATATCACAGTGATGATATGTCCTCCTCATTATGTTGTATCAGGGCACATGACATAGCATGACATCACTGGTGATGTGAAACTTGGCACTTGGTTATGGTGGTGTATTAGTTTCCTATTTCTGCTGTAACAAATTAGCGCAAACTTAGTGTCTTAAAACCTTAAAACAACACAGACTTATTTTCTGACAGTTCTATAGGTTAGAAGTACAACGTGGGTATCATTGCGCTAAAATCAAGCTCTTGGCAGGGCTGCCTTTCTCTCTGGAGTCTTTAGAAAAGAGTCTGCCTCCTTGCTCCTTTTCTAGTTTCTAGAGGCTGCTGCACGCCTTGGTTTGTCTTCCTCCGTCTTCAGAGCCATCATATCAGCATCTTCAACACTCCCTTGGGCTAACATCTTCTGTCAATACTTTCCCTTCCTCTTTTAATGGACCCTTACGATTACATCAGGCCCATTGGTTGATCTAGGATAATCTATCTATTTTAAGGTCAATTAATTAGCAACCTTAATTCCCCTTTGCCATGTAATATTACATATTCACAGGTTCTAATGGTTAGGATGTAGATATCTTTTGGGGGTGGGGAGGTCATAGATAGTATCTAAGTATCTTCTCTATTACAAAGTTACTATTTTTTCATATATGTTTTTGACTCTCAGTTTTCTTTTCTGTGGAAAGGAGGTGATGATAATGTTTGCCTTGTCAGACTACTCAAGAGGGTTAAGTGATCGAATGTAGTGAAAGTGCCCGGCACATGGGTCCCACAATGGTATTCGAACCCGAATCAAAACAATAACCCTTTTTTTTTTTTTTTTAACAATTTCTTCCTCCAAGACAGGAATGTGATTATTTTTAGTTGTGCTGTAATTTTACATCAATTTCATTAAGTGTGAAATGTGTGAGGTCCCCATCGGCACCAAAGAGGAGCATACTGACCAAAATGTATCTAAAATATTGTGAGCTCTTTATTAACAATTCTGATGTAGCCAAGTGACTTACTGTATGTTGCTTAAAAAAGCTGGCCCAGTTCTATCTGTGATGGTTTCTGGCAAGCTTTTTATTATGCTTCTTTTGACTTGATAAATGTGATAACTTGTTTGTAAATAGTTGCTATTCATAAGCATATTCATTTATCCTGCTTAGGGAAACAGGCATGGTAACTTTTAGTAAAGACTGCTTGATAAAGATGTACATTGGTTAAACACATTTGGGATTTACCCTGAGACAGAAGTGTCCTTATGCAAGAAGAAGGATTTTTTATTTATATATGTGATTTTACTATATACTAAAGATTTATTTCCTTGCACATATTCTGAGAGCTCACTGCTTGCTGCGGAGTGGAAGAAAGAGAAAAATACAGTGCGCTCATTAATCCTGACCTTGTAAGCACACACTGTTGACTTGTTCTTGGTTTGCAAAATGAATGGAACTCATTTACAATACTCAAACTGTACGTTAGTGTGTGGGCAATCCAATAAAATGATAGCTTATATTGGGGCTAAAGTTCCTGATCTTTCTATTGGATTACCCAAAAGCAAACACTCAATATTAAAAGCTGTGTATATACGTAACATAAGATCTAAAGGATTGAATTTTTTTTTTTTGAAAAAAGAAGAGGGAGAGAGAATCAAGTTTTAAATACACAGTAGCTAATGAGACTTAGAGCTTTGTAAAAATGCTACCCCAGATCTGCTATTTTATAACTCTAGGTTGGCTTCCTCCTTCAGAGGGAAACATGCCTAAGGTAAGAACTGCATGTAGGTGACAGTGACTGTTGTTTAGTAAATATTTGAATATAAAAATAGAAAATCAAAGCACAGATGCTAAGACATTTCTTGGCCCTCTGGGGCTGCAGAGGCCTCATCCTCCAAACTAAAAATCTCAGGATGTTGCAGGAGACAAAACCCTGGGTCAGGTGGGTAGAGAAAGGAGCTTGGATTCCTTCTCTCTCAGCCCCACTTTCAAGTTCGTGAACTTGAACAAACCACCTTACTTCTCTGGGTGTTGGCTTAATAATTCTAATGCAGTTGGACAATTTTAGTGACTTTCACATGTTTAGGAAAGTTTATTTTCAGGTGGGCCTTTTTATGAAATGAAAACTTTTCTGAGATGAAAGCCCTATATTTAACACATGTGGTCCACTAAAACCAGAGCGAAATACTGGCCTTTCTTTCAACACAGCCTTTGAAGCTTTTCCTGAAAACCAGGACGTCCCCAGAACAGTTTTTAAACCACTGAAATTAAAATCTACCAACAGTACTTTCAGTTATAGTATTTAATTGCCTGTCACTTAGGCCGGTAATTCTCAGCCATGGGGTGTGACCCTACTGAGTCAGTTGTGTTACTGGTCATATTTGTCCGGAAAGGAAAACCTAGTTGTTGAATCAGCTCATAATCGCAGTGGATTAATGCAGTGTGTCAGTTTATCACCTGCTGCTTATCCAGCCACCTCCAAACTCAGTGACTTATAATAGGCATTTGTTATTTCTCACGATTTGGTGGGTCAGGTAGGCAGTTAGTCTGGTTGAAGCAATGTGGTTGATTTCTGTCATGAGCTGGGGTGCCAAAATCAAAAACAGGGTCGTCTATTTGGAGAACAAGGCAAGAATCCAACCGTTAACAGCAGCATTGCTTGCAAGTCATTGGTAGACAAATGTTAATCCATCCTCTGTTGTAATGCAGGTGTTCAGGGCTTCCGTAGCGGTCCATCTCCTTTCTATACCTTTGAATTTCTGCTCTTTCCATACCCACTTTCCTCCTCCTCTCATCATATTTTAAGGAGTCTGGGCAAGAAATGACCTAGCAGTCCACTAAAAGATACCAATTACATTGTTTTGAATAATCACTGGGCTCTAGTTTAGGATGTATGGAATTAATGCAAGAAAAATGAAAGCGATTTTTAAATTAGAGAAACAAAGTACAAATCCGGTTTGAACATGAGATCTAATCCTAGAGGTAAATATGATTATCATTTTCCAATGAAATTCAGAAAAATACTATATATAACAATATAGTTATTTTGGAGATATAATTGACATATAGTATTGTGTACGTTTAAGGGGCACATTGTGTGCGTTTAAGGGGCACATTGTGTACAATGTGTTGATTTGGTACATTTATCTATTGTGATATGATTACCACTGTAGTGTTAGCTAACACGTCTACCACGTCACATAATTATCATCTAGTTTATGTGATGAGAATAGTTAACATCTAGTCTCTTAACAACTATGAGATTTATAATACAGTATTGTTGACTATACTCACTGTACTGTGCATTGGATCTCCAGAACTTATTTATCTAGTAATTGCAATTTTGTAACCTTAAACAACACCTCCCAATTCTTCCATTCCCCAGCCTTTCGTAACCACCATTCTACCCTGTTTCTATGAGTTGGATGTTTTAAAATTCCACATATAAGTGATAGCACTATGGTATTTGTCTTTTTCTAAGTTATCTCCCTTAGCATAAAGCCCTCAAGGTCCATCCATGTTGCTGCAAATGGTAGGTTGTTGTTTCTCATGGTTGACTTATATGTATAATCCCATCTTTTTGTCCATTCATCAGTTGATGGACACTTGGGTTGTTTCCATATTTTGGCTATTGTGAATAATGCTGCTGTAAACGAGGATATGCAGATATCTTTTCAATATCCTGTCTTTATTTCCTTTGGATATAGATCCAGGAGTGGGACTGCTAGATCATATGGTGGTTCTATTTTTAATTTCTTGAGAAACCTCCATACTATTTCCCATAGTGGCTGAACTAATTTAGATTTCCACCAAGACTGTCCGAAGTCCCCTTTTCTCCACACTTTTACTAACACTTGTTATCTCTTGTCTTCTTGAGGCTAGCCATTCTAACAGGTGTGAGGTGATAACTCATTGTGTTTTGATTTGAATTTCCCTGATGATTGGTGATGTTGAGCATCTTTTCATGTACCTGTTAGCCATTTGTGTGTCTTTGGAATATGTCAATTCAGATCCTCTGTCTATTTTTTAATTGGATTGTTTGGGGTTTTTGGTAATTGAGTTGAATGAATTCTTTCTAAATTTTAGATACTAACTACTTATCTGATACAGGGTTTGCAAATATTTTCTTCCATTTCATAGGCTGCCTTTTCTTTTTTTATTTTATTTTTTCGTGATTATTTGTTTTGCTGTGCAGAAGCTTTTAGTTTCATGTAGTCCCATTTGTTGATTTTGCTTTCGTTGCTTGCGCTTTTGGAATCATACCTAAAAAATTAGTGCTGTATCAAAGAGCTTTTTTCCTGTGTTTTCTTCTAGGAGTTTTATAGTAGCAGATCTTACATTTAAGTCCATTTTGAGTTAATTTTTGTGAGTGGTGTAAGATAGGGGTTCAATTTTACTTTTCTGCATGTGGTTATACAGTTTTCCTAACACTGTTTATTGAAGAGACCTTCCTTATTGTATATTCTTGGTTCCCTTGTCAAAAACTAGTTGATTGTATAATACAGGCATTTATTTCTGGACTCTCTGTTTCATTGGTCTGTGTGTCTGTTTTTATGCTAACACTAAACTGTTTTAATTACTGTAGCTTTGGAGTATAGTTTGAAATTGGGAAGTGTGATGCCTCTGGCTTTGTTCTTTCGATTGTTTTGGTTCTGTAAGGTCTTTTGTGGTTCTATACAAGTGTTACAATTTTGTTTTCTATTTCTGAAAAATACAGTTGGAATCTTGATAGGGGGGGATTACATTGAGTCTATAGATGGCCATTTTAATAATAATAATCCTTCTAATCCATGAACATGAGACATCTTTCCATTTGTATCTTCCTTAGTTTATTTCATCAAAGAGCTGTAGTTTGCATTGTAATATCTCTCTCACTTCCTTTGTTAAATTTATTCTTAAGTACCTTACTGATTTTGATTCTGTTATGAATGGGATAGTCCTTTTTTTCTTTTTCAGATATTTCATTGTCAGGGTATAGAAACACAACCAACTTTTGTATGTTGAATTTAAGTTCTGTGACTTAACTGAATTCGTTGATGAGTTCCAACGGTTTTTTGGTTAAGTCTTTTGGGTTTTCTCTATGTGAGATCATGTCATTTACAAAAAATGACAGGTTTACTTCTTTGTTTACAACTTGGATGCATTTTATTTCCTTCGCTTGCCTGATTGCTCTAGTTAGGACTTCCAGTACTATGTTGAATAAGAGTGCTTAGAGTGGGCACCCTTGTCTTCTCCCTGATCTTAGAGGACAGTTTTTTGACATTTCACTATTGATACTGAGTATGATATTAGCTGTGTGTTTGTTGTGTATTGCCTTTATTATAATGAATTATATTCCTTCTATACCCAATTTATTGAGGGTTTTTATCATGAAAGGATGTTGTATTTTGTCAAATTATTTTTCCACATCTATTGAGATGATCATATGATTTTTATCTTTCCTTCCGTTAATGTGGTGTATCACATTTATTGATTTGCATATGTTAACCACCCTTACATTGCAGGGATAAATTTCACTTGATTATGGTATATGATCCTTTTAATGTGCTGCTGAATTTGGTTTGAGCATTTTGTTGAAATTTTGCATCTGTATTCATCAGGGATATTGGTCTGTCATTTTCTTGTAGTATTCATTATCTTGCTTTGTTATCAGTGTACTATTGGCCTTGTAAAATGAGTTTGGGAGTATTTCCTCCTCTTCAGTTTTTTGAAAGAGTTTGAGAAGGATTGGCATTCATTATTCCTTAAAAGTTTGGTGGAATTCACTAGTGAAAAGCCCATTTGGGCTTTGCTGTATTGGTAGGTTTGTATTGCTGATTAAATCTCGTCACTCAATGGTTTGTTCTGATTTCCTATTTCTTAATGATTCATTCTTGGTAGTTTATATGTTTCTAGGCGTTTATCCATATCTCCTAGTTGATTTAATTCGTTGGTATATGATTATTCATAGTAGTCTCTTATGACCCTTTGTATTTCTGTAGTATGAGTTATAATGTCTTCTCTTTCATTTCTGATTTATTTGATTCTGTTTCTTTTTTCCTTAGGTAGTCTAGTTAAAGGTTTGTCAATTATGTGTATCTTTTCAAAAATCCAGCTCTTAATTTTTTTGTCTTACTGTTTTTATGGTCTCAATTTTATTTGTTTCCGTTCCGATGTTTGCTGTGTCCTTCAATACTTGTTCTGTTGCCTAACATGATCTTTTCTGGAGAATGTTTCATGTATACTTGAGAAGAATGTGTCTTCTGCTGCTCTTAGATATCATTTTCTGTAAATTTCTGTTAAGTACATCTGGACTAATGTGTAATTTAAGTTTTCTTATGGATTTGGGGTCTGGATTATCTATCGATTGTTCAAAGTGAGATACTGAGGTCCCCTACTATTATTGTATTATGGTCTATTTCTCCCTTGAGATTGGTTAGTATTTGCTTAATATTTGCTTAATATATTCAAGTGCTTTGATGTTGGGTACATGTATATTTATGATTGCTGTATCTTCTTGATGAATTGACCCCTTAATCATCGTATAATAACCTTCTTTGTCTCTTTACTATTTGGGGCTTAAAGTTTATTTTGTCTAAGTATAGCTAGCCCTGCCTTTATGATTTACACTTGCATGGATTGTCTTTTCCATCCCTTCGCTTTGAGCCTATATGTGGTCTTAAAGCTGAAGTGAGTCTCTTGTAGGCAGCATATAGTTGGGTTTTGTTTTTTTGTCTACGTAGCCATTCTGTGTGTTTTGATTGGTGAGTTAAATCCATTTATATTGAGAGTAATTATTGATATATAAAGAATTACTAATGCTGTTGTATAATTGCTTTCTGGCTGTTTTGCATTATCACTGTTTCTTTTATCCTTTCTTTCTTCCTACCTTTGTAAGTGGGTGATTTTTCATGGTGATATGCTCTAATGCCCCTGTTTTATCTTTTGGGAATCTGCTGTAGGTTTTTGCTTTGTGGTTACATAAGGCTTACATAAAACATCTTGTAGGGCTTCCCTGGTGGTGCAGTGGTTGAGAGTCTGCCTGCCAATGCAGGGGATGCGGGTTCGTGCCCCGACCCAGGAAGATCCCACATGCCGCGGAGCGGCTGGGCCCGTGAGCCATGGCCGCTGAGTCTGCGCATCCGGAGCCTGTGCTCCGCAACGGGAGAGGCCACAACAGTGAGAGGCCCGCGTACCGCAAAACAAAACAATAAAATTTATGTTTAAAAAAAAAAAGTCTTATAGGTAAAGCAGGCCATTTTATGCTGATAGCAGCTTAACTTTGATTGTATACAAAAGCTCTACCCTTTTACTTTATCCCTTTAATGTATTTGTTGTCAGAGTTTACCTCTTTAATATTGTGTATTCATTAACAAATTATTGTGGCTGTAGTTATTTTTATAATACTCTTTTCCACCAACCAATAGTTACCTGGTTAATTCATACTTATATTACAGAATTAGAGGTTTCTAAATCTGACTGTATATTTCCTTTTACAGTTTGTGTATTTTATTTTTGTATGTCTTCATGATACTAATTAGCACCTTTTCATTTCTGCTTGAGGAACTCCTTCCAGGTTTTCTTGCAGGTTTAGTGGTGATAAACTCACTCACCTTCTGTTTGTCTAGGAAAGTCTTTCTTTCTCCTTTATACCTGAAGGATAACTTTGCCAGATAGAGTATTCTTCTTGGCTGGCAATTTTTTCCAACGCTTTGAATATGCCATTCTGCTCTTTCCTGGCCTGTAGAGTTTCTGCTGAGAAATCTGCTCATAAACTAATGAAGATTCCTTTGTACGTTACCACATTTTTTTCTTTTGCTGCTTTTAGGATTATTTACTTGTCTTTGATTTTTGATAATTTCATTTTAAAGTGTCTTGGAGAAGGTCTTTTTCATTAACATAATCAATTCGCTTTGTGAACACAGATGTCCTAGTCTCTCCCCAGGTTTGGTACATTCTCAGCTATCATTTTTTAAACTTTCTGCCTTCTCCCCCTTCTCTTTTTCAAATCCAAATTAATCTAATGTTTGCACACTTGATGGTGTCCCCTAGATCACATAGGCTTTGCTCTTTTTCATTCTTTTTTTGGTTCACCTCTGGGTTTTTTCAAAGTACTTGTTTATTCTCTGATCATGGATTCTGTCTTCCATTTGATCTATTCTGTTTTAGCTGCACTCTACTGCATTTTTCATTTTGTTTACTGAATTCTTCAGATTCAGAACTCCTGTTGGTTCTTTGTTTTTAAGATTTTTATCTCTTTGTTAAATTTCTCGTTTTTTTTCATAAATTTTCCTGATTTCATCGAACTGTGTTTCTGTTTTCTTATAGTTCATTGAGTTTCTTCAAAAGAGCTATTTTGAATTGTTTTTTAGCTATATCGCAAAATTGCATGCTTTTGAATTCCATTAAGGAGGATTATTATTATCTTTTGCTGGTGACATGTTTCCTTGACTCTTCATGTTCCTTGAAGCTTTGCATTGCTGCTTTCACATATGAAGCAGCAGACGCCTCCTGAAATCTTTACTTGTTGATTTCTGGTGGGAGCTCATCTTCTTTGGTTCTGCTTAAATCCAGCGCTCTCTCCAACCTTGTGTGGACGCACCTGCTCTACAGTCTTTACTCCTTTTTGTGTCGGAATTCTTAACCTTCCGTCTTCTCTGCTTCTTACAACTTACCAGTCTTTCTGTTGGAAACCTCTTTTTTTCCCTAGAATGTGGTGCTACAGCTAAAGGCTATAGTTTATCCCTTGCCTATCATTCCCAGCCTTTTGTTTGTTTTTTTGAAGGGACTCCTTGTTTACTGGACCTTGCTCTTGCAGCTGTGCTTTGAATTGAACACCAGGGTCCAGCTGCAGAGTGTGAGGAGGTGTGAGTTTGGCACTTGGAGCATTGGGAGGGTAACTGCGTGGCAGGTGAGGGGATCCTTGAGTGAGGTTCTCCTAGTGGCTTCTGGGTGAAATTTCTCCTGGAGTCATGAAAGCAGTCAGCAGGAACTATATGCTTCTAATGCCCTTTGATATTTGTATCTGCCTCCTTTTTGATCTCCCTGCCCCCAGTCCTGGAGGTCCTGCATCAGTACTCTGGGTGCTGCGGGTAGAAATGGGCTTCTTCAGCCCAGTTTCCTGCACAACGTGGGTAGGCAGGTACTCATTCACTGGTCTCTTTTTCATTCAGGTGTGGTCTCCACCAGCTTGTTCAGTCCAGGGCTGTGCTGAGGTATCAGGGGAAGTAGTGTGGTGGCAACGTTTCTCTAACCCTCTCCAGTTCATCTAAACTTGTATTCTTTTCTTTGTCCTCAAGTGGGATGCTGGAATCTCTCCTCAGGAAGGCTGGACTTCTACATAGTCGCTCTCATCTGTGGGTGTCTACTCAAGTCAGCACTCGCCTGGTTTTCCTGCCGAGGTTGAGAGGGGCTGTGGTCAGTTTGCAAGCTCCTGCTGGTTCCATAGCAATATCGATGTCTGTCTGCTTGTTACTCATTGCATAGGTGATTGGGACTCCTCCTGATTTCCGTGGTGTGTGATACTGGATCCCACAACTCACGCAGAGCTTCTCTTGTTCATGAATGGATGCCAAACTAGTTGCTAAAAAGTGGAGACAAAAAGGAGGGATGTCTTAGGCTCCCGTGGTGCTGACATCACTCCCTAAATATGTTAAATAGGCGCTGTGTGTGAGTATGTGTGCACCTTCGTGTGTTACGTATGAGTGTTGCTGACTTCTATTGTGCAAGGTAATATTAAACAAATTTTTATGTCCCTTAGGTTAAACCTGGAACAGACAGACACGCATGCATATAAACACTAAGTATATACGAAACAGTATGCATATATCTGCATATATTTTTAGTATATGTATTAAATAATACATAATAAAGTAATACAATTAATACATATTAACTAAATAATACATAATAAAATGAGTACAATATTGTATATGTCTACACATACATGCATTTCTAAGAATTTCATTGGAAGGATCAAGACGTTTATTGATTACCTTGTGGAATGAAAGGTGGCTCCACTTCATATATGGAGAAATTTGAGCCACGTTCATCTTATTTGTGAATAAGGAAGTGTTATAAGAAGTGATATAAGCTATACTTTTAACTGGCTAAAATTCCTTTCCAATAAAGAAAAGAATGAATTGTATATCTTTAAGGCTCTCTTCTCTATGACATGTCCTGCATTCCCCATGAAATGAAACTCTTAAGATTTCACTGGTATTGCTCAGTCTTAAGAGGAGAACTCTAGACCTGACTTTATTAGCTGTTTTTGAGTGCTGAGATAAGAAAAATAACATCAACCCATATTGTTACTCTTTTGTTACATGTTAGAATTGGGCACAGGAAAATTACCATATTTTATGACATATCAAAATGGATAAATCCTAGTTTCAGAAAGCCAGAAAAAACTACTCTGAAAAGGTTTTTTCCCCATTTAGTGAAAGAAAATTCAAAGGACGAGATGGAAAATCGTAGTGATGGGCAAAAATGCACGAACTTGTTTGATACCCTTAATTAGTGATCTTATAATTGGGTATCATGTCAGTTGTCATGTAGCTGGCAGCTTCACTGAGAACACATGTAAATCCCTATTCTTTCACTCCCTCTCAAACATTGTCATTCATTTGGGTGACAATTCATGCATAATATAATAGCCCTGGGGTGCAATTAATTTTAGCAGTTGCACAACTTAGTAAGAAAAAAAATCCCCTGGTATCATGTGTTCTTTGAAGGTCAGATGATGCCACAATTTGCACCTTTGTTGCGAGACATGAAAATTAGCAATTAACATAAATATATTGATTAACATATGGATAGTTTAGTCTGACATATTAATGAATCTAATCATATTTTACCAGTTGTATGCATTCTTTTTATCTTCCACGATGAGACATAATTATTTAAAAAAAAGTTTAAGTTGAGATAAATTTTGGCTTAATAATACTTGTTGTATGAGGTATATACTAGGGAAACATAAATGGGTCCCTGCTCTAGGAAGTTTAAAAAGAAAAAAAACTTGATAGAGTTTAATTTATTTGGTACCACCCATGTTACATCAGTGGTCTTTTTATGTAGTTTTCACCTTCTTCATACATCTCATGTCTCTCTGATTCTTCATATAATAGCTGCTACTGCCTGTATGTAGGTCTTCAACACCCTTACTTCTGACTCTGGGCATAATCCCATATCTGGATTTATTTCAGTTTGGTGTTCAGATATCGCCAGAGGGATCTTTCTGAGCCACACGTTTAATTCTTGACTCTCTGTTGCAATTTTAGGATACAGACATAAAACCTGGCTCTTGGTTAGGTGATACTAATAATTAAGTTGTTGATATACTCCAGTGGTTTAATAAATTGCACTTATTCTTATCAGCTAGGGATGTTTCTGTGGTGAGTAGAATGCATGAGGTTTTTAAAGTACTATTATTATTATTGAGGATATTAATAACTAAAATCTCTTGAGCACTTACTGTATCCCAATCATTCTTTAAAGAGTGTTACATGTATTATTGTATTTAATCCTCTCTTAACAATTATCTTAGGAGGTTACTATGATTGCCGTTTCCATTTTGTTAGATGAAGAATCTGAGGTACAGAGAGATTTACTATTTTGCCAAAGACTAAGCAAGTATTAAGTAATAGAGCTGGGATTTGTGCTTATATGAACTGAATCAAAGCTTATACTTTTTCCACTAAGTGTGAGGGAAGGGAGCCCAAGTAATGGAGAAATCTAGGGGTTGCCATTTGGTATCTTGTTCTCTGTAAACTTATGTAACTCTGGACATTTGTGGACTAACTCTTGCTTTGGTGTTTGGAAAATTTGGGTTTTCCTTATTTAACCAGAATGTGTTCATTTTTCGGTGTTAGTTGAAAACTGAAGGGTGTTATCTGATATAAACTAACATAAATTAGCATGGGTCACTTTGCAGTCAAAGTGAACGACAGACGCATTTAAGGGCTAACGTCAGTCACTGTTGGGTTCTGTGTAACAGAGATGTTACATGCACCATTTCACTCCTCTGAGTAAATAGATACCAGAGCTAGTTTTTTTCTTTTTTGAGGTTATCTGTAAGAATATTGTCTCTGACAATAAAATCTGAAGCTGAAATGGATAGATTTGGAAGGATTTGTTTTTAAAAATGGATTGTCAAACAGTATTCAGTAGTTAGCCATTTCTTTATAAGTTAGCACTGGTTTCCTAATTGAAAGTCACATGATGTTCCCTAGGCCATGAATTTGGATTGAATTTACTGTTTTCAGTTGATCTGTCCAGTGGTGACGCCAAATAAAACATCTGGCTGTTTAGAGGAGAACTAATTGGAAGACATTAAAGTTGCACAACTTCTGTTGATAAGGCACGACTGCCAGGGTTGGGCTGTTTCAAGGGGAATAAGGCAATATCGCAGGTATCAGCCTGTATATTTTTGTTACTTTTCTGGAAAGGGAGAGCAAGGGAAGAGTTGGGGAGAGTAGTAAAAGTGGAATAAAATTGCTGATCACGAGTAGAATGTGGAGAAGTCATGATGCTGTTGAGTGTCAGCTGAGCACTGTAAGTGCTATATAGTCCTCAAGTCACACAGTAAAGACCAGAGCAAGAATTTGGGCTCAAACACTGAAAGCCAAGGCTTGAGATTTTCACTACAGTACCACCCCCCCACCCCCAATTTCTAAGATATATGCTAGGTGTTTAACATGTATGATCTCAGTTAATTCTTATACCTGCCCTTCAGTTTTACCACCATTGTATACATGAAAAAACTAAAAAAAATTTAAAAGTCTGAGGATTTAACAAATTAGATAACTTGCCCAATTTGTTAGAACTGTGTATTTTCAAAGTCAAAAAAAAAAAAAAAAAACTTTCAAAGGCTTCTCAAAGCCATGTTGTTCAACTATCACCAGCAAGAATGCTCTAGAGACTTTTATTTTAGATAATCTATTCTGTGCAACTCCTGACCCCAGAGACCCAGTATGGGAATCAACCCAACTCCTGTATTCTAGGTAGTTCAACTCTGGCAATTATCTTTCACTATTAAATCTTTTACTGCCGGCTATGTATTGCCTGTCTCTAGATTACTAGGAAGTTTAGAAACAAAACACAGCAAAGAAAAAGAAAACGCCAAGAGCAAACACCTCTTATGTAGATAGGAACTTTTCAGAAATTTTAATTTGGTCATGGAGTAGCCAACAGAGATATTAGAGATAAAATTGTGTTATCTTTGTACTTTATTTCAGTAACAGTGATGTATTTTATTACCTGATTACAAACATTAGAAATAATTATTGTCTTTGCTTTTTTTACTTGTAATGGCGTGGTTGATTCTCTTAGAAAATACAACAGATCATATTCATTTAACCACGTTGTTAATAGTAAACAGATTTTATTTTAGCTTTAAAGTATATATCAGCAACAAAAAGACCACATATAGGACTGCAGTTACCTGAACATAATGAATTGTCAATAAATCCCAGGTGTGTTTCCTACCAGCATATACGGGCATTTGATGCTTCTGAAGCAATATGCACGTAGGAAGCCACTTTGAGTTACATGCAATATATATTTTTCCTAACTAGCATTAGAGGTACTCAAGCAATAAATGTGCCCCTATAAAGAACACTAAAGGTGAAATATTAACAGGGGAGATTGTAATTATGGAATCAAATACTTAAGTAAACACTGAGAACATTATGTACCCACTCAAGCATTTGAATAACATCTTTCACAGTGGTACCTGTGGTAGTTGTTTTACAGGGATGCTAGATGATCACAGACAGTGGGGTAATTGAAAAAATATAAAATTGGTTCTGAATCAAAACTAGTTTCAACATCCCCTATTTTTAGAAGTTGTTCTCTGTCACTGTGTCTGAATGTGTGCAGAATTTTTTGTTTGTATATTATATTTCTGTAAATTGCTTCAGTGATCACTCGGTTAGTTTGGGAACTTACTTCTGTTATACTCGGTTAGTAAGGGAACTTATTTCTGTTATACGTTGAGTAAAATCATAATGATGTGTTCAGCTCCATGTGTTTAACTCTGGAGTCACAAGGTCTGTGATGAATCCTTGTACCACAGCAGATTCATAATAGATATGTAATCTTGGGCAATTTATCTTGCTTCAGTGCCTCAGTTTATGGCCCAATGTGTAGAATGGAATAATAGTAGTTACCTAAAGGGTTGTTGTGAGGATTGCATTAGTATCTGTAAAACATATGTTACCTTCTCAGTGAACTTTAATAATGATGGTGATGACTACGTGGCATAAAGAATGATGTGTTCTACTTTTCTGAACAGTATGGAGCCAGGCAGTAAAATTTGGGCCAAATTTGAACATCAGATGTTATAAAAATATGTTGTATTCAAGATATTTGAAGCCCGTATTCAACTTCTTAATCATACTTCGTAGGAAATATATTAAACATAATTTAAAATCATAAGAAATTAGCATAATGAGAGCAAAGGGGAGGAAGAAGAGGAAGAGCAGGAACTGAGTGCCTTGATAACAGAGCCTTGTATTAAAGTTTCTCTTGTTTCTAGATCATGAAAGAAGTTGCCAACCTAAAAATTGCTCTGGGTCGGGGAGAATTATGCTGATCCTGGGCCAGTGATAAGACCATGCTTTTAGCTACCTGCCTTGTGGATACACAGCAGTGTCTAGCACTGTATTAGGCACTGAAAAATTGCATGGTGAAACATGCCCCAAAGTGTGTGTGTGTGTGTGTTGGGGGGTGCCGGGTCGGGCACGGCCAGTTTGATTATGACCAAATGTACAGAGTTGGAAACATGAGCATTCTTAGAGTGGCCTAGAAGGCACATTAAAAACAAAAGGAAAGATTACCACTTGGAACGCTTTCTCTTTCCGGCTTCCCCACTAGAACCCCCTGCCTCTCAGTTTCTCCTCTCTTGTGGGGCAGCCTGAGTTTGAATACACATTTCTCTGCTTCCTACTTTAACATTCTTTCACATGCTCTGCGACCTTCTGGGACTCAGTGTCTTCAACTTCAAATGGAGTTAACACTAGATGTTGCTTCGAAGCATTGTTGTCAGGGTTACGTGTGCAAATCCATGTACAGTGTATAAAAGTGTGCCTAGAACAGTGCTCAGTAAATGTTAGTTATTATTATACTGTTTTGTCCAACATACGTTTCTGAGGCCCACTGAAAACAATGTTTCATTCTGATCCAGAGGTTTATATTGAGACCTACAGTTCATGAAACTGGGGAGTCTGAGTTAGCTGCTTTTGTGGGGCTGTGTGCTTCCATTTGTTTGGAGAATGAATGACTTGCCCAGCAGTTCTTGGTACATAATAAGGCCTCAGTCGCACTGGCAATCATTAGTAACTATTGTTGTAACTCCAAAGAGAGTGCCAGAAATTCTGTAAAAATCTTTTTGTTTTTCCCCCACAAGACACTTTGCCTACAACTTTGTTAGTCTGTACTTTTTCTTTTCATTTTCTCTTAGAATTATGTGTCAGGAAAACTTCTGTGGTCGTTTCTGTGCTCTCCACTGCCACGATGTTTACACATCCATTTTATGAATTTACTGTTGTTCACTTGACTGTTGGATTTTTAAGCTTCTGAAGGGAAAGTCAACTCTTTTAGGGATATACCATTTTCCTTTTGCAGCACTTGGAAGAGGGTTGAGCACATATTTGGAGTTCAAGAAAGGTTGGCCGTCTGCACAAACATACACGAAAATGTATATACACATTGCTAGAATATATATTCTCCTTAGT
The DNA here is from genome assembly GCF_003676395.1 of Aethalodelphis obliquidens. Classification (NCBI taxonomy): domain Eukaryota; kingdom Metazoa; phylum Chordata; class Mammalia; order Artiodactyla; family Delphinidae; genus Aethalodelphis; species Aethalodelphis obliquidens. The sequence goes on along the minus strand of NW_020837949.1, from coordinate 66,200,174 downwards.
AACATTTTAGATAGGTATTCTAATTTGAACAGGAACATATCTGTTTGTATTTTCAATGTTTAATTAATATTGTCTGTTTCTTTTTACTATTAGATTTTAGAGCAGAAATCTGCTGGCCTTAAAAATTAATGCTGATAACTGATTTCATGTTAAACAACACAAAAACTAATAGAAGAACCTGATAGACCATTTTTGGTCTTCTCATAGCCTTATGTAACCATAGTCTACCTGTTTATTTTTCCATATCAATGTACAGCATCATTAAAACATTACTTGGAGAAATTGGTGAAATCTTAATGAAGTCTAAGATTTAGTTAGCAGCAGTGTCCCAATATTGTATTCTTAGTTTTGATGAATAAACCGTGACAGTGTAGTGTGATAACATTACGAGAAATGGAAGGCTGTGATGAGTATATGGGTGCTCTCTGTACTATCTTTGTAACTCTTTTGGAAATCTAAAATTACTCCCGAACAAAAAGTTTATTTAAAAAGTGAACAAGGCAAAAAAATTTTACAAATCATTACAAAAATAATTTACAAATAAAAATTAAAAGTGAATAACTGGTAACAAGCTAAGTGTTTAAAAATATGAGAAAATGATTATTAAATTTCCAGTGGCATATTCACTTAATGGCATATAATGCAGTCATTAGAAAGTTTCATTGTAAAAAATGAGCTAACTATGAAATGCTTTTGATATTAAGTAGAAAAAATGTCAAGAACACTATTTGCACAGTCTGATTACAATAATAAAAAATATGTTAATGAAAGCAGACACATCAAAACGATCATCCTAGGACAATGAGATTCTGACTCATTGTTTTTCTTTTTGTCACAGTTTTCTAAATTTCTATAGCTTTACTCTGAATAATCATTGAAAGTGAAAGGGCAGCTCTAAATAACTGAATTTACCCACCAGGGATATGAATTAAGCCATGTTAAAGGAAACAGTACATTTAACCACAACTTCCCCGATTTTAATGACAAAAAAGTTTATATCAGAAAAATTTGATTTGGGAAGTAGTCAAAATAGATGAAGGTAGTCAGAAGGGAGAGACTTCCAATTATAAAATAAGTGCTGAAGATGTAATGTACAGCATGGTGACTGTAGTTACTGTATTGTATATTTGAAACTTGCTGAGAGAGTACATCTTAAAAGTTCTCATTTCAAGAAAAAAATGTAACTATGTGTGGTAATGAGTGTTAACCACAACGTGGTTATTGTGGTGATCATTTTGATATATATATATATATATAATCATTATTGTATACCTGAAACTAGTATACTATACATTCATTTATATCTCAGTAAAAAAACAGTTTTAGCAAGTGTTTTATCTTAAGGATGTAACTTATTCTTTAGCGTTGGGTACTGGATTTGTTTCAGTTACAACTACTCTCAGCTTCCAAATGTCACCTCATACAAAATTGACTAATTTTACCTGTACACAGCTGAATACTCCGAAAGCCCTCTTCAAAATGTGTTACCTGTATACATTCACATAGGAAGAGGTGGAGCCAGAAGTAACTTGTGCAGATGCAAAGTGCCGCTGTAGATTAAGAACCCAGAGTGCGTGTTGCTGCCAGTACAGGGCAGTCAGGTCAAAAAGCACACTGTGGTTCTGGAAGTGACCTTGAGGGAACAGCCATGGCTTTACTCTCTGCTAGTGCCTCTGCATTCTGGCATTTTTAACAGTCACACTTTGGGGTCCGCTTGAAGTCTGACTTCTAGCTCCACACTCTCAGGACACTTGTAAATTTCCACTTCTTGCATCCAGAGATTCCTTCCCACGTTCAGCTTCGTACTTTGGGGGTATAGGTACCCCCGACTTTTTGAAGTTTGCTTTATGCCACTTTGCTTTTACAAAATACCTACATTCGTACCTGTTTTCACTAACTGAAAGAAGTCTGAAGAGGGTTTTCACTTTTACGAAAATAAGCAAAAAGGGAAAATAGTGGTCAGCATTTGTTTTGAAGCAAGCTCTTACAGAAGCAGTGTGCTTCCTGAGCAGGGAGAGTGGCACCGCCAAGCTCCTTCCCCAGGAACTGCACTCAGCATCTCAGCATCAAGCCACCATAGCTTTGAACTGTGTCTGTGAGCATCTGTGCTTTATCTTAATTCATTTTGTGCATCCATTAGCAAGATATGTCCTCAGATAATTGCTGCTTCGCTTTAAACCCTTTCAGCGTAGGAAAGCTTTCATGGGAACGCTCTGCTTTTAAATACCTGGGGAAACCTGTATATTATTTGCTTAATTTTGTTTAGTATAGGAAGAAATATGTAAAAACTGTTAGAAACAAACATAAAGTATAAAGATTATAATGGGTTGTTGCTAAAGTTTTGCTGTGTTTGGATAAATGCTTATATAATTTTTTATCTTGTATTTTAAAATGCTTTACACAGGGAGATCAGCTCGGTGCTTTGTGACCACCTAGAGGGGTGGGATAGAGAGGGTGGGAGGGAGACACAAGAGGGAGGAGATATGGGGATATATGTATATGTATAGCTGATTCACTTTGTTATAAAGCAGAAACTAACACACCATTGTAAAGCAATTATACTCCAATAAAGATGTTAAAAAAATAAGCTATTGGTAAATGAGGAATAAAGAAAATTCTCCTTTAGATAAAAATAAATAAAATGCTTTAGAGTATGTGAAACATAAGTGTTATTTCAAAATGAAAATGATACGATTGACAATTACTTTTCAATTAAAACCTTTTTCCCAACTTTACGGCTCCTAGTTGAAAATATTTTAGTAGTAAAAAAGGGGATATGTCTGTAATATATGTGTAAGTGTGAGAAGATTCTTGACTAAAAGAGACCTTGGAATATTTTCATCCCTTGGGCTGAAGGAAGAGATATATTTAGAAGCAAAGACAAGAATCAACTGGACAATTTCCACCATCAAATGATAAGCAAGGCATGTCCTTGGAAATCATGGCGATAGGTTTCTTCTCCCTTAGAGGTATTCCATCCTTAAAAATTGAATGAGGTATACTGAATCCTTTGTTACTCCTTGGATAGATCTTGGACAAGATTCAGAAAATGGGAATCATTGCAGAAGCACCTCTCAACTCTTTGATGGAGAAAATCTTTGATAGGAACTCACCATTTAAAAAGGGTGTGTGTGAAGGGATCCTTGGAAGATGTTCAACTTTTGATGAGATAGCTCCTTGGATGAATTTCAAGACCTGGAGGGGTCCATAATGAAGAATCATGCTGCTTCCATTAGTGTATTTTTTCCTCTTCATGTTTGCAGACAAAGCTGAGAATCTGTCCAATTTCTTCTTTGGCTAAGGTAGTCTTTATTTTAATAGAATGGCTAGTCGACTTGGCACATTTGACATATTCTCATTTGCAGATGAGAAGAGCAAATGGAAGCAAGTAACATTTGGATAATTCTCTTGGCCAATGGAAGATAACTTTGTATTTGAGAGAGCTGCACTTTTGCTTTCCTTTTTTTCTCCACAGTAGTTTACCAGTTTGGGAAATGATGAAAAAATTATGTCCTGTTTTACAGCTGTTAATCTCCAGGTGATTTTTATGCTTCATGTTGTGAAAAACTTTAGTTGGGTTGTTTATATTTAAAAGTAGAATTATGCCTTTATATACTTTATACAACTTAATATGTCACTTCTCAAAGTTCTGTAGTATATACAATTACTGATAAGGTTGATGGGGCGGGTATTAGTTTCAGGAGTTTCACCAACAATCATTGATTTGCTCTTAATTTAAAAATCAGAGAATCTCTAAATATGAGATTTCATTTTCTCTTGAACTTATACATGTAATATTATAACATGTACCAAGTATATTTGCTAATAATTGTTTCGTTAGTTAGGGCACTATATTACTTACTGTATCTGATGAGTGCTCTACCTAAACTCTGCTGCTGTATTTTTAATGAGGAACATTATTACTCAGAACAATAACAATAAAACATCCTGTAGAAGTTTAATTAAAAAAATCGCAAATGCAAAAAGTCACACTTAAGGTTCTGTGACTTGTGATAATTGATATAGATTACAATGCTCTTTGATATTCTATGATCCCATGTATCTAAAAGACTTTAATTTACATTTTACTATAAATGCTTAAATGAAAATAAAAATTTGTATTTATCTTAATAATAATGATTAGGAAATATATTAATTAATGACATCTTTAATTAATTAATTAATTTTTTGTTTTTGTGGTACACGGGTCTCTCACTGTTGTGGCCTCTCCTGTTGCCCAGCACAGGCTCCGGACACGCAGGCTCAGCGGCCATGGCTCATGGGCCCAGCCACTCCGCGGCATGTGGGATCTTCCCAGACCGGGGCACGAACCCGCGTCCCCTGCATCAGCAGGCGGACTCCCAACCACTGCGCCACCAGGGAAGCCCTTACATTAATTTATTGAAAATAGTTACTTTTCATACCTAGTCAAATTTAATGTATTAGTACCTGGCATATCTTGACTAGTAGGGGAAGCAGATATAGACGTAAGAAAATGCAAATTTTAAGATAAAATTGTTTTCAGGCCTAATTTAAAAAAAAAGTCTGTCTGCAATGGATATTGGTTCCACGCTCCCATTATGACCCAAGACCAAAACATTTAGTTTCAGCAGCACGATGAGAATTAAAACTCATTTCACATGAATGATTTACTGATATCAATGAACAAATTCTTTGGTAGGGGTTACGAAGTCATAAACTCAAGAGAGATAAGGAACCTAAAGTACAAAGGCTCAAAATTTCCATTTTTTCAGGGAACATCTCTCTTTTACTCTAGTCAAAGCCAGAAATTCTGTGAAGAGCCTCCTTAATACTACAGTTGGTGAACATCCTTGAACTAGGGATGAGTTCTGTGCAGCATGTTCAATTATGGCTGTTGATACAACTCTGCCCAGCAGGGCAGTTCTGGTGAAACCGTTCATTCCCAAATTAAGATGGGTTTCTGTAGGTTTCAGGGAGGGAAAAAAATACTTCAAAATAATTAAGTCAGAAAGATCTCTGGGATTCTATTTAACAAAAATATATGCTGGCTTCCACAAAATGCTTTTCCTGTTTAGGTGAACCATTTGGTTGAAAAACGAAATAGGCCATAATAGCATTTTTTGCTGCTTAAAATTTCATTACAATGCCTCCCGTCCTACTTTTCCCAGTGGAATGTGAATTCTTACACTCAAAAGCCAAAACAAAATAACAAAAAACGAACCCCCCCCCAAAACACACACACAACAAAAAACTGTTTCGTGACTTTAGAAGTTACTGTTTTAACTGATCTGGCTCTGAGGTACGGTTGAAACGGAATATTCCTTTAGCCAGTGGCACAGACGGGTATTTCTGGATGAGATTCTGCCCCCTCGTAGTGGAATGTGATGTACATTTGATTCCCTGGCATGCCTACACTATCACCCATCTGTTAAGATGGCATTGATCCTAAAAAAAAATGTGGTTTGCCAGGTTCCAGAAGTCCTAGGTGTCTGGCATATGTATACATTTCTAAAGGTATTTTCCAGAATTAAAAAAAAAAAAAAAATGAGTTTAGCTTAGGGTGTTTTCTCCCAGAGGATAGTTTCATTGGTGGGCCACGACAGGCAATTCTATCACTAATATATAATTATATAATTTTAGGTATAAATATTCTTATGTTTGATATTGGGAAATTTACATGTGGAAAAAATGTCGTTGAAACTTAGATCAAATATTAACTCGTCTTCTGTATTAAAAATCCTCGTTCGTTGCAGCTGCTCTCTTTCATCGATACCTATATTTGTGATTCATGTTAATTGTATCAGTTCTACCAAGTATTCCGTAAGGTGACGTGTTAAAGAATGGAGTATCCGAGAGGACTGTTGTGACCCATTTTGAGATGGAAATCCGTACCGCATAAACTTGACAGGATAGTGTTGATTGCCTGAAGTGAAAAAGTCCAGAAATGGCTTAAGTTAAAGTCAGATGATGAAAATCCTAGAGAGCCCTGCAGCTCCCAGGGGCCCATAGGATAATTAGGCTCCCGAAGAGAAGACATCCTGTTGTTGCTTACCTACAGGACTCTGGGTGGCAGCTCCTTTCCTTCTTACATTTCCTGGTGTTTTGTTTTTGTAAATGCAGTTTCTTGCAAACCAGGGCGTCTCCATGCAGATGTCCACATTGCAATTGTTTTGTAAAATGAAACAGTATTAGAGGAAGAAAAAAACCTGGGAGACATAAAATTTGGAGAGGAAGTTCCTCCTTGTGCTTCGCTGTTTAGGAAGATTAAATCAAGTAATATAAAACATTGTAGACCCTTAACAGTTTTGGTGTACATTTTGCAAGATTCGGCATTTTGAGTTATAGCACTAGAAAAAAAATGCTTTATCTTTTTAAGAATACCGGCTATATATTGAAAACACGAGCACCTGTTGCATATACATGTATTGAAAATCATTGATATTCAATCTACTTAACAGACCATTTTCAAAAAATCAACTTCAGATACTTTATATATGTTCATGTACATATTTGAGATTTTCAATTTTTGACCACATTTGAGTTAAATCCTTTATCATTTTTTAACTTTGTATGCTGGTTCCTATATTAAATTCCGAAGAACTAAGGTGTAATAGAAGTTCCAAATAATATTCTATAATTATCAGATCATATTCCATAAAAATCACCACCATCATATCTACATTCAATAATGTATTTATTTTGTAGTGTTAAAAGGTTATTGAGTTATTGGAGGTAAACTAACGAGATTTTTAATATAGTTCCATGGAAAAGGTAGTCATGCTTAGAGACTCACTGGTAAGAAAAAGTCATTTTATCACAATTATATTTATAATAAGAGTTAAGAATAAAAAAGCAAGCTCAGTCGTGGTAGGCATGGGTCTATTTACACCCTGCTCTTTCACAGTAGCACAAAACAGATTAAGAGGTTTTAATCAACACGGAAAAGTTCTTTCCAAATCCAAACAGCTGGTCTGAATAATTTATTCACTTTTTAATTTAAACAATCTGCTTTCATTTTTTTCTCATGTATTGTTTCCATTCTAAAAACTACAATGTCCCATCTCCAGGTTGAGAAACATGAACCTGATTTCCCTGGTAGAGGGAAGTGTGATGTGAAATAAATATATGTTTGTATGTTACAGATGAGAAGGAATTAAATGTTACTAAACTGAAGGGTAAAATTAAATGTCTATTGAGAGTCCCTGCACAACCGTACTATTCAGGACACACACAGTCAAAGGACTAACTGCTGGTTTTGTGCATGTTTCAACTCAAGGCTTTGTATTTTTACTTCTCAACCTTTTTTTCAATAGGTATGTTGATAAGCAAAAAGTAGAAGACTCGGTGATATGAAGTACATGCTTTATGCTGAGTTCGTTCAGAAAAAAAAAATTTATAGCTATTTCCATGACAATTTAGGAAGGACCTGGGATGACGTGTTGAATGTAGCTCCCTGAGCACCTGTTGGTTTTCAGTCTCTGTTAAAGCAGAGTAAGAGCCAAGTATTAGGACAGACTGGCTACTCAGGTGACTCATTCTGCCTCCCTGTTATTCCAAGTGGATAATTCATTCTTCACTCTCCATTTGAAGACATTGATGAAGAGTTGGACAGGCAAAGAGTAGAAACGAGACTGCTTTTTAATGAACTCAGGGCTCTTTCTGTATATACAAGGTGGGGCAAAATGCACTAAGATCCTTTCTTTTAAGGGGGATGCACTGGTGTGGAGTCCTTAGCCCTTCCAAAGCATTAGTATCCTTGCAGGAAATTAAGTGTTTAGAGTTTCATGGTGCTGATTTTGAAGGCTGTCACTCACATGGATGAAAATAGTTTGACGTCCATTTTTTCTACCCTCCTCCCACTGCTGCTCCAAGTTTTATAACGTCATAGCTAGAATGCATCAGGGTATACAGTCTAAGCAAGAGATAATGTAGGATCGTGGAGGGAGAGAGCATAGACTTTGAATCAGAAGATCTTGATCTGAATCTAGGATCCAGCATTTACTAGTTGTGGGGCTCTTGGGAGTGTTAGTTACTTTCTCTAAAGCTCAATTTCCTCTTCAACAAAATGGGATAATAACAGTGCCCAACATAGAGTCAAACACAATAACAAGTATGAAGTGCTTGACCTTATAGCTGGCATAGGATAAGCACTTAATAAATCTTATTTTACCAAGATATTTTCCGGAGAAATGCAACTTCATCTCCCACAAGGACTCTTAAAATACACCTTCATAAGTAGCTTTCCCCTAGTTTAAGATTCAAACTTAAACTGAGCTGCTTGAGACTATAAAAATATGTAATATCTTTCCCTTTTTGTCTTTCTCTCTCTCTATATTTATATGTAGACCATACACGTTTGTACGTATATATAAATATAGTCTGTGTGTGTATTTTATAATATATACTTTTTTTTGATTGTTGGAGGAAATTCTACGACTTCACACAACTTGAATTTATGAGATTGTTAAAGGAACCATGAGAATAATATTGGGGTGAAGAGAGGAGAAAAAGAATTAGTGGAAAATCAACTCCTCAATGGAGTGCAGTAATGAAATTTGTATACGAAACTTGTTATTCTGTCTTCTTCCCGGAAAGCTTTACTTTTTCTGCAAGAAAATACCACCTAGGAAAATATTCTTCCTCAGTCTCCCTTGTTAATGTAGTCCCTTGTTGCACACATAGAGGTACAATAGTTTAACAAAACAAAGAGTGACTTGACGTTGCCAGCACTCGGTTGTTTGTGTTCACCTGTGACATTTACAAGTGAAGACATACAGAGCCTTCTTTTGTTTCCTGGATAATCGCTCAGGTGTTAAAGAAGAAGTTGATTCAGTTTTAAATGGTATGATTTCCTCAAGCCTTGGAAAAGTAATTGATGGATTTTCTTCTTCTTTTTTCCATAGCTCAAATATACACACTGCAAAGTCATGTCTAACTGTTTAATTTTACAAGACTGAAAATATTGGATTTAAAGCTTAGGTTTTAGTTGAGGTTTATTCTTGGTGTCCAACCCTGTCTAAACTTTCACAGGCAAATCGGAAATGAAACACAATTGAAACTAAACCAACCCTTTTCTGCCTGCAAAGGGGCCTTAATATTTCATTTTGTGTTTTCAGATGGAATCTAATGAAAACGTGATTTTATACAGATTCCTTGTGTCAGTTATTCCCTGTGTCCCTTCTAAACTTATCTATGCATTCAACGTGAAACTTCATTAAGGATCAAGCCAAGTAGTCTTTAAAAAAGTACAGGGTTTTTGGTGATAGACAGATGGTGGCTTTCATGATGTCAGGAAGTGTCAGATATTATGGTTGGCTTTGGAATGGTGGCTACTATCCAAACAGATTGGGAAACAGACAGAAAGAGCAAGAACACCATTTGTTTTATTTAGATACATTGTGAACAGAAGGAAGCAAGACAGAGCATACTTTTACACATCTTTTTTCCACTCCTTGTGAAAACAGTTTAGGATCTGTTATGTTATATTAGCCCTTTCATTATGCAAAAACATGTGAAAGCCAGAGACGCTGGTTAGAGAATTTGTCTCATTGTAATTTTCTATGAAGTTTGTTTATTTTTATTTTTTGCAGAATGTGATTTTTTGAAAAACTTCCCTCTCCTTGGGAATATCAAATGCTTGAAACAGAGAACTGAGACGAAGCCCTTTAGAAGGGCAGTACTGTTAGGAGAGTATGAAGAGAGTATCGACTTCATGACCCAGATGAGGGACTCTCAGAGAATACTGTCAAAAAATTGCAGTTCCTCAAATGAAGGTGCTTCTTCATGAAGAACTGTACATCTATTTCTGTAAGGATTTAATTCACATTGGCAGCCAGAGGGCAGTATCAGCTCCAGACAAATACGTTGGGTCTAGTTACAGGATTAAAGTTAAGTATTCAGTCCTAGACCTTGGTATCAGGGCACCGCAATGTATCAATGGGGGACATCTTGATCTTGATCTAAAGGAACATGTAAATTTTCTGTCATATTCAACAGACAGAATGCCTTTAAGCTTCCTTTTTTGCTGTTTACCTATATTCATTTATTATCATAGTATTTTACTCCACCCTTGGGAGATAACTAGAATCTTGGCATTTTTGATAGATTAGAGTTGCAGTGTCACTATCTGCTCCACAGCTGTGTCCCTAAATGATGGTGGATGTACTGGAAATAGGGTCCCTAATGTAACTGCTTATGTATTTGAATATGAGGGACCATATTAAAATCCTAAATAAGAAAGGATATATGTTACCCAAAGAAATAGATTGTCTTGGGTTATATAGAATCCAAGGATTGGGGACCTGGAAGGACTCTGAAAGACCATTCTACACTAGGGCTTTTCACTCTGTGCTTCATGTAGCCCCCAAGTTTCACAGAGGTGCTTTAGAGGCTCCTGTGTAGGGTGAGTGAGAGGTCAGGCCTCCAGTCTCCTATCTCTGCTTAATCTAAACAGCTGGGTAAATGAAGACTCTTTCCAGCCTAGGGACAAACAGAGACTGGAATCTTGGCTTCAGAGACAAACATTCCTTTAATAGAAAAGTGTAAAGCATTTGGCTAGGGCTTAGAGTTGGGCATGACTGCATTTTAATTGCTCCCTAAGTTCAAACAGGAGTCAAATTCTGGAGAGAGTTATGGGATAACTCTGATAGGGTAAAAGGAACTCACATGCATTCCCCCTTCCCTCTCTGTTCCCCCACCTCCCACCATGATTTGAATCCTGATGTGACCGAAATACCCAGAGGCTTTAAAGAGGTAGGAGGTCCTAAAAGTAAGAAATCTCAGCCGTCTTCCTAGGATCCCTCATAGCTTCCCCTCCCCCCCCCCCAAAAAAAACCCCACCACTGCACAGGCAATACTTCAGCCCACAAGATCTAAAGCATTGGGGGCACGTTTTTTGGAAATGAGCTAATCCACAGCAGCATAAGACATAACGTGAATTCTTTATTGGGGAGTTTTGAAATTCACAATATACATGCTGAATAATAGTTAATAGTTGTTAGTCATCTGTTCATAAAAATGCAAAACCAATGCTTTGTTTCGTTTGTTGAGGCAAGCATACACATTACACATTAAGGAGAGAAAATATTAAGACATCTAGTTAGTAGAAAGTCCATCCCTAGATTGTGGGTAGGGACGGGAGTAGACAGAAAAGGAAGGTTATACAGACCCTTTATGCTGAGGGCATTTCTGAATAGAGAGTTAGGGGGCGAATCTCGTATAATTTCTCCAAAGTTTTGGTTTATGCAGTAAGTTTTATTGCCTTAAATAAAATTAATCCTTGTTCTACCTTGGAAAGTGTCTGCACCACTCGACAGGTTAAAATTATGTTTCTCCAGAGCGTGAGTTTAATATCAGCTCTGGTTAGGACTCATCAACTGCTGAAAGAACTCTTGTAAGGAGAAAGGTAACATTAGAATATTTGCTGAGGCCATTAATTTATATCATGGAATTAAAATATCTAGGAGTCATCTTAAATCTCACTTGGACTTTCAGATGTAGCGCACATTGAATCTATATTAAAGTGTGGCCTATCAGAAGAGAAAGCATTTGATACATTATTTATTGCTCAAATGTTATTTCATTATTAAGTTCCAGACAACTACATGGAGAGTTGTATGTAAATTAAGATGCCACTGCTTAGCCGTTCAACCCCCTTACTCGAAAAGAAACGGGCTGTTTTTTTTTAATGTAATTTTTTAATGAATTTTAAAATTATTTTTATAGAACATGATTTGTAAAAAAAAAAAAAAAGAAAAAAAATCCCCCCTTACTGGAAATATTGAGCACTTGAAACAGAATGAGCTCATTTTAAGCTTTGTAAAAAAATTCTTGCCTGATCTTGACAACAGGAAAAATAAACTTGTGACTTTACAAAAGTGGACAAAATTACTTGCCCATGTTGGTTGGTGCTAGATTCCTGGTTAAACCCAGAGATGCAGACTCCTGTCCCAGGATAATTTTGTCAAGATTACATGGGTAATTCTGTATGTTACCATTCAAATGTCAACAAATATATACACACTTACTAGTTTAAAACAACATTTTAAAACACGTGGTCAAATATATACACGCTTACTGGTTTAAAACAACATTTTAAAACATGTGGTCTGGAATTATACCTAACCTTTGTTGCATATTTCCACATCCCACACGCCTGTCTGATAATGGCATGGAATTGTTCAGTTGCATATTTACTTTATATATAGTGTACTTGTTTTATTTTTATGACACTAACCTCTTCTGAAGTCTTCGTAACTTCAACCACAGAATTTTTTCCCCTTCAGGGAGAAAGGGAGAATTATAGATGCTGACTGTCTCACTCCTGGATCCTTCCAGTCTATGGTAGGGAGAGCTGAACCACTGGTAAATTGGGAAGAAGGAAAAACATCTCTGAAATTCCTTCACATTAAGATAATAGGTAGAGGCTTCCCTGTTGGCACAGTGGTTGAGAGTCTGCCTGCCTATCCAGGGGACATGTGTTCGTGCCCCGGTCCGGGAAGATCCCACGTGCCGCGGAGCGGCTGGGCCCGTGAGCCATGGCCGCTGGGCCTGTGCGTCCGGAGCCTGTGCTGGGCAACAGGAGAGGCCACAACAGTGAGAGGCCCGCGTACCGCAAAAAAAAAAAAAAAAAAAAGATAATAGGTAGAGATGCCATGTTAACTCTCATAGGGAGAAGAAGAAATTCATCTTTATTCTTGCCATTCAGAGTAGCCTAAATTGATATTTTAACACATTTCCTTATGGTCTATTTCTCTTTTTTGATAGAAGTTATTCTTTCATTGTATCATATACAATCCCTATTTTATGTTGGAATTTAAACGGTATCCTTGAGTAGTGAGATTAGTGCTAATTTTTATGCTCTTCATTGTAATTTCTCCAATATTCAATTTTCCCATGGTTTTGTATTTCTTTTATAGTCAGGAGAAAGTGTTTAAAATAACAAAAATAAGAAAGTTAATATGGCAGCAGTTTCTAGGTAGACTCGAGTATAGGAAAGTTAGGAAACACGGGACTGTTTGGGACAGAGACTCTTGGTAGGAAGATGGAAAAAATGAACTTCAAACTGTAACCTACCTCTGATTAAGAGCTCCTATGATGTTAGTAGGATCCATCTTCCTTGCCTACCTTTGGGTTGCCTCCCTTTTCAGACTCTATGGAGAAAAGTTATATGATTCAGCCTCACAGAAGCACAACACCCATTCAACAGAAGAATCTATTTCTCAAGTAACTCAGAATGCTATCATTGAATCATATTGACTTGGATTGATTTGATTTGAGGTTTGTGCCCTGCCCTCTCCTTGAACCAATCATTGTAGACAGGAAGGGAGTAAGCTGACTGGTTTTGCTTATTTCACGTATTCAACTCCTGGATCCTAGGGGTGATGTCTGTTTCATCTGAAGAACATGGCTGAGAATGGAATGAAGAGTCTACCCAAATCAAAGTTAAGATAGCTTTCCCATAAAAAAAGAGGGAATGGATGCCGAGAATAAAAATACGCAAATTCCGCTAGAGCCTTTATGACAACACACTCTTCTAATGTTTTCGCATCTCATCTACATACTTCATTGTGCCTTCGTGTACCTTCTGTCACTTCTCATCGCTCATATGGTTTCAGGTACTTAGCTGACTTCTCAGTTCATCTCTCTTCCTGTCTCTTCTCTTCTCGCTATGCCCCTTAGGCAATCTGATCCCCTTTGAATGCTTTAATCAGCATGTGTGTTCAGATACTTATTAAGTCTTTATTTCTATCCCAGCTTTTTCTCCTCAGGATGAGACCTTTGCATCAACATGTCTAACAGACATTTCTACTTGGATGTCCCCTAAAAAGGGAAAGTCACTTTCCCTTTTTAGGGAAAGTGGCCCCAAAGGGAAAGTCTTATCTGCCCCTTTGAATTTTTCCTTTTCACCTTCTCTTAGGGAATGTCACCTCCTCCTACATCCTCATTATTTTTTGATAATATCAATGTCTCTCTTTCTCTCCTGCTACTATCATCTCTTTTTTTTTTTTACTGTCATCTCTTGACTGCATTGCAAAACTAGTTTTCCAGCCAGCAGTGCTGAGACTGAGTTCCACCCTGATCCACCCTTCCCTCTGGCCAAAGTTAACCTTCTAAAATCTGACCACGTCAACTCTTCACTCTAAACTCAAATGACTGCCACTTCGTTCAGGGTAAGCCCTACTAATGTGGTGTAGGAGGAACCATTAAGCTTTTGTCTCCCCTTAGTTCTCTAGCCTCATCTCTCATCACCCAGGCCTTGAATTATTGGGCCAAACAGTGACAACTTACAGTGGCTTGAGTGTGCTGTTTTTTATTTAATCATCGCCAGGCATTTGCTTGTTTTATAACCTCTGCTTGGGAGATCCACATTTTAGCCCGATTATTTACTATTTCAGGGTCATTTCTTATGGATAAACTTTTCCAATCACCTTTCATGGAGAACTGCATTATATGCTTCCACCACCAGACACCAGCCATAGTAGAGTTTGCAGTCTTTTGAAATTCCTTTATCACTTGACTTTCTTACCCAATGGACTAAAAATCCGTTGAGGGTAGGAACTATCTATGCCTTAGTCATAGTTGTATTTCCAGCCCCTATGACAGTGCCTGCTCTTAATTGTCTCCCAAAATAATGTTCATTGAATGTACTGTGAATATGGCTATAGGCAAATATTTTAGCTTTATAGTCAGTCTGTTACATTTCTCTGCAGATTTTTGGGACAAGTCAATCAGGATGGTCCTGCTAAAAAGGGCTGTGTTCCTTTATCTTCAGGAGTTTATTGGCATCAAATGAGACAGTTTTTTTTTTTAAGTACCTATAAACATCAGCTCAATAATGATGGATTGATTAGGTTTCATTTCTGAAGGGAGTTGATGGCCTAACAGAAGGACAGCAATCATTACCTTCAGGTGGTCATCAATCCCCATGAAATATCCTTCCCTACAGTAATTGCTCTTGTAAATTGAAAAGTGGAAATATATTTATGCAAGGCTGAAGATTTCTGTTTTCTGCCATTTCAGTTGTACGTGTAAGGCATTTCTAGAGACTTAATATTCTGTACTCAGGCTTCTCAGATTGCTTAATACAGGTTTCCACACTCAGCTTATGTAGTGGATAAGATCTCCTCCTTCATTGCTTCTAACCCTATGATCAAAGCAACAATCAAAACCCATTTCAAGTGAATGCTATTCTGAAGGACATTTGTACATTTTCTAGCAGCCAGTCTGCCTTATTACAGCATGGCTCGGTTTAAATTTCTGGTTGCCTGTTTATAAACCATGGGGTTTTCGTATAAGAGGCTTCTTTATTCTTAGGGAGGCAAACCTATACAGTGAGAGCAAAAATCTCATATTCCAAACTAAGCATCTACTTGCTAGTTTGAAGGGTGTTTTGTTTTAAAATTATTATTTTTATTTGGTATGAAGGCTAATGTGATTTATTTATATAAGCATATATAAGGAAATTAATAGGTACATGTTTAAAAGACTATCTCAAAACTGATGACTTAAATTATTAGGGTTTCTATAGATGTGTTATCAGGTTTGTTTTCATGTGTAATGGCACATAACCGAAGGTCATATACGTTTGCGGCCAATTAGACTCATATATGATCCCACTTGCGATCAATAGCAAACTTTGGTGACACAGCTGGCCACATTCTGTGGTGTACAAGAGAAAACTCACTCTATAGCTGAGTGGATAGTTAGCTTGGTCACATTTGCAGTAAGTTCTAAGCAACTCAACCAACATTCTTTGATCATGGAATGTGAGTAATGTGATGATCTGTGGAGAAGACTGAGCCTTTCTTTGGAAATGCATTTCACAGGAAAGCACATTCCCTACAGATGTCTTTTTCTGCCTTTATCCTTGAGTAGAACAGTGAATAGAGTTAATGAATCTGGTATAAAGCCAATTATTATCAGTTAGGAAAGGAACATAAACCAAGTTAATCCATCTTTGTTTCAGATGTGATATGCTCTTATACTGGGAGGAATACTCAGATTTCTAGATTTTCCTGCTTTGAAAATTATTAAAATAAATTTGAATTTTAATTGTACAGACATGCTTTTGCCCATTGCCGTTGCCATCAAGCCAACTCACGTGGCTTATGAACAGGGTGAATGATTGCCCCTTTGCCATCAAGCCAGCCATGATGACATGGGACTCAGTCACTCATTATTTCTTACTGTGAACCAAAAATCACCCTGTGTGCCAACCATTTTCCTTTATGTTTTGCTTTTATATGGTTTCCAACTGGCTCAGCAAATGTACTGAAAATGTTTTAGGTTGCATCTTTCAAGGGCAATTATTTTAGATTTTTATAATCTTAAGAGCTGCTGGAGAAACCATATACATTTTTAGAAAGTATCAGTGATGATGGTAAGAGTATTTGAAATAGTACTAGGTGTGGAGTCAGTCAGCTGGGGTATGGATTTTGAGTCTCCGAGAGTTTAGTGATCATACAGATTACTTTATTTTTCTAGGATTCAGTTTCTCAGAAATAACAGTCTCAGAGGCGTCAATGAGTATGAAGTCTTTGTAAAAGTCCTTATCATGGTGGCTGGCTCCTGGTAGGTGGGCAAGAAACAAATCTTTTAAAATTAATAATTAATTCATAAGTTAAAGAAAATAGGTTATTTTAAAAGACCAAAGCACGAAAAAGCATACATTGAAGATTGAGCTACAGATGAAGTTAGTGTAAATTAATCAGAAATAATGGAATTATAAAGAATCTAATTTCAAATCAAGATCAACTACACTGAATTCCTGAGATTTTATCCCACCCCTCTTCTTAGGTTAATGTTTGCCTCAGTAAGTTTTTGTATCACAGTAAGGAAAGGATTATAGCTTTAAATACTCTTGACAAGTTGGAAAAATAAACTGCCAGATGACAAGCTGAATTTTTTGACAACAAACTTCTTTGTACAGCAGATACCGTAGAGGGAAGATCTATGTAACAGTAAGATATTTATTTATTTTTTAAGATTTTTTTTTTTTTTTTTGGATGTGGACATTTTTAAAGTCTTTACTGAATTTGTTACAGTATTGTTTCTGTTTTATGTTTTGGTTTTTTGGCCATGAGGCATGTGGGACCTTAGCTCCCTGACCAGGGATTGAACCTGCACCCCCTGCCTTGGAAGGCGAAGTCCTAAGCACTGGACCACCAGGGAAGTCCCTACATAATAGTAAGATTTTTAAAAAGACAAAGATTATAGCATTCTTTCTATAAGTTAACATTACAGTGTCTTTGAAATGCTATGGGGGTTATTGCAGAAAGATATGAAGCAAACGAAGAATTTATGAGAATATGTAATTTCAAATCATCAGCTCTTGTATCATTTGTATGCATTATTCATTTAATAAATATTGAGAACACACAATGTGTCAGACACTGAGCTAGGTTCTGGGAATGCAAAAGCCTAGACAGAAATCAGTTCCCTGCCCTTACAGAGCCATGATCCAATGAAAAATATAGCTATTAAATACATTTTACATATGTAGTAAATTTTATGGAAGGAAAATGGAAAGACCTAACAGTATCAGTAAGAGGCCAAGGACTCAGGAGAAAGTTCCCTGTAGTCTGATATCTGAAGAAACAGTATGAACGATATCAGCGAGTGTGCATAGGCCTATGCACCGATGACCGTGTGTATTTGTGTGTGTGTGTGTGTGGTGGGCGGGGTATTTTGAGAGAGAGAGAGACAGAGAGAGAGACAGAGAGAGAGAGAGACAGAGAGAGAGAGAGAGAGAGAGACAGAGAGAGAGAGAGAGAGAGACAGAGAGAGAGAGAGAGAGAGAAGGGTTACAGAGAGAGGGTAAACTTTCATTCAGAGGCCTGACCACCACGAGAGCCTATGTCTTTGGTCTGCAGGGGAGGGGAAGAGAATGGGGGCTGGAGGGGAGATGAAGGTAGAAAGTAATCAGAGGCAGATCTTGCAGCATCTTTTAAGCCTTCAAAAGCATTAAAGATATTTGTTAAGGAGAAGCCACTGAAGCATTTTAAGGAAGGAAGTAATATGATCAGATTTTTGTTGTTGTTAAACTCAGTTTTGACAACTCTGTGGTTTGTTAAAGCGCATCCACATGAATAAGAAATGGAATGCAGCACCTGGAGAAAGATTAAACAGAAAAGTGCTACAAATTATTTAACGAGTTAAAAGTACTTATTTTTGTTCTTTTTTTTTTTGAATTGTGTAGGGGAAAAGGCCATAATATTCTAGGACACTGCTTCTCAATCTATCTGTGGTAGAGGACTAGTTTCTTTTTCCCAATCTATCACAGAACGACGCTTCTATGAAATGCAATAAAGATGAATTACTTAGAAGATAAACTTAAAATAATACATACACAATTCAAGCCTCAGTTTTTTTATTAGATTCAACAGACACAAAATTGAATTTCCATAAATAAGATCAGAGCAAACATAACAGAGAGAGAAGAAAGAGGGCCACAAAACCAATATACATTACTCATTGAAAGTGTGTGGGTGATTAAAATTTCTGTACTTATCTCATGCAGACCAATGAAGAAAAATAGGCAACAAACTACAGTTTGAGAGAGTTTTGTTTTAGGAATAGTTTATATACTGATAATGATATCAAAAATTTGTTCTCCGTATTTTTTAAGGATAAGAAAAATGGAACAAAAAGTTCAGCAAGAAGGATTTGGATACCATATAGAGAGGCATGGAACTAAAAAAAATTTTTTTAAAAAGAAAGAAAAACACTAAACTCTTTGCCCATATAGGTCCATTATTATCATGGAATATTAAATTCCTCTTTCTACGGATACAGAATGGCTTTGTGTCATTTTGCCTGTCACACAACCCACCCAACCCAGGAGCATTACATTGACATTCTTGCAGGCAATAAGAACCAGTGAGTTTGACTTTTATTATTTTCTACAACATTATGTTATAGTGGCCTTGTTGAAAAGTCTAATACTACTCAGTTTACGCCTGTGTTCTGCATTCTGAGAAACACAGCAAGGAAAAAGTGTGATAGACGTGCTCAATTAATATGTGCTTTTAATATGTTAGATAATGGATAAAGCAGGAGAGAGGTTTTCAAACAGGCAGCTAAATGGATATATGGATGCCAGTGGATGTTAAAACATTAGTTAAATATACACCAGCAATGAGTTTCATTAATTTGAAAGTTTTCTATTTTTCCTTAGGCATTCATTAAATTTCTTGTTAGTTCAACCCATCTTTATTGAGCATCTATTAAAAGCCCTGTAATTGTGTTGGGAGCTAGGATCATAGAAAATATGACCCCCTGTTTGAAAACTGCTCGTATTGTAGGGAAAAGTGTACAAAAACGTGTGTAATTGCATTGCGATTAACCACTGAAGAAGCTGTATCTGTAGTAGAAGTTTAGTTTCGGAAAAGACTCAAACTCTTGTACTTCCTCTCCCAGGAGTAGGCAAATAGCATTGTGTAATATAAAATGATCAGCGTATGTATTTTAGGGCTTAATACAATTTCCCAAGCTCCTATCAGTTTCATCAAGCCAAGTATTCTTAAACTGGCCTTCCCAGTTTTGCTTTACTCTCTTTCCTGTTGAAACTATTCCCTATCATTAGAATCTAATAATAATCAACTGGTCATAATCAGCTGGTAATAATTATAATAATAATGTTAATACAAATAACTGATTTATTGTCTATTAGGTGCCAGTCACTTTATACTTTTTATTTAATTCATTCAACAGCTGAGAGGTATGCCCATTTTGCAGATGATGAAATTAAGGTAATTTGCCCAAGATTATCTAGCAGTTTTGTGGCAACATAAAACTCAAGCCCAGACAGTTCTGCTGCAGCATTTTCCAGTATTAGTCCATCACTATGATTTTTCTATAGACTTCTGTCCCGATGCACAAATCTTTTATGCTGGTGCCTACCTGCATTCCAACCCTTTACCTTCAAATAACAATAAAATCCATAACTTCTCCTGCAGGTCTTTATTTCTCTGCGTTGTCTGTTCTCCACAAAGAATCAGTCTGTTACATTATGTTGCAGAACTGATGAACTAGGCTTCTCTAAATCTGAGAGTGTATTTTTTAAGGTTGTAACCCAATTCAAATTTATTTTTGAAAGAAGGTGAGATAAATTTTGAGTATATCAATTTTATTTTATCATTGAAAGAACACATAATAAGTAAAATTGATGTGTTCTGGTTGTCCTATAGCAAAATATTAGAGAAAAAGACTTTAAAAACAGTTAATCCCTATTTTCCATAATATCATAGATTTGCATGAATACTTGCATTCTCTACCTTGTGTTTGGCAAGACTTGGGCATTTTAAAGTAATGAATTTCTCAGCCACTTAAAGAAGAGATTTAAAACCAAGTTTACTCTCAAGATGTAACTTGAGACTGAGTTATACCACTGTTTTATTATTCCTAATGGCACTGAGGCAATCCACGGATACTTCATCCTGCAGTTTTCTAGTGTTATGAAAATGCATAATGTTAATCATTGTAATACTTTATAATCTGACCATAAACCAATGTTTATAGTCAGTTAATCATTGTATTACTTTGCTTTAGGTAATTTAGTACATTACCATAATGTAGCAATCTACTTAATATAAATTTTAAAGTGAACACAATAAAGTTGTATAACATTAATATATTATTCATCCTAACCTGAAATTTTAAAATACAACTGAATTTTGAACAGAGTTCAGATGTTCTATGACTCTGGTTTCCTCCATCTTGGCTGGGAAAAGAGTGAAGACCTAATGAAGGGCAGAAAAATAAACAGTTATTCTACCTCCAATTATTTATGCATCCGTTTCACAACCTGTTTTGGCAAGAATAGGTTTGGATATCCTCAGGCCAGGAATCTACACGTGCTCTTTTTTTTTTTTTTGCGGTACGTGGGCCTCTTACTGTTGTGGCCTCTCGTGTTGCGGAGCACAGGCTCCGGGCTTGCAGGCTCAGCGGCCATGGCTCACGGGCCCAGCCGCTCCACGGCATGTGGGATTTTCCCGGACCGGGGCATGAACCCGTGTCCCCTGCATCGGCAGGTGGACTCTCAACCACTGTGCCACCAGGGAAGCCCTACACGTACTCATTTTTGAAAGCGTGAACTCCAATTAAGGGAAACCCATCTCACATTAAAAAAAAAAAAATCAGTAAATTTGGGAGTAGTTGGCATTAATTTCATTGAAATGAGATAATGTTTCTCTTATAAATGACTTCAAGGAATACTATGAACACTTTTTAAATTAACACAATTATTAGCGGAATTGGACATTATCTTTGTTTTGAAAACAAACATTTATTGAGTGGCTACTATGTCTCAGGCACAGTGCTAAGTGCTCTCTTTTACATCATCACCTTTAATCCTCATCATAGGCCTCGTGGAGAGATTGCATTCTCAGGACATAAAACTTGGAAATCTAGTAATGCTAAGCTGTGGTGGTAGTTGGGATTTTTAGAAAGCAGTAAAGAAATCTGTGTACATGTGGACTTTTCCCTCCATTCTTTGTATGATAATGAAGAATATGGATACTATCGAATCATAATGCCTTTTGGCCACCAGAATCTCAGCATAAGCATTTGATAGGTCCATACGTGGGACCGGCTAGCAGACTGAAAGAATCGAGAGAGTATATTGTTAGGAATCAAAGGCTGCATGTATGTAGCTGTCTGGTCACCTCCATTGTGGGTGAACATCAATCAAAGCAGTTTCTAGATATCAGTCTCAGTTTTAATAACATTTGCCAAAGACGGTTTTGGTGTGTATAAGGAAAATTGTCTGGGAATTCCTCTATGATGGCTGGAGTCACTTGCATTTAAAAAAATATTTTCACTGTATTTAAGTGATTGATTCCTTTCATGATTATCATTCCTGAAGAGACATTTAGACTTTTAACATTTTTATGTGTGTTTGTTCTGTTATGTGAACTGTATTGTAAACATTTTATGACAGACTTTGTGTCTTGTACTTTTTTTTTAAACAAGTTTTTATTTATTTATTTATTTTTGGCTCTGTTGCGTCTTTGTTGCTGCGCGCGGGCTTTCTCTAGTTGTGGCGAGCGGGCTTCTCATTGTGGTGGCTTCTCTTGTTGTGGAGCATGGGCTCTAGGCACACAGGCTTCAGTAGTTGTGGCTCGTGGGCTCTAGAGCGCAGGCTCAGTAGTTGTGGCACGTAGGCTCAGTAGTTGTGGCACGTAGGCTCAGTAGTTGTGGCATGCAGGCTCTAGAGCACAGGCTCAGTTGTTGTGCGCATGGGCTTAGTTGCTCCGCAGCATGTGGGATCTTCCCGGACCAGGGCTCGACGTCATGTCCCCTGCATTGGCAGGCGGATTCTTAACCACTGTGCCACCAGGGAAGCCCTCTTGTACTTTTTTTCTTACCCTTTAGTCCGTACCAGAGTATGTTGACTATTGGAGAATGAAGCATTAACTTAAATAAATGATTTTTTTTTTCAATGAAAGTTTCTCTAATGAATGCTTGGACCTAGAGAAAAATAAATGAAACAGAAACTACTTAAGCAATGATGGAAGTAGTTGGGAAGCTAATCCAGTGTTTCCCAAACTTGCTGCATACTACAATCACCATGTGGTCTCTTAACTGTTTCAAAGCTAAGGCCACACCCCAGACAATTAAATGATAAATGTAGCAGGTGGATGGGGAGTGAAACTCAGTACTTCTTCAAGTTTCCCAGTAATTGCACTGAGCAGAAAGATTTGGGAACCACTGAGCTATTTTATCATATATAATGGGCGTCACTTGCAAACTTGGCTTCACTCTGTTTAAAATAAATCCTTCTCAGATTATATATTTTCATTTAATAATTTTGTCCAAATATATACCTAACAGTGATTGAGTAGAGATTATATAATACACTGTATATCTTATGAATGAGTGTCAGGGGGCTGGTTTGTGAGACTAAAATTTCTCCCACCATATTTTAGACAACAAAAGGCACACAAGTGGAGTATTTGGAAAAACACGATAAGCTTGAACAATAAGATTCACTAAAAAAAATTCGTAATAGAATATTTAATGTTTGCAATTGACAATACTGTTATACTTCAGCATTACATTTTTCAACTATTAGTTTTGATTACTAGTGCCTTTAGAAGCAGCTTATTGTGAATATTCAGAAAAAGCAAAATTAGTAAATAAGGAATTAAGCTTTTTTCTTTTTTCCAGTGCTTTAGTTAACAAAAGTATATGCAGACTTAATAATACTAATATTAATAAAAAGCTATAACCACAGCAACACCTGCCATATATTGAGCATCTATTTCAGGTTCTTTCCAGAGATTATCTCCATTCTTGAAATTGACTGGTATTCCCGTCTTGTATTGAAAAGGAAATGGGCGTTCAGGGAGACTGACCAATTTACATAACTGATAAGTGCAAAGCTGGGACAACTTGAAAGCATATGTTATTTGGCTTACTTCATTCTGTGTCTCTAGTCACAATAGCTACATTCTGACTTCCTCCAAATTTACAGTATTTTTTCCCAATATGTCTGCCATTTATCAGTAGACTAAGAAGATGGAGTTCAAAGTGGACTTACTTCCTGGGCCTGCATGTGGTCATGTTAGAATCAGGAAGGTGTGTGTGTGTGTTTGTGTGCTTCCTTAGGTGGGCAAATCTTGAGTCCAGTTTTGCATATATATGGGTGAGATAAAAACAAAAATTGCATATGCTGGTGGGGATTAAAACTGTTGAGCTTTTGGAAATTGGCTCATTCCTGTGTTTGCTGCAACCAGTCTGGTGCTGTGTGTCACACTTCCCTGCCATATGCAGGCACATTGGCTCTTTTCCTAGGGAAATTGTTTATTTTAAAACACACTCAGGAGACACTATTGGCTAAACAGTGGTTATCCGTGTTTTTTTCCCATAGGGAACTTAATATTTTGTCATTGTTGTACAATTCTAATGGCTTCTTGTGTTCAAGCGACAAAAACCCAACTCACACTAGCTCAAGCCAAAATAGCATCAGCAAAAAGTAAACTCAACAACCAGTACAGGTTTCTTGGAAGGATTCTGAGGTAGCTCAGACACTAAAGGAACTCCTGTAAGAATGACACTGCTTTGGGGATCTTAGGGATAGATAAGCAGGCTGTATCTACTCTAGGCTTTCTACTTTTCTTTGTATTTCCATGTGTGTTTACCTCATTCTCTTCTATGCCTTCAAGTACAGAAGCGTGTGTGTGTGTGTGTGTGTGTGTGTGTGTGTGTGTGTTGAGGGGGTTGGCAAGGGGCGCGAGGGTGAGTATATATAGCTCTGTGCCTGTGTCGTCTCAATTTCGGGATTTGAAAGAGGAAAGAGTTCTCAACATCCTTATTCCCAATCCAAAGGTAAAAATATCCCAGGGAATGTCTCTGCTTGTCCTGGCTGGGTCCCCTGCTCTCTCCTGAATGTGTCACTGTGGCCAGGCCTGGGTTACATGTCCAGTTCCCAGAGTTCTAGGATTGGCATCTTCCCCTAAACTCCAGAGATGGAGCAGAGAGAGAGCTGAGCCTGAATGAGAGGGGAGGAGTTTGTACTAGACCAGGAAGAAGAAGGAGTGCCTGATGGACTAAAACAATAGGTGGCCATTACACAGGCATTCTTTAATTCCTTGATACCAATTTACTTTCCACATTACTTGGTAGATAAGTAACAGATTTAGATTAAGGGTAGGTGCCTTACCTACTAGTTAAAGCTGATTGAGGACATAGTTATGTTATTGAAAACAGTAAAATTGCAAGTAATTAGGGTATCTAGCTGTCATTTTGGTTTTGAATGATAGATTAAAAATAAGTATTTTGAATTAGAATAAGTATTTTGAATTAGAATTGAGGTTAAGTCAAAGCCACTCACTGTTATTGAAATTACTTCTCTGAGCCTCATACGTCTCATTAAGTGGGAGAATATAGTACCTATGAGGTAGTGTTTTACATGGATTCAATGAGATCATTTATAAAAGCTTTTAGTCAAGAATTTGCCATATAGTAAATACTCAATGCATGTTAATAGTAAAACAGACCTAACCCAGTCTAATGATAACAAGAAGAACTCTAGTTAGTCATAAGTTAGAGATCAGAGTGAAATTATGTATTAACATGTTCACATCAGTCCTCATTTTATAATATATGTGTGTACATATATTTTATACAGTATGTGTGTATATACTTGTATGTATATTCAGTATACCACTTTCAAAGATGAACAGATTATCTTGAATCGGTATGGACAAGGCATGTAGAATTTCAACAAATGCTATTAACGTCAGCTCTGTTTTGATGTTTCCCATATCACTAGCTAGAATTTGAACCTTTATAGTTTTTATATTTTAATCTTTCCTTTTAAAATTCTATTCTAATTTAAAATTCTATTCTGTACATATTTATGGAATCCTGAACCTATGTCCCTAAGTAGTCCTTTATGAAGAATATTCTGTAACAATCACTTGTGTTATTTTAAAAAGTATGAAAACCCAAATATTATAAAGCTTTTAACAATATATTTGTATTTTCCTCAGCCCCTTGCATAATTCAAAGCACTTATGTGTACATGCATGAAATTTATGGAAATAATAATCATATGATATTTATAAAAAAAATAGATGGCATGTCCAGTGAAAAGGGAGTATTTGAAAAATTAGTTTCACGTTCAGAATCCATTTAACTAGGTGTATGGGAGAGAAGAATTAGTGCCTTTGTTAAAACGCTTCTACTAAAAAAAAAAAACTTAACTAAATTTGAAAATAGAATGACACTTTATTTTGCAAGACACAAAATTGTTTTTATTTTTAAGAAAAAAATATAATTGTTGACCACCAGATGGCTCCCATATTTTTAAAAATTCAGCAGAAAGAGTGGAAATTCTATTCAAAGTATATAAACATAGATTTAAAAGGAGTACAGTTAAAGACAGTGATATAACCTGTGAACATCTTAAGCATACAAACATAATTGAAGTTCCATAACTTTTGGAAATTTCTCTCTCCCTTTAAAAAAAAAAAGTATGACATATATATGAGCAGCATGATACAATGTACTTTTCAGGTTTTTACTCCACTCTCTGAAAATAACCATGTTGTTAGTATTTCAAGATGGAAGAATAAACAGTATGGAGGAAAAAATCACTCAAAATGCCAATGATAGAATGGCTTTAGTATTTTCGTATTATGTTTTAAATTACACACACGGCGTGTCTCACAATTAATATAAGGACAAATCCGTATGCTTTTGTGTTTACAGATTTTGTCCTGGGACTAACTATGTATTATTGACGGGGCATCTTTAATGACCCCCTCCTCTTGCTGTACGTATCATTCCACAGGACATTTAATACTAATTACAAACCAAGTTCTCCACGAAAGCAAAATAATTTTGACCTGTGTCAAAAATGGAGCCTATTTGTGATGAGGGATGCATTACGCATCACAGCTCAACTGAGGACGTTGCTTTTCCCACAGACAGTGTTTTATACCAGTTTTAATATGTAAGCTATTAAGGTAAAAGACCGTGTGCTTGTTGCTCTGACAGCTTTTTTAAAGGCTAAGCTGTCCAATTTGTCTTTCATTAAAAGCTTTGTGAAGTTTTGTGATTTGTAGTCACTGAGCCGTTGAGCTTTCAGAGCATACAATTCTATTTTGAGAAAAATTTTTTTTGTCAATAAAAAAGGCATATGCTTCAGTGAGTCATCCTAACAGAGCAAACTCACAAGAAGGAGTTGACCTGCCCTTCTGCCCAGCTCCTGAATTTCCCCTACCTTTTCTTGTTAGCACAAAGCTTGCCCCTGTGCCTCACACCATGGAGAAACCAAAAATGGGGAGACAAGGTCTCCTTAGCCCATATGGTTTTATTTGTGTTCCGCTGGCACAGTTATAGTCATACAGTAACCAACATAAATTTTTAGTTTTATTATCACCTCTAAAAAGAGACAGAAATGTGAAAATTGAAGCCAGAAGGTTTGTATCACAGGATTAATTAGGCAGGGCCAACTGGAGTCTCACTCCTCCTGGCAGCAAGTGCCTCAAGAAGGTGCCTGCCTTCAATTATGGAGCCACAAAGCAATTAAAAACCCTGTTTCTTTTTCCTGAGGTGTTACTTGTTACTTGATAAATCGCTTTTTTAAAATTCTCTGGGGAGCTGAACTGGCTTGAGGTGCAATCTACCGGGATAGATATTCATGAAAAATTGATTTAGCTCTAGCCTAAGTGCAATAGGTTTAAAATAAACGTGAAAGGAATGAACAGTGTGTTTCTTGGCTGACATTTTATTGGCCATTTTTTTTAATGCACAAAAGACTAGATAATTAAGAATTGAGACATTATGGATCTCCAACAGCAGATATGAATCGAATTGGTCGGCCATCCCAGGCATTTTCTCCTAAGTCACGCTACACATTTGATTAACCTTTTTCACAGGGCGATGTGTACAATTCTATGGACAAAAATGTGGTGTGCACAAGTCAGAATTAAGTGCATGCCTCCCAGAGCCCACATCCCCTTTCCAATAGAGAATCAGCTCTGTAAGAAATTATATCTTTCTACCTGATTTATGTCCTAGTCCAGTGGGATTGGAAACTTGGATCTGTTGTTCTGTTTCTCCAAAAGGAACTTCTCTTGCTTTTCACTGTTAGTTGCAGAATTAGAATAATAATGTAATTCTCAAAAATAGCTATAAATATTCAGAAGTAAGCTTCAGTTGTCTTCTGTATAGCTAGTTTTGTGGACTGGGATTTTACCACTAGTACGTAAATCACCTAGCTAACCCTTTCCTCTGAAATATAAATAATTTAAAATATGCAATAAGTACAGAGTATGACTGGTACAGAGAACAGTGCTCTATCAAGACATATGGGCTTAAGCTTTATCAGTGATCTCATACTTCCTGTTGAAGAGAGAAGCAAAATATTTTTTAAATCAATAGGCTAAAAACCATGATTGTAAATACAGGAATGAGACTCTACTTTCACTTATAAAGCATATTATGTATGATTTAATAAAACAACAAAGACAGACTTTATGTTATTTTCTATGGTTTGTGTTTCTGAATTAAAAATGTTTATTTAAGAAAGTTAATGGTAAAATATTTTATGATAAAATATTTTATCGCCTCCTTACTTTTTCACTTGTTTCCTTTCTTCCTCTTAAGTTTGAATATAGTGTAAAGTTTAGGCAAATGTTTAAAAAGGCTTATTTAATGTCAAGACAGTAAAAATATTTAAGTGATTATAATCAGAAAAGAATTTCTGTCTTTTAGTGAAGATAAGCTGACAAAATATGACCTTAGAAATCTAAATTCTAGTCACTAGAAATTAATTCTGACAAATTCTATTGGGCTTTCATTATGGCTTATCTACCGGTTGATCTATCTTTCTATTTCTTCAGAAAAGTATGATAATTTTTTTCATTACCAGCCAGATTTGACACAATATATTTTTCCTCCTTTATGTTGTGATTTAATGGGCCTAAGTGTTTATTAGAAGAAAATGCCAGAAGCACAATATCTTAGGAAATGTGAGAAGGTGCCAGAAAATATTTGCTATTTCCTTGTACGTTTGTTTTAGACCTGGCTTAAAACTTGCAGCAATAGGTACCTGAATAGACATGTGGTCTCCTTTGCTACTGGTCTTAGTAGAACTAACTACTTTGTCTTTTAAGTGAAGCAGTCTGAAGAATGCAGTCTGTGATATGGTGATTATTTCTATTGGAACACTGGCCATGGGTATGCCTTTGGGAACAAGGCTAATTGTGGGTCTAAGATCTTGTTATGATCTTTTGTCCTCTCCTTTGGCTCTCTACTATGTTTATTGCTTTTCTTAAAGTTTCCCAGTGTGGTAGACTGGATCCCCAGATGGGCCCATGATTCCCATCTTCTGGTATCCAAGTGTTTGTATCACCCTGCCCTTGAGTGTAGGTGGGACCTGTTAATATAAGGGACTTCACTCCTTGATTAGATTACGTGTTGTGGCAAAAGTGAAGTGATTTTGTAGATGCAATTAGGGATCCTAATCAGTTGATTTAGTTTCATCAAAAGGGAGGTGAGGGCTTCCCTGGTGGCGCAGTGGTTGAGAGTCCGCTTGCTGATGCAGGGGACACGGGTTTGTGCCCTGGTCCGGGAGGATCCCACATGCTGTGGAGCGGCTGGGCCCGTGAGCCATGGCCGCTGAGCCTGCACGTCCGGAGCCTGTGCTCTGCAACGGGAGAGGCCAAAACAGTGAGAGGCCTGCGTACCGCAAAAAAAAAAAAAGGAAGGTGATTCTGGATGGGCCTGATCTAATCAGGTGAATGCTTTAAAGCAGGGACTAGAGGTCAGAGACTTGAAGCAGCACAGATTCTCCCTCTCCTACTTGCCCTGAAGAAGCAAGCCACTGTGAGTCCAATAGCTACAAGGAAACGAATTATGTCAACTACCACTTCAGCTTGAAAGAGGCTCTTGAGCTTCAGATATGACCCAAGCCCCAGTCCAGTCTTATTTTCAGCCTTATGAGACCTTGAACAGTAAGCCCAGCTAAGCTGTTCCTTGACCCCTGACCCATGGAAACTAGGATAAAATAAAGTTTGTTACACAGCATTGGATAGCTAATACATCCAACACAACTATTCATGTCCTAGACATTTATTTCCAATAATAATCTTTAGGTGGACAATCTTTAGGTCCATCCATGTTGCTGCAAATGGCATTATTTTGTTCTTTTTTATGACTGATATTCCATTATATATATGTACCACATCTTCTTTATCTACTCCTCGGTCATTGGACATTTAGGTTGCTTCCATGTCTTGGCTGTTGTAAATAGTGCTGCAGTGAACATTGGGGTGCATGTATCTTTCCGAATTATGGTTTTCTCTGGATATGTGCCCAGGAGTGGGATTGCTGGATCATATGGTAGTTCTGTATTTAGTTTTTTAAGGAACCTACATGCTGTTCTCCATAATGGTTGTACCAGTTTACATTCCCACCAACAGTGTAGGAGGGTTCCCTTTTCTCCACACCCTCTCCAGCCTTTATTGTTAGTAGATTTTTTGATGATGGCCATTCTGCCTGGTGTGAGGTGATACCTGATTGTAGTTTTGATTTGCATTTCTCTAACAATTAGTGATGTTGAACATCTTTTCATGTGGTTGGCTAACTTTTAATTTGAAGGTGGTTGATATTTTAACATTTTCACTCATTATTGGTGATATGGTGCTAAGTAAACCAGATGGCATTTTTTGGTACTGCAGTTGTGTTTTTTTTTTTAAACCTGTTGTGTTTGATCCATGTTAACAATTAGGACACAAAACTAAAATCTTTTAGCACTTAGTGAAAAGTGTTCAAGTATTGCATTATGGCACATAATTTTTTGATGCATGCAGTATTATAATTTTGAAAGCACCTACGATTATTGTCAAAATATTGAGGATGCTTAGAAAGGGTGGTAGTTGGCAGGAGTTGAGCCAGCACAGAGGCGTATTTTGGAGACTCATTGAGCTTATGGAAACTTCCTAATTTGGGGGGCTAGAAATCAGAAAGGACATTTGGTTGTTTGAAAGAATTGCTTTGTCCATGTTCCCTTTGCTTACTCTTCTTCAACTGCAGCAGGTGGAATTGAGCAAGTGTTGCTTACGCATTACGAAAGATTCTGCTCTGGTTTGTGCTTTTGCCTCGTAAGGTTATCTTAGAAACAGATAAACTCGTCTTAGAATTTTATCCCATGCTTCATGGTTTCCTGAAAATGGAAAATTCCATGTTCTGGAATAGGGAAGAGAACAGGATGAAAATTCCCTGTTTGGCTAATTTCCTGTAAGGCTTATTTAAGGAGAAAATGGGTTGGCAAAGAAAATTCTGACCAAGGGAAGAAGAGTAAATTAGGCCATCAGAATAGGGGAGGGATGTAGAAAACAAAAAAGTGGGTCAGTGGCCTGACTCACCCAACTTCCCAAGTTCAAGCACACTGATTTCCTCAGACTACAAGGAGTCTCAAGGAGCAAGGGAGGGTAAATGTTTTTCAGTGAGGATTTCTCCAGGAAGACTGCCTTCATCCTGAAGAACAACTTTCTGGTCTTTAGTATAACGTTATCTTTTCCTTCATACCCTCAAACTACTTACCCCAAGATCCCTCCCCACTAGTAGGGTATCTGGATCAAGACTGCTTCTTGAATCAAGCCACATGCTATTCTCAGGAAATTCCATTCTTGTGTTAATCCCAAGTCTCTAGTCTAGAATCTTCCCTTTCTGGTATCCTCTTTCAGTGCCATTTTTCTTTGCTATTCTTTAGTCTTACCTGAATACAGCAACTCATTTTATCAGATGGGTTTTCACATCTTTGAAACACCTAGAGAAGGAACCAGGGTATCAGCCATTGTACTCCTGGGAGACTCTTCTGCATGTATGTAAGTTCACAGATATGCATTTGTACCCACGATCTTCCTCAGAAGCCCGTCAAGCAAAAAATTTTGTATATTCTCTTTCATATCAGTAAGTAGATGTTTTTCACAGTTTTGAATATTACTCCAGTAAGTCTTCCCCCCAAAAGGAATGGTCTACTCAAAAGATAAATTTCACTGTTCATCTTAGAAGAATAAATTTGCCTAAAGTTAAAAAAGATAGTCTTTTGAGCTATAAGATCTTAAGCTTAAATCTCCACTGTAGATTTCATTACATGATTTTTAACAGGTCATTTTGATATGTCAGTTAATAATTTCCTTTGGGTCCGTGATACTAGCTAGTTATTACAAAGTCTGCTTTGTAGTAAATGTTCTTTTGAAGTTACTGTATGTTTGGACAAGGGACATAGATAGTGCCTAAATGGATGTTCTGTGGTTTGAGGATCCTTTCTGGAAAGAGTAAAATATTATTCACCTATAATTTTCTCTTACCATGACGTTTATATTCTTTTTCTTCTTATCAGCATTTAAAGATAATTTAAATCTTTCCATGTATTGTCTCTCTACTCATTTACTGTTCATTCTTCACCTAGCTCTACCTCTAATAATCTGTCTTCTTCCCTGTCAGTTTGCAAATCTATTTTTGCTAAGGCTACCTTTGACTTCCTTGTCATTAAATGTAACAAGCAATTATCAGCTGTATCTTATTTGATCTCTCATTAGCACTGACCTCTTCCACTGGCTTACAGGTCACCGACAGTCTCCTCTGTTCCCTTCTACTTTTATGAACCTATTGCACAGACTTTGTTGCTGTCTTCTGTTCCTCTGTCCAGCAGTTTTGCAGTTCTCAGGATTCTATTCTAAGCCTCTTTTCTTTCATGTCACGTACTTGCCTATTAAGTCTCATCCACTCTTACGGCTTCATTACCTCTCACACAGCAGAGACCCCAATTTCAATTGCCTATTGTATAACAAACCACTCCAAAATTTAGTGGCTTAAGACAACAACGACTTTATTATTTCTTGCTAGTCTTGGTGTTGACTGGGCTAAGCTGCATGGCCTTCTCACTTAGAACAATAATGTCAGCTTTGGCTGCGTCGTATATGGGCTCAATTGTGCTGGAGAGCCAAGATGCTTCACATGCCTGGCATTTGATGCTGGATAGTGGCTAGAAGTTGTTCTGAGACAGTCAGTTGAACATCAACAGGCTTCCCATACATGTGGCTTGGTCTCTGCACAGCCTGGTGGCTGAGTTCCAGGAAGAAGTGTTCCAAGAGTGAGAAATCCTAGAGGGAGGAAATAGATGCTGTAAGTTCTCTTTAAAAAGTATATCTGCAGGGGCTTCCCTGGTGGCGCAGTGGTTGAGAGTCCGCCTGCCGATGCAGGGGACACGGGTTCGTGCCCCGGTCCGGGAAGATCCCACATGCCGCGGAGTGGCTGGGTCCGTGGGCCATGGCCGCTGAGCCTGCGCATCCGGAGCCTGTGCTCCGCAAAGGGAGAGGCCACAGCAGT
Source organism: Aethalodelphis obliquidens (assembly GCF_003676395.1). NCBI lineage: Eukaryota > Metazoa > Chordata > Mammalia > Artiodactyla > Delphinidae > Aethalodelphis > Aethalodelphis obliquidens. The sequence continues at coordinate 66,167,342 of NW_020837949.1, read as the reverse complement.
GAGAGGCCCGCGTACGGCAAAAAACAAAACAAAACAAAAACCCCAAAAGACAAAAAAAAAAAAACAAACAAAAAAAGTATATCTGCAGATAACCAACAGGTACCTACTGTATAACACAGGGAACTCTGCTCAATATTATGTAACAACCTAAATGGGAAAAGAATTTGAAAAAGAATAGAGATATGTATATGTATAACTGAATCACTTTGCTGTAACCTGAAACTATCTCAACATTGTTAATAAACTATGTGCCAATATAAACTAAAAAGTTAAAAAAAAAGTATATCTGTGATTGGCACACTGTCACTTCCATTACATTCTATTAAGCTGTCACAGGGCCAACCCAGATTCAAGTGGGAAGGAAATAAACTCCATGTACTGATGGGAAGAATAATAAAAAGTGTTTGGCCATCTTTAGTCCAGCTACACATTATTATACATAAATTCATCAGACATGGAAAATACCCTAACTACTCCCCAGGATCCCCAAAATCTCATCCCATTACAGCATTAGGCTCCAAGTCCAGCATCTTTTTATCTAAATCAAGTCCCGGTATAGATGAGGCTCTTCAGGCTCCTCTAGATATGAAGAGCTATAAACTGGGAGACAAGTTACCTGACTCCCACAAACTCAATATGCAATGCTGAGACAAGGACCTTAGAATGGACATTCCATTCAAAAAGCAGGGAGGCAAAGAGCAGTCACTGGTCCATAGAAATCTTAAAATTTAGCTGAGCACATGCCAGTTCCTTGATTAGGGCTCCTTCTGGCTTTCTTGGATTGATTCTCCATGCCTCTTGCATTTACCTTCTGGGCTTGCATCTCCCCACGATGGGTCATCCCTGTCCCTAAGAGCTATCCCATGTATAGCTGACTAGCTTTCTCAGGCTGTATCCTACTTGCTGGAAGTTGGGGTCTCAAAGGCCTGTTTTAATTTTGAATGATCACTGTTCCTTCTAGTACAAGCTGGTATAATCCCTTAGGAACTTTGTGGACTTCCTGAGTATAAAAAGAGTCCATTCTGTAAGACAAAAGAGATGGAAATTTCTTTGAAAAAGGCCCCTCTCTACCTTGGACTGAGAGTTAGAAGCCTTGTTGTCTAGAAGAAAGTTTCAGTGAGGTACCTAAATCTTTGTCAGTTCTTAACAAAGGTTTTTATACCCACACACTTGAGATCTTAATTCTAAGATTGCATTTTTACTGGCAGTGCCTTGGAGTGTCTTTTGCAACAGACTAATTTAGAAGATAATTTTTATAATAATTACTCTCTATTTACTTTTTTTTTTTTGCAGACATGGAAAGTGTTTGACACAGGCAACCAATCTTAATCTGCAATGACCTAGAGACAACAGATCTCTTGCTTATAAAAGAAAAAATACGAATTGCAGGAATAGAGTAGTCTATTTCCATAGGTCGATTTCTCAAAGAATACAGGTAAGCATTTTATTTAGAGGATTCACGCTAAAGGTACCCTCCCCCAGTCCATCGGCCTTTAGTTTAAAGTATCTTATAATTGCCTGAAGTATGAAGCAGCATTTTAAAAATTTCCTCACATCTGCTCTTTTGGAAAGATATAATCAAATGAAGCGATCTGCTGTTTCTCCAATTGCTAGATCAATTATTACTTTAAACTAGAGCTATATTTTTATGACAACTACCATAGACTCATTTGTAAACAAGATAATATTATCTATAACTTGATCAAAATTCAGTATGCAAAGTGTTGACAAAATAAGCTTAAGAAATATGACATTACTAATCACATTTCATAGCATTAGATTCTAAATGTTTTTAATCAACTTATAACAACAAAATAAAAGCAGATTAAATGGAAATTAGAATATATTTAATGTAAAGAACTTTTGAAGTTATAAATAAGATGAACCTACAAGAAAGAAAGGAAAGGGGGAAAAATAAGTATATTGATAGCTACTGTGATACTTGATGTTAGAGAATATAAATTGCCTTCTAGAGCAAATATATTTTCATTTATGTTAAGACAAGCTCTATGAGAAATATTATATAACTGATTCAACATCTAATATTCTTTTTAATGCAACAGTTGATCTCAAGCTTTTTTTATTCCTTAAAAACCTTGTAAGTTTTTAAACTTTAGTTTTGACCTTGGCTGGTGGTTTAGTGAGTAGTGGTGATGTGCTAGGTATGGCTCCTGTTGGACCCAACTGTGAGCATCTCTTTCCAACATTTTGTACAAAATGGAGGCCATGATGAGAGTGTTTACACCATGGAAGCAAGGAAATACTGCAAATAAGTGTTTCCTTTTTCCCCAGAGAGTTAATTGTAGTACATTTACCAGCATTATAACTGGTAAATATATATCAAAATATATATCTAGATATTTTCTTGTGATGAGAACACTTAGGATTTATTCCCTTAACTTTTATTTTTTTTCTTTTTTAAAAGTATTATTATTTATTTATTTATACATTTATTTATTTTTATGTTTGGCTGTGTTGGGTCTTTGTTGCTGTGCGCGGGCTTTCTCTAGTTACGGTGAGCGGGGGCTACTCTTCATTGTGGTGCGCGGGCTTCTCAGCAGTGGCTTGTCTTTGTCGTGGAGCATGGGCTCTAGGCATGCGGGCTTCAGTAGTCGTGGCATGCAGGGGCTCAGTAGTTGTGGCACACGGGCTTAGTTCCTCTGTGGCATGTGAGATCTTCCCAGACCAGGGCTTGAACCCGCGTCCCCTGCACTGGCAGGCGGATTCTTTTTTTTTTTTTTTGCGCTACGGGGCCTCTCACTGTTGTGGCCTCTCCCGTTGCGGAGCACAGGCTCTGGACGCGCAGGCTCAGCGGCCATGGTTTATGGGCCTAGCCACTCCGCGGCATGTGGGATCTTCCCAGACCGGGGCACTAACCCGTGTCCCCTGCATCGGCAGGCGGACTCTCAACTACTGCGCCACCAGGGAAGCCCCTGGCAGGCGGATTCTTAACCACTGTGCCACCAGGAACTCCCTCTCTTAATTTTTAAATATAGCATACAGCATTGTCAACTATAGTCATCATGTTGTACATTATATCTTGAGTACTTATTTATCTTATAACTGGATGTTTGTGCCTTGTAACCACATTTATCTAATTTCCCCTAGCCCCAACTCCAACCTCTGGCAACCACAATTCTGATCTCTTTTTCTATGAATTTTGTTTTGGTTTTTTTTTTAGATTTCTTATTAGTGAGATCATAACAGTATTTTTCTTTCTCTGTCTTATTTCACTTAGCATAATACCCTCAAGAACTCTCCATGTTGTCACAAGTGGCACTATTTCCTTTTTTTGGCTGAATAATATTCCATTCAGTATATATACAGGCATACCTCATTTTATCGTGCTTTTCTTTTTTGTACTTTGCAGATATTGTGTTTTATACAACTTGAAGGTTTGTGGCAACCCTGCATCAAGTCTATAGGTGCCATTTTTCCAAAAGCATTTGCTCACGTTGTGTGTCTTGGTAATTTTTCCAATATTTTAAACTTTTTCAGTATTATTACATTTGTTACGGTCACCTGTGATCAGTGATCTTTGACGTAACTGTTGTAATTGTTTTCGGATACCACAAAGCGCACCCATATAAGACATAGAACTTAACTGATAAATATGTTGTGTGTTCTGACTAGCCATTCCCTCACCTCTCTCCATCTCCCTGGGCCTTCTTTATCATGTTCTTTGGTGTAATCACTGTAGGTTTTTCTCTTGTGGATACCATGAGTCTTACATTAAATATTATAAAATTATAACAATTTATTTTAAACTGATAACTTGGATAGAATTCCTAAACTTACACTTTTACTTCTCATCCCCGTCACATTTTTGGTTACTGATGTTGCAATGTAGATATTTTTATATTGGGTAACTAATAACAGATTATTGTAGTATAGTTTTGTTTTCTTTTTCCTACATTTGTTTAACTTTTAAACTAGGGTTGTAAGTGGATTATGTATCACCATTATCATATTACAGAATCTAACTTTGGCTGTATATTTACCATTACCACGAAGTTTTATGCTACTTTCTTAGAATCTTATGACATCAATTAGTGTCCTTTTACTTCTACTCAGAGAAGTCCCTTTAGCATTTCTTGTAAGGCAGGTCTAGTTTGGGAAAGCTTTTGTTTGGGAAAGTCTTTATCTGTCCTTCCCTTCGGAAGGACAGCTTTGCTGGGTGTAGAATGCTTGATTGACAGTTTTTTCCTTCAGTATTTTGAATATATCATCCATTCTCTCCTAGCCTGAAAAGTCTCTGTGGAGAAATTTGCCCAGTCATATGGGGGTTCCCTTCTATGTAACTTCCCTCTTGTGGCTTGTGGGTTTCAGAATTCTTTGTCTTTGACTTTTGACACATTGATTACAGTGTGTCTGGTGTGATCCTATTCAGGTTCAACTCTTTGGGGTCCTTTGGGCCTCATTGATTTGGATGTCCACTTCTTTCCCAAGAAGCTTTAGGACGTTTTCAGCCAGTGTTATTTAAATATATTTTCTGTACATTTCTTTCTCTACTCTTTCTGAAATTCCCATACATACTGTGGATATTGTTTCTTTTCAATTTTTTTTTTTTTTTGATCGTGTCCCATCAGTTCCATGGACTTTATTCACTCTTTTTCATTCTTTTTCCTTTTTGCTACTCTGACTGGATGATTTCAAATGTGCTCTCTTTTAGGTCATTGATTCTTTCTTCTGCATGGTCTAGTCTGCTTTTGAAGCTCTCTGTTGAATTCTTTAGTCACTGTACTTTTCAGCTCTAGGACATCTTTTTGTGTGTGTATGTGGTTTGTTTGTATGTGTGTTTTTTTGGTTTTGTTTTTTGGGTTTTTTTTGGATGGTTTCTATTTCTTTGTTGACCTTCTCTCTCTCTTTTTTAAAAATTCATTGTTTTCCTAATTTTGTTTGTGTTCTTGTAGTTCACTAAACTTCTTTAAGAAGATTATTATGAACTCTTTGTCTGACAGTTCATAGACCTCCATTTCTTTAGGGTCAGTTATTGGAGCCTTATTACTTTCCTTTGGTGGTATACCATTTGGTCATGTACCTTATTTTTCACGATCCTTTATTCCTTATGTTTTTATCTGCATATTCAAGTAAGTGGTCTCCTCTTCGAGACTTTATGGTTTGTCTCTGCTTTGGCAGAGACAGTTCTTCTTTTTTTTTTTTTGTAGTTACTAGTTTATTTTACCATTTAATACCATAAAATATACCCAAACCTATTATAAAAAGTTGAAATTTATTAAAATTTACACACAAACACAGACCACACTCGGCACCATCTTCAGCTGAAAGAAATGTAATCAAGTGTTAAGATGCAGTATTAAATCATAACTGCCTAGAATTAACTGTAGTATATACTGTACTACTGTAATAATTTCATAGCCATCTCCTCCTGCTATTGTGGCAAACTCAAGTGTTGCAAGTATCCGCTTAAAGCACCATGTGACACTAGTCATCTCTGTCTGAGGAGTTCATCTCTCAAGTAAATTGCATATAGTAGCAAAGAGTGTTCTCTCACAGTTCCTGCATACTTTCCATTGCATTTAGTGCAAACCACAAACCTTAAATAACAACATAGAACCCATACAAAATGCCACTAGCGGTGCTGGAGGTGCTCCCAAGAAGGAGAGAAAAGTCATGACATTACACATATAAGAAAAATTTGAATTGCTTGATACAGAGACAGTTCTTTACCAGTCAGCTCAGTTTAAGTAACTAGGCATATCTGTTGGTAATGTCATTTAGAAAACGGAGCCTGCTACCAGGGTATATTTAGCGGCAAGGCTGCTACCTGAACTCTGATGTTGGGGAGGCTGCCACTGGCTGATAACAGTTGGATAGGACTGCTTATCCAGTTCCCTGCCCAAGCAAGGCTGTACGATAAGCTCCATGGTTGCCTGGGTTCTCTTGTCAGGCTTTCTAGACAGTTAGGACTCGGTACTATACTCAGTGGTAAATGGGGCTATGAATTAGCTTCAGTGCCTGGCAAGGCAGAGGGAAGGAGCCTGGGGCCTGCACAGTTTGTTGTCTGGAGACCCAACTCAGGTAAGAGTGTGCACGGACTTCCCTGACCAGGTGAGGTCACCAGTTTCGCTCTGCAGATGTAGAAAACCACAGGCTGTACTCTCTGTTCAAGCGCCAATGTGAGCAGGGCTGTTGAATGTACTATGTAGCTCCCTGTGTGTTTTGGTTAGGTTCCCTGGTTGGACAGGTTAAAGACTGTCTTCAGCAATGAGGGAGGCTGTGAATTAGTTACCCTGCTGTGGTGCAGTGGGAGAACCATCTCTAAGACCAGTAAAGCTCTTTGTTTGTGGTCTTGACTCAACCTGACCCATGCCCCAAGTTCCCTGGCCGAATAGGGCCACTGGCTTTACTCTGCAGATTATCTGCTCTGCTTGCTGGACTCCCTGTTCAAGCACTGGTGGACTATGCAGTTTTCTAGGTATTTTGGGCCAATCTTTATAGTAGGGCATGGCTGGGAGCTTCACTCAGCAGTGGGTGGGGCTGTGACGCAGCCTTCCTGCCTGGGCAGGATGGGCCAGCTCCAAGCACCTCCCAGGGAGAGGAGCTATTTTAGGCAGTGAGTAGGGCTATGCATTAACTTCCCTGCCTGGGCATAGCAGGGTACCCTTCACACTCAGAACTGGCTTTTCTCTGGGGGTAATCAACTTTGCCTGTTGGACTCTGTGCTCAAGTGTTGTTGGGCTACATAGCTCCCAGGTGTTCTTGCAGCCCTTCTAGTCAGGGCTGGGGTTACACTCAGTAGTGTGCTAGCCTATAGTTTCCTGGTCACAGTGTGCCACTGACTTAGTTCTGCAGATGAGAAAAGTTGCTGGTTAGGATTACTGCTTGGGCTCTGCAGGTAGGAACTCAGTCTGCCAAGAAATGAGTGCTTGTTGCAGACTCCTCCTCTCTTCTTCATCACTGTCAGATTCCTAGTGGTTGAGTCCTGCAAATACCCCTGCAGTCCTCATGGGGCAAGACAAGAGTGCTGGCTCCTGAGAAGGTGGGGGAGCTGGACATCACCCCTGGGCTTTCTTTTCTCATTGGAGGAATCATAGACTCAGAAGAGACCCCTCTGTGTGGTACTGTACCAGCCTGGGGGAGGGCACTGCTCAGCCTCACTCCCGTGTTCTAGAATTCCCTCAGTCGTGTTTTGTTCATGAATACTTTTTAGTTGTTCTTGTGAGGGGGAGTGAAGTGAGGAATGACGTATGTTGCCATCATGGTGACCAAAAATCAGATTATATGATTTTTATCATTTATACTGTCAATGTGGTGTATCACATTTATTGATTTGTATATGTTGAACCATCCTTGCATTCCAAGAATAAATCCTACTTGGTTATGGTGTATAATCCTTTTAGTATTTTGTTGAGTTTGGTTTGCTGATAGTTCAGATTTTTTATATGCGTATTCATCAGGGATATTGGTCTGTAGTGTTATTGTAGTGTCCTTATATGACTTTGATATCAGGGTAATGATGGCCTTGTAAAATGAACTTAGGAGGGCTCCCTCTTCAATTTTTTGGAAGGTTTTGAGAAGTATTGGTATAAGTCTTTAAACCTTTTTGTAGAATTCACCAGTGGAACCGTCTGGTCCTTGGGTTTTCTGTGTTGGGTGGTTTTGATTACTGATTCAGTCTCCTTAGCTGTTACCGGTCTGTTTAGATTTTCTTCCAGATTCAGATTTGGTAGGTTGAATGTCTCTAGGCATTTATTTCTTCTATGTTATCCAATTTATTGGCATATAATTGTTATGGTAGTCTCTTATGATTGTATTTCTACAGCATCAGTTGTAGTTTTGACTTTCAGTTTTGACTTTATATATTTGAGCCTTTTCTTCTTGGTCAGTCTTGCTAGAGTATTGTAAATTTTGTTCATCTGTTTGAAAAACGAGCTGTAAGTTTTTTTCCTATTGTTTTTCTCATTTATTTTATTTTATTTATTTTTTCCACTCTGATCTTAGTTATTTCCTTTCCTCTCCTCATTTTGGGCTTAGTTTGATATTTTTCTGATTCCCAAGTTCTAGTTTTAGGTTGCTTCTTTGCTTAATATTTTCTTAATACTTTCATTTATCACTATAAACTTCCCTCCAAGAACTGATTTTGCAGCACTGCATAAGTTTTGGTGTGCTGTGCTTTCATTTTCATTAGTTTTGAGATTTTTTATTCTTGATCTCTCTTTTGATTTCTTCTTTGACCCATTGGTTGTTTAGGAGTGTATTGTTTAATTTCTACATATTTGCAGATTTTTCCAGCTTTCCTCTTGTTGTTCATATCTAGTTTCATATCATGTGGTTAGAAAAAATCCTTGGTATGATTTCATTGTTCTTAAATTTGATAAGACCTGTTTTTTGTCCTATCATATGGTCTGTCCTGGAGAATGTTCTGTGTGTAATTCACAAGACTGTGTATTTGCCTTCTTTTGGATGGAATGTTCCATAAATGTATGTTAGGTCCATTTAGTCTAATGCCTGGCACATGTCCAATGTTTCCTTGTTGATTTTCTGTCTGGATGATTTATCCATTGCTGAAAATGAGGTATTGAAGTCCTTTTTAATTATTGGTGTCTATTTCTCCCTTCAAATCTGTTTGCATTTACTTAATATATTTATGTACTCCAGTGTTGATCCATATATTTTTATGATTGTTATATCCTCTTGATAATTGACTCTTTTATCATTTTCTGTTCACCTATTTGTGGGTTATTGTCTCTTTTGTCCAATAAGTATAGCTACCCCCCTGTTTGTTTCTGTTTTCACTTGCATGAAATATCTTTTTCCATCACTTCTCTCTGAGTGTCCTTAAAGCTGAAGTGAGCCTCTTGTAGACAGCAGATAAGTGGGTCTTGTTTTTTTAAATCCATCTAAACATTCGGTGCCTTTTGAATTCATCTATTTACATTTAGTGTTGTTATTGCTATGTAAGGACTTAATAATGATTGTTTTCTGTTTATTTTGTATTTCAATTGTTTTTCTATTTCTGCCTACATTTGTAAACTGGTGCTTTTCCCTGCTGGCATGGTCTCTTCTCCCTTTCTTTATTTTTTGTGCATTTACTCTAGGTTTTTGCTTCACAGTTACCGTGAGGCTTACATAAGATACCTCATAGGTAAAACAGTTCATTTTAAGCTGACAGCAACTTTGATCATCTACAAAATATTCACCATTTTACTTCCCACGTTTTGTATTTTTGATATCATTATTTACCTCTTTTCATACTGTATACTTGTTAAAAAATAATAGTATCTATAATTGTTTTTAATACTCTTTTTCATTGACTTTCATGCTATAGTTAAGTGGTTAACCTATCATCATATTACAGAATTAGTTTCCTAAGTCTGACTACTATATATTTATTATTTTCTTTTCCATTATGGTTTATCCCAGGATTTTGGATATAGTTCCCTGTGCTATACAGCAGGACCTTGTTGTTTATCCATTCTAAATGTAATAGTTTGCATCTACCAACCCCGAACTCCCAGTTCATCCCTCTCCCTCCCCCCTCCCCCTTGGCAACCACAAGTCTGATCTCTATGTCTGTGCGTCAGTTTCTGTTTCATAGATAGGCTCATTTGTGTCATAGTTTAGATTCCACATATAAGTGATATCATATGGTGTTTGTCTTTCTTTCTGACTGACTTCACTTAGTATGATAATCTCTAGTGGCATCCACGTTACTGCAAATGGCATATTTCGTTCTTTTTTTATGGCCGAGTAATATTTCATTGTATATATGTACCACATCTTTTTAAAAATTAATGTATTTTAAAAAAATGTTTATTGGAGTATAGTTAATTTACAATGTTGTGTTAGTTTCAGGTATACAGTAAAGTGAATCTGTTATACATATACATATATTCACTCTTTTTTAGATTATTTTCCCATATAGGTCATTACAGAGTACTGGGTAGAGTTCCCTGTGTGATGCAGTGTGTCCTTAATAGTTATCTGTTTTATGTATAATAGTGTGTATATGTCAATCCCGATCTCTCAATTTATCCCGGCCCCCTTCTCCCCACTGGTAACCATAGGTTTGTTTTCTACATCTGTGATTTCTGTTTGGTAAATAAGTTCATTTGTATGTACCACACCTTCTTTATCCATTCACCTGTTGATGGACATTTAGGTTGTTTCCATGTTTTGGCTATTGCAAATAGTGCTGCTATGAACATAGAGATGCATGTAGCTTTTTGAATTATAGCTTTGTCTGGCTCTATGTCTAGGAGTGGGATTGCTGGATCATATTTTTAGTAACTCTATTTTTAATTTTTGTAAAACTAGTTTGTACTTTTAGTTTTCTGCCATACTGTTCTCCATAATGGTTGTACCGATTTTACATTCCCACCAACAGTGTAGGAGGGTTCCCTTTTCTCCACAACCTCTCCAGCATTTATTGTTTGTAGACTTTTTGATGATGGCCATTCTGACCAGAGTGAGGTGGTACCTCATTGCAGTTTTGATTTGCATTTCTCTAAGAATTAATGATCTTTAGCATCTTTTCATGTGCCTACTGGCCATATGTATGTCTTCTTTGGAGAAATGTCTGTTAAGGTCTTTTGCTCATTTTTCGACTGGGTTGTTTACTTTTGTTATTGTTGTTGAGTTGTGTGAGGTGTTTGTATGTGTTGGAGATCAAGCCCTTGTCGGTCACATCATTTGCAGATATTTTCCCCCATTCCATAGGTTGTCTTTTCTTCCTTCCTTCCTTCCTTCCTTCCTTCTTTCCTTTCCTTTCCTTTCCTGTCCTGTCCTGTCCTGTGCAAAAGCTTGTAAGTTTGATTAGGTCCCATTTGTTTATTTTTGTTTTTCTTTCCATTGCCTTGTCAGTCTTGCCTAAAAAAACATTGGTATGATTTATGTCAGAGAATGTTTTGCCTGTGTTCTCTTCTAGGAGTGTTACGTCGAATGTTTAAGTCATTTTCAGTTTATTTTTGTAAGCAATTAACTTATGCTCAAAGAGTTTTGGGGGTGATTTCTTCTCACTGAGATCAAGGAAGGCTTCACTGAAGCCCTGGAATGTAGAAGTGGGCCTTTCAAGAAGGAGGGGATATGGGGATATATGTATACATATAGCTGATTGACTTTGTTACACAGCAGAAAGTAACACAACATTGTAAAGTAATTATACTCCACTAAAGATGTTAAAAAATAAAGCCTATTTAAAAACTTTAAAAATAATAATGAAAGATAATAATAGGGGAAACTGTGCAGGAGGAGAGGAGCTAAATGAGAGCGCTCTATAATTTCTGCTCAGTCTTTCTGTAGACCTAAAACTGCTCTAAGAAATAAAGCCTGGTATTTTTAAAAGTTACCAAAAAAAAAAAAAGAAAAGAAAAAAAGAAGTGCGCCTTGAGGGAGATGACATTCCAGGCTGAAGAAAGAGTGTTAGCGTAGGCATGATGTTATCAAAAAGCATGAAAAGTCCAAGTAGCAATGAGTAGTCCTCTGTGGCTGAAATGTTGAGTGATGGATGACAGAAAATACAAGTTGGAGCCAGGTTATTGAGAATGGAATGAGTAATTTAAATGTTAAAATTTTATGCGTTAAGCAGTGGGGAGTCATTGAAGATTTTTCAAGAGAGGAGTAGAAAGTTCTGACTTAAAGTTTAGGAAGGTAACACATATGTATGTAGAGGACAGGTTGGAAAGTCAAAGAAAATATGGGAGAAATGCTAGTTAGACATTTTAGTAGAATGATTTATCTTGTTTTGAATTGCTTCCTTGACAGAGAAATAGTTTTGTTAATTCAATCTCTTATAACCAACATCCTAAATGTTAGATGAGAGCAACTTTCCTTAATCACTAGTCACCATACCCTTGATATACTCAGGTCTTGTTATTGACTGGATTGTGTCCCCCTGAAGATTCATATGTTGAACCCCAAACCCCCATGTGTCCTTTTTTTTTTTTTTTTTTTGCGGTACGTGGGCCTCTCACTGTTGTGGCCTCTCCCGTTGCGGAGCACAGGCCCCGGACGCGCAGGCTCAGCGGCCGGCCAGCTCACGGGCCCAGCCGCTCCGCGGCATGTGGGATCTTCCCGGACCCCGGCACGAACCCGTTTGCCCTGCATCAGCAGGCGGACTCTCAACCACTGCACCACCAGGGAAGCCCCTCCATGTGTCCTTAAGAGAGGTAATTAGGGTTAAAACGAGGTTGTAAGAGGGGCCCTAATCCAATAGCACTGGTGTCCTTATGAGAAAGAGACACCAGAGATCTTTCTCTTTCTGAGGAAACAACAGGAAGGTGGCTGTCTACAAGGTAGGAAGATAGGTCTCACCAGAAACCAACACTGATGGTACCCTGATCTTGGACTCTACCCTCCAAAACTGAGAAAATCCATTTCTGTTGTTTAAGATACCCACCTTGTGTGTTTTTTTTGTTTGTTTTTTTATGGCAGCCAGAGCAGACTAACACAGACCTAGAAGTAAATAACACAGACCTAGAAGTAAAGTCTTCCTGTCTTCAAGTTCCATACTGCCCCTTTGTCTTTTTCCAGGGATGCTGTTTTCTAAGTCTGAGGCATCAGAAACCAGGAAGCATTCATTAAGATATCACTCATCTCGGGCTTCCCTGGTGGCGCAGTGGTTGAGAGTCCGCCTGCTGATGCAGGGGACACGGGTTCGTGCCCCGGTCCGGGAAGATCCCACATGCCGCGGAGCGGCTGGGCCCGTGAGCCATGGCCGCTGAGCCTGCGCGTCCGGAGCCTGTGCTCCGCAACGGGAGAGGCCACAACAGTGAGAGGCCTGTGTACTGCAACAACAACAACAACAAAAAAGTGTATATATATATATATATGTCACTCCTCTCAAGTGCTCATGGCAATTGAGAGGAAAAGAGGGAGTAGATTAAAGAGGTAATTGTTCAGATAGAAACAAGTGGATTGGATTTAGAGATAAAGGAGAGAGACTTTTTAAAAACAAGTTCTTAATCTTTCTTCGTGATTATTCTGCTGAAAACCACCTCTTGAATATAAAGAAGCACCTCCAGATCCATCGTGGAGGTGTGGCTTTCCATCGTGAACCTGACCTCAGGTGTGATATCTCTGGCTTCTAACGCTGCACTGTCCTATTTTTCTTTGACATCTTGGATGCTCCTCACTTGTCATTTGCTTTTTCTTTCTACTACCTTGTAAGTGTTGTTCATGTCTTTTAAGATTCTGTCTTTGGCTTCTGCCCCTTTTCCCCACTTTTTAGCTAGGAGAGGTCAATTGCTCCTAAGATTTCTATTCAAATACTTTTGTTTTACAACTGAAATTTATAAATGTGCAGTGCCATCTCTTCAAGTTTCATGTCCATGAATGGCCTCTGGATATTTCCATAGCAATGTATTTCATTTGTGTAACTCAGTAGTTGACAAAGCACCTTCATATATATAGGTATGTACTTGTTTTCTCCCACATCAGTACTCTGTAAGGCATGTGGTATTAATTTCATTTTATGTTTAGGATACTTACTCGCAAAGTGGTGAATTTTACAAGTCATAGAATAAGTCCAATAAGCAAAAATCATTCAGATGTCAAGCCTAGAGATATTTGGACAGGTCTAAATCGTCTCCAGGCAAGTCTAAAACTGGTCAAAGAGACTTAAATAAAACTTCGTGCTACCAATATTAGTTGCAAATGGTCTCCCCTTCTCAAATTTCTTAGTTGTTATCAGTGCTGTCATTTTCTTCATCAGCCTGTCATCAAGCCCAATACCTGAAACTCAATAAGTGTTTGTTGAAAGTATAGTGAAATGACTAAACAAATGGTTCTTAAAGTTGATTTTCAATTTAATGCCTCGTGAAATCATTTATAAAGTCATTAATCATTCCACATTCTTCATTCCTACTGCAGTCACCCGGGATGTTGGAAAGAAAGAACAAACAAGAGGATGAGCACAAAGAAACACGGATTTTTGGATCCACATTCAGTAAGGAATTTATTTTTCTTAAAGCCAGTGTGAAATTATCATGAGTATTTAAAGATAAATGTATCTTCGGAGTTATATAGTAAAAATAAATCTCTGATCGTTTAGTTATACACTGTTTCTGTTTACAAACCACATACTTAGCACACAAAATAGCAATAATACTGGAAATGTGGTCTCTTGATATTTGGTCTTTCTAGCAATTAAAATTAGGTTTAAAAAAACAATGGCATAAAATTTTATAAGTTAAGACTGTGCCTGATGTAGTTTTAGAAATTTAGGAAGTAATATTGGTGACTAGTGACAATGTAAGGAAGACTAAACATTTCTTAATCAAAATAAATGTTGATTCTGGTCTGGAGACCATTTCTTATTTGATCATCCTTGGAAAATATAAAATGTCAGAGCCATTATTTTTTATTAACTGGATCTGGCATGGGCATAAATAGTAAATTGAACTATCTTTGTGTGGTGGTGGGCATTAAGAGAAAATTGGGCTGAAAAACTATTCAGAGTTAATATTCAGAGTTAAAATATATCTCATGTAGGTACTTATAGATGGGTGAATCAATTTGAAATAGAACTTTTATACAATAAATGAATATCTCATATAATTTTGGTAAAATACAAATAACCTGTCTTGTCACACAAGGGGTAGTTTGTATGTCTGGCTCGTCACAATTTTAATTGAAAATCTCAGGAAATGCAGAATATGACAATTAAGTTAGGAAGTGCTCAGTGGATTGCAGAGTAGTAAACTTTATTAAATTTCTTCATAAAATAACATTGACCAATAATCTAATACAGAGTTGTCTGTGCATTACTAGGTAGTGCTGAAGGAGCAAACAGCCAGCTCCAACTTCACTCAGAGGACGAGTTCTACTAGTTTGTTCTCTGTAATTCACAGGTCGTTCTATGATAAAATTTTAAAAGTTACTTGGTTCTCTCTCCCAGCAAGCAGCACTTTAGAAGAAGCAACATATCTAATAGAAAACTACTATTTTAGTAGATTGTAGGAAATCAAATATAAACCTGTCTATAGACACGAGTAGCTTAATACGAATTACAAGAGAAATTTGAATGAAGGAGTATTGACAGGAAATATATGGGAATAATTTGCTATAACACACAAGCTGGAAGATGTGGGGAAAAAAATAAGTAAAGTTCTTGGGACTTATCTTCTTTTTCTTTAGCTGGCATGATTTTTGATGGTGTCACAAGGCCCAAACCATGACTTGATAGATGATAACGACAGTTGACAGTGTTCCAGGTAAGCAATGTCCAACTCCCATCCTCACTAATATCAAGTATAATATAGTATGTTAGGTTCAATAATAGGTGTTTTGTGCCCTGCATTTCTACTTATACATCATTTACTCCTGTCTAAAACATGAACTAGATCAAAAATGGTTTTGAGCACTCTCTTCAAAACCACCTCTTAGTAGATATCCATAAAGTAGGAAAAATCATTTTGCCATGGTTACTCTAATACTCCAGTAGTAAGTAGTGCCCCGATATTTTCCAGGGCTAACCTGTGTAAAACTCTGGGGTTTTTATCATAGCTTTTAGAATGCTGTGGCACTTACCTGTTACCACAGCCTAGCAGGTGAAAAGAGCAAACCCAGATCCTGAACATAGTTGCATATCTGCCATTCACATCAGACTCATTATTTTTCTTACCATGAGCACAGATATGAGAATGTACATATATTTTCTCACAGCAAGTATATAAGCTGTGACTCAAAAATTTGGATCACTACCCCGAGGACTCCAAAGTAAAACATGTATTTAAATCTTTTAATTGGACTTCAGCTGTCACTTGGGGGCTCTCAATTACTAGAATCACTGTTTGTAGTTTTAGGTTTCCAATGTGGTGTTTATTGTCTCAAATAGATAGTAAGAATTATTATAGACTAATTATTATAGACTAAATGTTTGTGTCCTTCGACAATTCATGTTTTGGAGCTCTAGCCCCTGATGTGATGATATTTAGAGATGGGGTTCAAGGGCAGCAGAACATTATACCCCAAAACGTATGCAACTTTGGCATATTGATTATTTCCAGCTGTAGGTCCTGGAAAAACAGCAAATGCAAGGAGAGGCTTTTTCTAAACTCCCCTGATCCGCGTACAGACAGATCTTCCAAAAGGAACGAAATTGTCGTCATAAATCCCCTCGCTGGCCATCAACCAGGGAAGGCTGAGTGTTGACACCACACACAAACTATCACACCTCCCATCCATTCTTACAAGGGCCTATACATCTTTCCTAGAAACCGTTTACTCTCCCCTGAGAGGGCTACATCCTCCCTCCCCTTTCCCTATTCTTGATGATATTTAATTCTGAATTCTAGGCCACCTTGGGGAGTAATTCATTTAGCTCCCATGTTAATAAACTTCTGTTTTTCTCTTGTTAATCTGGCTTTTCTTATCAGGGCCTCATCGAAGAACTCAGAAGGATACAGGGAAAAATATTTTCTTCCCTACTGGGCCTTTCGTAGGTAATTAGGAGGGTGGGGCTAGTGTGCTATGATGGGATCAGTGCCCTATTAGAAGAGACATAAGAAAACTTGATTCCTCTCTCTTTCCACCCTGTGAGGACACAGTGAGGAGATGGCTGCCTGCAAGCCAGGAAAACGGACCTCATCTGGGAACAGTATTGGCCAGCACCATGACTTTGGACTTCTCGGCGTCCGGAACTGTGAGTACCATCTACTTCCTGTATATGGTATTTTGTTATGGCAGCCCGAGCTGATTGAGACAAGCATGACATTTACCAGTAAGCTTAACCATGGATTTTGTTCTCCACTTGCACCTGGGTCAGCTGTCTACCCTGTAAAGCGTATGTGTTGTCAACACATGGTCTCCCCATGACAAATCTCCTACTAGCAGCAGGGCCTTTCCCCAGTGTGCCTCGCATTATTTAAAACTTCCAATGGGGATACAGAGAGTAATCATTTTAGAATAAATACCAGTCGCCCAGACAAAATTGAATTAGTCGAATCCCTCTGAATATATAAAATAACATTTCCTATTACTGTGTCATGCATTAAAAGCTTGGAATGATGAGCTGGAGATGGAGGAGGAGAGTGAGGACGGCAGTGACGTCATAACTGGATCTGTATGTATATCATCCTCAGTTCATTATAAGGTTAGTTTAAAATTTCTATTTTAAGTCCACTGTTTGTTTGGGACAGCTTTACTCCTGAAAGAAGTAATGGTAAGAGTACGGGACAGCAGGTAACAGAGCTATTCAGGTTAGGGTGGGCCTCCCTCGGCAGTGATGAAATCAGATTTGCGGGAGCAAGGGCTCTGCAACGAGTTGAGGTTTCTGGGGAAGGAATGTAGGGAGGCGGGAGGTGTGCGTTCTGACCGGGTCGGGGCCGGGGTGGGTAGGATCTCTGTTACAGGGTAGAAATGGCCAATCTAGAGAAGGCACATTTAAGATGTGTAGTGTGGCCTTCAGGACTGTCTCGAGTTCCAATGGATTAGAAAGAGCAGATCATTGTTGAGTCAAGTACAGATTTTTGTTAACTGGAGATTTTCTATTATACCTGAGAACTAGCATTTTTGTAGTATAAAATCTAAGGACTCCGGGGACAGACAGATTTGGGTTTGAATTCTAGAACTGTCTTTTGAATTCTAGAATTGTCTTTTACTCACTTTCTGGTCATTAGCAAGTCACTTAAACTCTCTAAGTTTCAGTTGCTTTATCAGTAAATGTGGGTAAATACCACATTTGATACCACGTTTGCCACACTAGTGCTATAGGTTGATCATGTTTGTAAAGTACCTGACATTTGTCTGGTAGCTATCAGGTGGTCTTGATATTATAATTACTGCTCTAAAACAAACTGTGTGCAAATTGTTCAAAAAATATGTGCATTGAGTAAAATTTAGTTTACTAGTGTCTCTAAGTAGATAATAGTTTTAACACTAAAAAACGCCACTAAACTTTTTTCTATTCTCTTTCCTCAAGTATGATATATTTTTTAAGAAGTCCTTCTTGGGGCCTAATCTAAAGAGTAAATTAAGTTCCATTAAAAAATCATTCCAGTTACCTTTTTTCTGGGGGTGGAGGGACGGTCATCTAGATTTCAAAGTTCCATTAATTTTGCTTCCTAGGGGAAAAAAGCGCTAAACCCAGACTGTGAGATTTATCAGATCGTTTTCCTGATGGCCCATTCTTAACCGCTCCCAACTCAGTTTGCCTAACTCTAAAAGGGGAAACTTTTA
Source organism: Aethalodelphis obliquidens (assembly GCF_003676395.1). Lineage (NCBI taxonomy): Eukaryota > Metazoa > Chordata > Mammalia > Artiodactyla > Delphinidae > Aethalodelphis > Aethalodelphis obliquidens. The sequence goes on along the minus strand of NW_020837949.1, from coordinate 66,149,201 downwards.
GGCAGAACATAAAGATTAATTAGTTAAGATTGCAAAGTGCTGTAAGCATGAAATGTTGTATGAGATAATAATAGGATAAATATTAATAATATCCTGTTAGAAGTACACAGACAGCCATAGTAAGGTACCTAAGAAAAATAAATGGCAGTGCTTGGTATGAGATTGAAAATCACTAATGGAGAGAAAGTTTGTTCATACTGGGAGCAGTGTTGCAGCATGTAATACCAGGTCATTTCAATTGTTTTAATTGCCACAAGCAACTGATCTTTAGAGCTGTTCCTGACAAGCTGTTCTTGCACGGACTTAATGCTGGTCTTTTGGCACCATTTTATGATCATTATCCCCTAGTGAACATTAAATGGTATCGACCCCCTTCAGTGGGTCCATCACTCAGCAGACTCCTTAAAGTAATTCAGGGCACAATTAATTAACTTTACAAAAACCCCCTCCAAACTCTGCCATTTTAAGACTTCAGGCACTGAAGAAAGTAAAGAGGCAACTAAGAAAAAAGTTACGAGTCCTCTTGTGAGAGCCATCAATTAGGGTAAGTAAAAGATTCCTAAATTTTTATAACCCTCATTTATCGCTTGCTACTCCTGCTAAATTTATCCTGTGTAAAGGTATCTTTAAAGCTGTTTACGACTAAAAGAACCATTCATCTCTCTACTTCACATCCACTTGAAAGCTGAGAGTGGCAGCTTCCAAATTGATGTCAGAGTCACAAGTGACTACTATTGGGCCCTACAGAAATGCGAACCAAGTACCTCTCAGGTATGCAAGGAAAGAACTTGGCCCTGTCCTCCTCATCTCCATTTCTAGAGAACTCTCCTGCAGGAATTGTATTTCTGCTCTAAGTTCCAAGTGACTAGCACAGGCCTTCTCTAGAACGTCCACAATAACAAGAATCTACTGCTGGTAATTAGGTGCATGGCTTTTTACATGTATTAATCCATTTAACCATCCTTGTAAGTAAGTCTATAAAAATAAACATTCTGATCATTTTAAACTTGCTAACAATATATGTGCTTTTTTATTCCAAGCCCCTGAAAGTAACTGCTCAGTAGTTTTAGGTTTGGTAGTTCAAATCCTTTTAAACCTGAACCTTTTATACCCTTTTCTTTATAGAGGTAGCAAAGTTGTGCATTCCCTGTACGCAAAGCATGACACTTAACTAGGTTCTGGAGGGAGGATGACAAACTATATCACAGTGCACTAACCAGTAAAGAGAAAATTTTGGTTTTTGCTAGGTAAGAGCCTGAGGGGAAAAGAACTACAGAGAACAGGTGTACCTCAGTGTACTGCCAAACTCATCAGCTGGCTCAAAAATGTCCTGGAAGAGGTTTTTGTTCTTCTTAGATAGATAGTCGTTCCTTACTCTGTATATTCCAGTCATAGCTACCAAGAAATTTAGAGTAATGCATCTTGTTTTCATAGCCCTCACAATATTTACATGGTATTGTAGTTCACTCACATCTTTGGATTCTACATCCTTACTTTTTAAATATCTTTCAACAGTTATTATTTTATGGGGTCTGCCTGAAAGCAACAGTATCAAATCCATGGCCATTTTCTTCTTTCAAGGGTACTCAAGATTTAAAAGCAGATCGTCTTATTCAGAGAAACTGCATATCTGTCCTAGGATACTTGTTCTCCCCAAATACTTTTAGACTCTGTTTCTTATCTCGGGGCCACAAGAATGTCTTTATTAAACCCAGAGCCACAGGGTGGCTTGGACTGCTGGCCTGGAGACCACTGACTCACATTCTCCCCTCATGCCGATCAGGACCACCAGGGAGGGCCGCTGAGGCTGCTCACTGCCTTAGTTTGCATAAACTGCAACTGGACCAGCACCCGCTGGCTTTGTGCACTGTGACAGGCCAACTGCATCAGGCCTTTGGAACCAGAACAGGGTCTGAGGGTCATGAGCTAGCTACTGCTCCCAAGAGGAGCCCCAGTCTGGGAGTGGAGGCTCCGGCAGGCCTCAAACTCACCCGTCGCTGTTGTGCTCTTCACGTGGGTGGGGCTGATGGATGGATAAGGCTTCTTCACACGACCACTGGGCTGCATCCACGTTTCCTCAGAGAGCTCGGCAACCTGGCCAGAGTATAAACAACAAACACACACTATAAGCAAACAAACGAAAACTGAGAAAAATAGAAACTAAACTGTGCACCAGATATTCAAAGATGTAGCAAGCTGTAAAAAATATTTCTGAGTTGGTGACTTTGTGTCAGCTTTTGAGGAAAGAATGTGGCTTATACGGTATTTGTTGTTTTCCTCCATGTATTCTCTCTGTACGTTATTTCTAATATTTAGTTTCCCAACAGCAGAATAGCTTAACCCTGTTTAGCCAATGATAAACAACAGGCTTGTGTAAGGCTGAGGGCAGAAAAGTTAACTTTTACATTGAGGATTCTAATTTCTTAATGTTGGTATTTTATCCTAGACATAAGAAAGGGACTGTTTATTATCCTAGACATAAGAAAGGGACTGTTTAAGCACCGAGGTAGGTTTTATAATCCTCGAGGTAGGTTTTATAATCCTTGGTCTGTGATCTTAAATTTTATAATATTGGTTAATTGGTTGATGCTTTCATCTAACACATATTAGTGAATGCTGATAATTCGCCTGGAACTGTGTTAGGAAGTAGGAATAAACGATGACTGAAACGCAACGTCTTTTGAGAAATCCACAGTGTGTGAACAATAGGCAGAATACAAGGTAGTAAGTCCATGAATGGAATACCATGATTACACGGTGACGTGAGATCACTTAACTCAGCCCAGGGTAGGCAGAGGAAGCTTTCCCTTGGAGTTCTGTGAGTCACAATTTGGAAGGCACATGAGTGAAAGCAAATGGCCTGTTCTACTCTCTCCTTCTCCAAGAATAAGGGGATTGTAAGAATACTTGAGAACCAGTGTTCTTCTAAGTATTCAAATAATCTTGGTAATCGTGGCTAGCTCCAATAATTCACTAGGAACTTCTGTTTCTAAAGAACATGTGTGGCCTTCCCTGGTGGCACAGTGGTTAAGAATCTGCCCGCCAGTGCAGGGGACACGGTTCAAGCCCTGGTCCGGGAAGATCCCACGTGCCGCGGCGCAGCTAAGCCTGTGCGCCCCACCTACTGAAGCCTGTGCTCCACAACGAGAGAAGCCACTGTAATGAGAAGCCTGTGTACCACAACAAAGAGTAGCCCCACTCACCGCAACTAGAGAAAGCCCACGCCCAGCAACGAAGACCCAATGCAGCCAAAAATAAAATTAATAAAGAACATTTGCTTCCCTCCTGACCATAGGATGCCTGAACCATTTAAGAAGTCATATCTGATGCCAATCAATCAATCATTATCCTTCTTTCTGTCGTACTTCGCATGTCAGGAACATCCAAGTTATCAGTGTTATAGAAGGCTTCTCCTAGGCAGGTAATGGGCACACACTCAGGTAGCCTCTGTTCTGTTCTTTGACTTCACGGTGTGGTAATGGTTTGAGAAGCCAAATCACACTTCCTTCTTATACTTCAAAATCCAGATCATAAGAGTAAGCATCTACTCAGGTATTCATTAAGAATGTCAGAATGCTGATCCAAAAGATGAGAAAACACAGTGACTCACCATAAGACGATAATAGCCTAGCAGGACAGATAGATGCATAAAGGATAGTAATGCATTCCAAAATCTCTCTTGGTGCAGACATTTACAAAGGGCTATGGGAAAAGGGCTGTGAAGAGAAAGTATTCTAACTGGGTCTTTCTTTAAAGATGGGAAGATACTAACAATGAGGAATGGAAAGAGCATTTTAGGCATACAAAGCAGCCAATGAGAAAACCAGAGGTATTCAAACGCACAGTTCCTTCAGAGAACTTGGATTACAATGTATATAGAAGGGGGGCTTACGGTAGGAGATAAAGCTGTAAGATCATCTGTGATAAGTTTATGATGGCATAAGAAAGCCTCTAAAAGGGAGTGGACTTTACCTTGAGGGCAGTGAAGAGATTTTTTAAGTAGCAAGTGATTGATAGACTGTGGAGGTGGGCCGGCAAGCCAACATGAAGTTCATTGCATTGGAGCTTTGCACATTGTAAATTGCTAAACAAGCATTACGACTTGCAGTTTCTAGTTCCACATGTAAGGAGCTTGGAAGTCTACACTTCATCCTAACAGTAAGGAAAAAGGTAAACAGACTGAAGAAATCAACTCTTTTTGGATCCATAAGAGAGGAGAGGACACAGGGCAGACTGCTGCCCCCAAGATGGAAGACGAAGGTAATACTGCAGTTGAGGCTTACAGAACAGATACTAACAAGTGGAAACCTCCCTGGGAACCAGTGCAAGTGTAGGAAAACCTGAACTGTGACACATTGCTTGAGGCTCGGCGTAGACAAGTACGAGAGTTAAAAACTCCAGGGGGACCCAGCCATAGGAGGCTGCTCATAATAAACATCGGAGATAAAACCTGCGTGCTTCCAGCAGGTGGACGGAAAAAAGAACCATTTGGAATACGCCAGAACATTCTGTTCTTAACAAGGCCTGCCCACCAGAGAAACTAGTTAACCAGAGCTTATCCTTCTTGGGGATTTTCAGACTCTAGTGGACCTGGCAGAAAGGGAATACCCAACTCTAGTCAGCTCTAGCCTTCCACCTGAGAGAAGGGAGGTAGCCAACTCCAGCCTACTCTAGCTATCCTATCCCATTGAGATGGGGAGGAGAAGAACTGAGAAATTCTTGTAAAGTTCACAGTCCAGAGGTGTAGGTTCACTAAACGACTTCTCACAAATCATCACAGGGCTGTGATTTCCCTCCCCTCACACCTTACCATTACATTGCTAAAGGCATATATATAGCAGTTCCATTAACCCAGTACACAATATGCAAATGAAACCACAATGAGATATCCCCTCATACCTTCTGGAAGGGCTGTTATTACAAAAAAAAAAAAAAAAAGGAACTGTTACAGCCCTTATGGAAAACAGCTTGGAGGTTTCTCAAAAAATTAACAACAGAATTACCATATAATCCAGCTTCTGGGTCTTTATCCCAAGAAAACAAAAACACTAATCTGAAAAGATATATACATCCCATATTCATTGCAGTGTTACTTACAATAGTCATTCAAGACATGGAACCAACCTAAATGTCCACTGATAGACAAATGGGTTAAAAAGCTGTGGTATATATACGGCGCAGTATTATTCAGCCATAAAAAGAGAATGGAATCTTGCCATTTGCAATAACAGAGATGGACCTTGAGGGCATTAAGCTAAGTGAAGTCAGTCAGACAGGAAAAAGACATACCCTATGATTTCACATTTATATGTGAAACGTAACAAAGAAACAAACAAAACCCCCAACGTAGAGCTCACAGATTTAAAGAACAGAGGTGGTGGATGGGAGAAATGGGGGAAGAAGGTCAAAAGGTACAAACTTCTAGTTATAAAGTAAGTTATAGAGGTTTAATGTACAGCATGGTGACTACAATTAATAATACTGTATTGCAAATTGAAAGTACCCAAGAGAGTTAATTTTGAAAATTCTCATCCTAAGGAAAAAAAATTGTAACTCTGCATGGTGATGGATATTAACTGGACTTATTGTGGTGATCATTTTGCAGTATATACAGATATCAAATCATTATGTTGTACACCTGAAACTAAGGTATGTTATGTCAATTATACCTCAATTAAGAAAAAAGAGAAACTAAAATTAAAGAACTATGTTTTCAGTGATTCTGAAAATGTTACTGAAATAGAAAATGGGAAAACTAAAGTATGCCCTCTATCACATGACGATCTTTTACTACTGCTGTATAAACAATGATCAAAGTCATATTTCTCTTCTTATAGGAGGAAAATCCTCCCTTGGCCCATCAACGTATGTAAGCAGAATAAATTATTGATTCCAACAATTTACAAATGTACTAAAACCTAAAGTTTTCACATTTAAAAGGAAAATTTACTGTTCTTGCTGCTGTTGAAATGTACTGCATTATAAATAATTTCTTGTCCCATATTCTAGCTATCATAAGACACCGCCAGCATTCATCTGGAAAATGCAAGGGACCATATACCTAAGGGATAAGGCAGATGAGTTGAAAAGAAAATAATTCACAAAAATGTGCATAAGCACTTTTCTATATTTGGATAGAAAACATGCAAAAAATTATGTAACATGTAAATTCTTTCTCTGAGCAATAGTGTCTTCCATAGATTTTAGTTTTATTAGTCTCACTAATCCGTATGAACTTCCTTTATGCAAACTCTTATGTTCTCATCTTGGGGTCTACTCCAGTTTCCATATGAAGTTAAAATATCACAACAGTATCAAATCTCCTCTCGGATGTTTTGTGTATATCATTTACAAAATGTAACTGGACGTAGGTCTCTCTCAGTCTAGAGTTTTCCTAAATTTTGCTGTCTTGGCTGCAGGGCTCCTTCAAAAGCCAATACAAATCCTGAAATCATTGCTTTCTCCTGCTATGTCCTTAGCCTCATGAAAACAATAGTTATGTCAATCATATTCACCATTGTGTCTCCTATGCCACCTAAAAAGAAGTCATTCAAAAAATATATTCTGAATCAAAAAAGTAAACTGATAAAAAATACCATGTGGACACCTTATCAAAAGAAAGCAAGAGTAGCTATATTAATTGCAGACAGGCAGACTTGAAAGCAAAGAAAGTTATTACAGATAAACAAGAGCATCACATAATGATAAAAGGGGTCAGTTCTCCAAGAAGACATAATAATCCTCAACATGTATGTGCCTAACAAGAGAACATCAAAATACAGAAAAAAAAAAAAAATGAGAGAGCTGCAAGGAGAAATAGAGGTTTTCACTACCTCGTTAGAGGCTTCAACACATCTCTATCAGAAATGGACAGATGCAGCAGGCAGAAAATCCGTATGGACATAGCTGAACTCAACAACAATAACAATCACCTGGATATAATCTACATCTATAGACTACTTCATCTGACAACAGAATATACACTCTTCTCAGGTTCACATAGAACATTCACCAAAATAGACTACATTCTGGGCCAGAAAACATTTTAACAAATTTAAAATAGTAGAAATTGTATGATGTTTGCTTTGAGACCACAATGGAATTAAACTAGAAATCAGTAACAGAGATAACTGGAAAATAACAACATATGCGGAGATTAAATAACACTTTCTATACAACATGGGTCAAAAGCAAAGTCTCAAGAAAAACTAAAAAATACTTTGAACTAAATGAAAATACAGTTTTTAGAAATGTGTGGAAGTGATGTGAAAGCAGTGACTAGAGGTGAAATTTGTAGCGTTAAGTGCATATATTTACTAGAAAAGAAGAAGATCTAAAAATCAATAATCTAAAGTATCCAACTTTGGAAACTAGAAAAGAGCAAATTAAATCCAAAATAAGCAGAAGAAAAGAAATAAGATTTAAAGGGGGATAAAATTGAAACCAGGAAATCCGTAGAGAAAGTGAACAAAAGCAAAACCTTGTTCTTTGAAAAGGGCAATACAATTTATAAGCCTCTACCCAGGCTAAGTATGAAAAAAAGAGAGAGGACACAAATTGCTCATACAGAAATGGAAGGGAGGACATAACTACAGATCCCAAAGACAATAAATGGATAATAAAGGAATGTTCTGAACAACTCCGTGCCACAAAATTGACAGAAATGGACCAGTTCCTTGAAAAAATAATCTGCCAAACTTTGTACAAGATGAAATAGGCAATCTGAATAGGCCTATATCTATTAAAGACTTTGAATCAATAATTAATAACCTTGCACAACAGAGAGCACCAGGCCCAGATATATTCACTGGTGAATTCTATTAAATATTTAAGTAAGATGTTATACCAATTCTCTTTTAGAGGATAGAAGCAGAGGGAATACTTCAAAACTCATTCTATGAGCCCAGCATTACACTAATACCAAAACCAGGCTAAGACAAAAAAAAACAAGTTACAGACCAATATCTCTCATTAACATAGATGCAAAAATCCTCAACAAAATATTAGCTAATCAAATCCAACAATATACAAAAAGAATTATATACCACATACCAAATAGAATTTATCCCAGGCATGCAAGGCTGGGGTTTAACATTTGAAAAATCCCTTAATGTAATCCATCACATCAGCAGACCAGAAAGAAAACCACATGATCATATGAATAGATGCAGAAAAAGAATTTACAGAATCCGTCAGGCATTATGATAACAAAACTAAACAAATGAAAGAACCTCTCAGTAAGGTAGAAATAGAGGGGAACATCCTGAACTTGATAACAGATACGTACAAAAAACTTATAGCTAACATTATATTTAATGGTGAGATACTCAAAGCTTTACCACTCAGATTAGGTACAAGAGAAGGACGTCCCCCTCAACTTCTTTTGAACATTATACTGGAAGGCCTAGCTAATACAATAAGACAAATAAAGGGAATAAAAGGTATACAGATTGGTAATATAAAAGCAAAACTGTCTTTGTTCACAGATGACGTGATGATTTATGTAGAAAACCCCAAAGAATCAACAACAGTGACAAAAGCCTGGAACTAATAAGCAATTATAGCAAGGTTGCAGGATAGAAGACTAATATGCAAAAGTCAATCATTTTTTGTATACCAGCAATGAATAAGTGAAATTTTGAAATTAAAAACACCACCATTTTCATTAGCACCCCCAAAATGTAATACTTAAGTATAAGTCTAACAAAATATGTACAAGATCTGTATGAGGAAGATTACAGAACTCTGATGACAGAAATCAAAGCCAAACAACATCAATGGAGAGAGATTCCATAATCATAAATAGGAAGATGCAATCAGTTGTCAACATGTCAGTACTTCGCAACTGGATGTATAGATCTGAGGAAATCCCAATCAAAATACCAGTAATTTATTTTGTGTATATTGACAAACTGATCCTAAAATTTGTGTGGAAAGACAAATGACCCAGTATCGCAACAGAAAACTGAAGGAGAACAAAGGTGGAAGGCAGACACTACCCAGCTTCAAGACTTACTATAAAACTATAGTATTCAAGACAGTGTGGTATTGGTGAAAGAACAGACAAGTAGATCAATGGAACAGTACAGAGCCCTGAAATAGACCCACATAAATATAGTCAACAAATCTATGACAAAGGGGAAGAGGCAATACAGTGGAGCAAAGATAGTCTTTTAAACAAAAGATGCTGGAACAAACTGGAATCACATGCAAAATAATGAATCAAGTAACTGCACTTTGTTTTACCCTTCACAAAAATTAGCTCAAAATGGATCACAGGCCTAAGTGTACAATGTAAAACTACAAAACTCCTAGAAGCGATAACACAGGAGAACATCTAAGTAGCTACGTTTTGCAATGACTTTTTAGATACAACACCAAGGACACAAGCCATGAGAGAAATAATTGATAAGCTGGGCTTCATTAAAATTAAAAACTCCTGTTCTAAAAAAGACACTGTCAAATGAATAAGAAAAGTGACAGACTGGGAGATAATATTTGCAAAACGTACATCTGATAAAGGACTGTTATCCAAAATACACATACAACTCTTAAAACTCAACAAGAAAAAGAAAAATTTAAAAACGAGTCAAAGACCTCAATGGACACCTTACCAAAGAAGATATATAGATGACGAGCATATGAAAAGATGCTCTGTAAAGCAACAATGAGATATCCCTTCACTTCTATTAGAATGGCCAAAATTCAGGATACTGACAACACTGAATGCTGGCAAGAATGTGGAGTAACTGAAACTCTCCATTGCTAGTGGGAATGCAAAATGGTGTAGCCACTCTGGAAGACAGTAGTTTCTTACAGAGCTAAACATACTTTTACCGTATGATCTGGCAGTTATGCTTCATGGTGTTGACACAAAGGAACTGAAAATTTATGTCTACACAAAGCACGTGGATGTTTCTAGTGGCTTTATTCATCATTGCTAAGACTTGAAAGCAACCAAGATATCCTTCAGTAGTAGGTGAATGGATACATAAACGTGGTACATCCAGACCATGAAATATTATTCTATACTAAATAGAAATAAGCTATCAAATAAGACATGAAACAACATGGAGGAAGTGTAACTGCGTATTACTAAGTGAAAGAAGCCAATGTGAAAAGGCTACATGCTGTATGATTCCAAGTATGTGATATTCTGGAAATCTATGGATTAACTATGGAGAGAGTTAAAAGACCAGTAGTTTCCAGGGGTTGAATAGGTGGAGGACAGAGGAGTTTTAGGGCAGTGAAAAGTCCTCTGTATGATACTAGACTAGTGGAACATGTCATTATACATTTGTCCAAAGCCATAGACTGTATAACACCAAGAGTTAACCCTACCTTAAACTATGGACTTCACATGATTATGATGTGTCACTATACAAGTTGGAGAGCTACCTTTACCTAGCAAAAAACCAATTAATAATAGAATTGGGCAACTGGTCCCATAAAGAATAGTAATAAGCACTAGAAAATAAGGGAAAGTTAACAGAAATTGATAGATCCATATGGAACTAATAACACAACTTTAAGTTACAAGGAAGATCTAAATAAATAGAATACATTCCTGGATAGGGATACTCGGGACGGTAAGAATGTGATTTCTGTACAGATTAACTTACAAATTTAATACAATGTCAATGGGTATTTTTGATACAACTTCACAGTCTGAGTAAATTTATTTAAAAGTTAAAATGCCTACTAATCCCCAATAAATTTTTGAGAACGATTAATGATTTTATAAAATCTCACTAGATATAAAAACTTATTCTACACATACAGTAATTCAAACAATGTATTTTGACAGATAAAGAAGCAGAAGATCAATAACCAAAAAATTGGTAGCCCAGAGAAGCAGTTACTTACAGGTGAGATTTCGTATATACTGATGGTGCTATTTCAAGTCAGATTAATGCCTTGAGAACAGCTAGCAATTTTATTGCCCAGCACGGGAGAGGATAAGAAAATTAACCCCAATATTTTAGAGATTGTAATAAGCTCTGTAGAGTCGTAGCATAGCTCTGCTTTACTAATGGTGCACTCATCCCCAGCTGTTGTTCGTATTGGCTTCTAACAGCTCTCAACTGAAGATGGAGGGCACTTGGGTGGTAAAACCCTTTGGTGCCATTAATGGATTAGGCCGAAGTTAGATGTCAAGTAACTGCACTTTGTTTTACCTTCTTCTCTGATACTTCTCTTCCTTCACTTCCTTACAGGCTTTGCACAAGAGTACTCACTCAATAATCACTTGTAAAAGAATCCCCTTTATGGGCTCTGATTCTCAAGAACCTGACCTAAGATGACCTAATAAAGCAAAAGATTATTTCTCATTTATATAAAGTACCATGTGATTTGACAGAAGTTCCATTCGACTTGTTGCCTCTGGGATTCAGGCTTCCACCAACTTGTGATGATACTCTCTCAGCATATGACTTACAAGTTCCTGTACAGGGGGAAAAAAAAAACTGCACAGAGGAATTGTACCTAGTCCTGACTCACAGGGACCGGCTGTGATACAGGTCACTTCTGATCATCGTCCATTGGCCAACACAATTTGTGGGGAATGGAAAGTGTAGGAGAACACAGGAAATAGTTAACGACTCTACTGTCTCTGCCATAGCAGTCCTTCTTAAGAAATAAGTTTAAATTATTTTAAACTTTAAAATAACTTGGTGTGTATGTAGGATGTGGTTACTAATATGCATGTGGGTACTAAAATACAAGTAGACCAAAACCTATCAACTATTGAAGTAACTGTATGTAAACAGAGGAGAATATTTTGAAACTTGTTTATGTCAGGACAACATTCTTAAGTAAAACATGAACTCTGGAAATTGTCAGGTAAAGTAGAAATTTGGATTTCATGAAAATGTTTATATGAAAGACAATCAGAGATGAAAAGTTATCCCATGTTCGTGGATTGGAATAATTAAGATTCTTAAAATATCCATCCTACCTAAAGCCATTTACAGACTCACTGCAATCCATATCAAGATTCCAATCACATTTTTTAACAGAAACATGAAAAAACAATCCTAAAATGTATGTGTAATCACAAAAGAACCTGAATAGCCAAATCAACCTTGAGAAAGAACAAGCCTGGAGGAATCACACTTCCTGATTTCAAGCTGTAGTATAAAGCTACAGCAGTCAAATAGTATGGTACTTGTTCCATACTATTTCAATGATGTTAGCTGTGGGTTTGTCATATACGGCCTTCATGATGTTGAGACCCTTTCTGGAGAGTTTTTATCATAAATGGGCGTTGAATTTTGTCAAAAGTTTTTTCTGCATCTCTTGAGATCATCATATGATTTTTATTCTTCACTTTGTTAATGTGGTGTATCACATTGACTGACTTGCAGATATTGACAAATCCTTGCATCCCTGGGATAAATCCACTTGATCATGGTATATGATCCTTTTAATGTATTGTTGAATTTGGTTTGCTAATATTCTATTGAGGATTTTTGCATCTATGCTCACCAGTGATGTTGGCCCGTAATTTCCTTTTCTTTTTTTTTTTTGGTGATATCTTTGTCTGGTTTTGGTATCAGGGTGCCCAATCTCACCACTTTTATTCAACATGGTACTGGAAGCCTAGTCATAGCAGTCAGAGAAGAAAAAGAAGTAACAGGATTCTAAATTGTAAAGGAAGAAGTAAAACTGTCACTGTTTGCAGATGCTGTGATACTGTACACAGAAAATCCTAAAGGTACCACCAGAAACCTACTAGAGCTCATCAATGAATTCAGCAAAGTTTTCAGGATACAAAATTAATATACAGAAATCTGTTGCGCTTCTGTACACTAAAAAGGAACTATCAGAAAGAGAAATTGATTTGGAAAGATATCCCATGCTCTTGGATTAGAGGACTTAATATAGTTAAAATGGCCACATTACCCAAAGCAATCTACAAATTTAATGCAATCCCTATCAAATTACCCATGATATTTTTTATAGAACTAGAAGAAATAATCCTAAAACTTTTATTTAATGACAAAAGACCCAGAATTGCCAAAGCAATCCTGAGGAAAAGAACAAAGCTGGAGGGCTAAGCCTTCCAGACTTCAGACGATACTACAAAGCTAAAGTAATCAAAACAGTGTGACACTGGCACAAAAACAGACATATAGATCAATGAACAGGAAATGGAGAGCCCAGAAATAAAACCACACATCTGTGGTCAATTGTTGACAAAGGAGGCAAGAATATACAATGGGAAAAAAACAGCCTCCTCAACAAATGGTGTTGGGAAAACTGGACAGATACATGCAAAACAATCAAACTGGACTACTCTCTCACACCATGCACAAAAACAAATTCAAAAATGGACTGAAGACTTAAATGTAAGAACCGAAACCATAAAACTTGTAGAAGACTACATAGGCAGTACATTCTTTGACACTGGTCTCCATAGTATTTTGGGGGGTATGTATGTCTCCTTGGGCAAGGGAAACAAAAGTGAAAATAAACAAATGGGAGTAAATCAAACTAAAACACTTTTGCAAAGCAAAGGAAACTATCAACAAAATGAAAAGGCCACCTACTGAATGGGAGGAGATATTTGCAAAAGATATGTCTGATAAGAGGTTACTATACAAAATATACAAAGAATTCATACAACTCAAGATCAGAAAAACAAGCCTATTGAAAAATGGGCAGAGGATCTGAGTAGACATTTTTCCAAAGGAGACATACAGATGGCCAACAGACACATGAAAACACGCTCAATATCACTTACCACGGATGTGCAAATCAAAACCATACTGAGATATCACACTGGTCAGAATGACTAGTATCAAAAAGACCACAAATAACAAGCATTGACAAGAATGTGGAGAGATGAGAACCTTGTGCATTGTTGATGGGAATGTAAATTTGTGCAGCCAATATGGAAAATAGTATTGACATTCCTAAAAAATAAAGATAGAGCTACCATATGATACAGCAATACCATTCCTGAATATTTTTCTGAAAAAATAAAAACACTAATTAGAAAAGATATATGTACACTATGTTCATTTCAGCATTATTTGCAATAACCAAGATATAGAAACAACTTAAGTTCCATTGGTGAATAAATGCATAAAGAAGATGTGATATATATGTTCAATAGAATATTACTCAGCCATAAAAAATGAAATCTTGCCATTTGCCACAACACGGATGGACTAGATGGTATTAAGTGAAATAAGTCAGACAGAAAAAGACAAATACAGTATGATTTCACCTATATATGGAATCTAAGAAAACAAAATACATGAATAAACATAACAAAATATAAACAGTTATAGATACAGAGAACAAATAGCTGGGGGATACATGGAGGAAGGAAATAGGTGAGGGAGATTAAGAGGTCCATATTTCCAGTGGAAAATAAATGTCACAAAGATGAGATGTGCAGTATGGGGAGTATAGTCAATAACTGTGATATCTTTGTATGGTGACGTATCTTGACTTACCATGGTGATCAGTTTGAAGTGTATAGAAATATTGAATCACTATATTGTGTAATGGGAACTAACAGTATTATAGGTCAATTATAGTTCAAAAGCAAACAGACTCTCAGAAAAAGAGATCAGATTTGTGGTTACTGGAGGCTGGGGGTGTGAGGGAAGGGGGGAATTGGATGAGAGTGGTCAACAGGTACAGACTTTCAGTTATAACATAAACAAGTACTAGAGGTATAATGTAAAACGTCATAAATGTAATTAACACTGCTGTATGATATATTTGAAAATTGCTTAGAGGGAAAATCCTAGAAGTTCTCATCACAAGCAAAAACATTTTTTTGGTAAGTATATGAGATGATGGATGTTACCTAAACTTATTGTGATAATCACTTCTTGATGTATGTAAATCAAATCAATATGTTATATACCTTAGAACTTACACAGTGCTGTATGTCAATTATACCTCAATAAAACTGAAGGAAAAAAACCCGGTAGGGTACTGGCATAAAAACAGGCACACAGGGCTTTCCTGGTGGCGCAGTGGTTGAGAGTCCACCTGCCAATGCAGGGGACACGGGTTCGTGCCCCGGTCTGGGAAGATCCCACATGCCACGCAGCGGCTGGGCCCGTGAGCCATGGCCACTGGGCCTGCGTCTCCGGGGCCTGTGCTCCGCAACGGGAGAGGCTACAACAGTGAGAGGCCCGCATACCGCAAAAAAAAACAAAAAAAAAACAGACACACAAACCAATGAAATAGAATCCAGAGCTCAGAAATAAATGCATGCATATATGGTCAATAATATTTGACAAGGGAGCCAAGATAAGTCAATGGAGATAAGATAGGCTCTTTAATAAATGGTGATGGGAAAATTGGATATTCACATGTAAAAGAATGAAGCTAAACCCCTTAGACCACTCACAAAAGCTAACTCAAAATGGATTAAAGACTTACATGTATAAAGCATTAATAGAAAAGACACTATATACTCACTCATTTGTTTATGCAATATTTAACTTACATAATTATGATGACCATTGCAGTGATGTAATAGGTCCTGGGAAAAGTGCAATTAATTCTCGGTAAGCATATGATTCAAAAGCAATAGAGCACAGCATAGCAGAGATTAGCCCCCTAGCCAAATGTGTTTATTACCAAGTCAGTATATCTTCTCTTGTCTGTTAATCTGTAGAGTAAGTTATTTGGACATTGATCTACAGTACTCTTTCCCATCTTGGAAAATGAGGGGCATGTTCTGGCCTGACTTTTGTATCCTCAAGTCCCATGAACACTAAAAGGGTAAGTCCTCCTTAATGGAGAACTCCACCATGGTTTTGTTAATCTCATTCTGCTTTACAGTTGTAATTTTCAAACTCATTATTTGTTTGTTTATTTATCTAGTTTAGTGCTGAAACATTTTTTTCATTCAAAACCTTATAAGCAATCATAACAGATTAAAGAGAAAATTCTGATTAAAAAAAAGATTTATATGTAAGACCTGAAATCATAAAAGTTCTAGAAGAAAACATGGGGGAAAAAGCTCTTTGACATGGGCCTTGGCAATGACTTTTTGGATATGGCATCTAAAGCACAAGCAACAAAATAAAAAATTAACAAGTGGGACTACCATCAAACTAAAAAGTCTTCTGCACAACAAAAGAAATGATCAAAGTGAAAAGATGACCTATGGAATGGTAAAACTATTTGCAAATCATGTATCTGATAAGGGACTGATACCTAAAACATATAAAGAACTCATACAACTCAATAGTAAAAAGAAAAAAACAATCCAGTAAGAAATTTGGCAAAGGACCTGAATAGACATTTTTCCAAAGAAGATGTACAGATGGCCAACAGTTACATTAAAAGGTGCTCAACCTCACTAATCATTAGGGAGATGCAAATCAAAACAAGATATCACCGTATGCCTGTTAGAGTGGCTATCATCAAAAAGATAAGACATAAAATCTGGAGAGAATGTGGATAAAACAGGTCCTTTGTGCACTGTCGGTGGGATTGTGAAATAGTAAAGCCACTGTGGAAAATAGTATGGAGGTTTCTCAAAAAATTGAAAATAGAACTACTATATGATCCAGCACTTCCACTTCTGAATATATATCCAAAAGAAATAAAACCACTATGTGGAAGAGACATATGTATCCCTGTGTTCATTGTTAATTGCACGATTTATATATATGTGTATATGTGTACATATATATCATATATAATGAAATAATATAATATAATGAAATATTATTCAGCCATAAAAAGAAGGAAATGCTGCCATTTGTAATAACATGAATAGCCCTTGAGGGCAGGATGCTAAGTTAAGTAAGTTCGAGAAACACAAGTACTGTATGACCTCACTTATACATGAAATCTAAAATAAACAAACAACCCGAACTCGTAAGAAGCCATCGGATTTGTGGTTACGAGAGGTAGAGGTTGGAGAAACTGGATGAAGGTGGTCAAAAGGCACAAACTTTCAGTAATACGATATATAATTACTGGGGATATAAAGTATAACATGATGACTGTGATGACGAC
This sequence comes from Aethalodelphis obliquidens, assembly GCF_003676395.1. Lineage (NCBI taxonomy): Eukaryota > Metazoa > Chordata > Mammalia > Artiodactyla > Delphinidae > Aethalodelphis > Aethalodelphis obliquidens. The sequence goes on along the minus strand of NW_020837949.1, from coordinate 66,132,200 downwards.
AGGTAACACTGTTGTATGGTATATTTGAAAGTTGCTAAGAGAGAAGAACCTACAAGTTCTCATCTCAAGCAAAAAAAACCCACCAAAATCCCATTTTTCTTTTTTTTTTTTTTTAACTTTGTAAGGTAATGGATGTTAACTAATCTTATTGTGATAATTATTTCATCATACGTGTAAGTCAAGTCATTGTGCTGTACAACTTAAACTTATACAGTGCTAGACATCAATTCTATCTCAATAAAACTAAAAAAAAAAAAAGACAATCATGGAGACTAGGACATTTGCAACTTTGTAATATAACATTCGCAAAACGTGTACAAATTTCATGCAAATTGTTAGGAAAAAAAAGACCAGTAACTCCATACAAAAATGGGTAAAGGGTCTAGTTGCTGATTATTTCCTTTCTGTACCAGATCCATTCTTGCAAACTATGTAAGTTGCTCCTTTATATCAAGCTCTGGGTAGATTGGCCAACTGCAGGCACTGACAGAAGACTGAGGATGGGAAGAGAGGAAGAATTCAGGATATTTCTCTTTCTTTATCTGTTTCTGCAGTGTTTTCTATTAGTAGGTGTGTCTCCACTCCTCATTCCAGGTAGTCCCCACCATGATTTAAGCTCCTCGCTTCTATATACAACTAATACACATACTCCTGGCCCACCAGCTTAGGTAGATGTCCCTAACCTCAGTATGAATTAGGAAAATGCCAATAAAATTTTAAAATCCAATTAGGTAGTTCTACATTCATGTTATTAAATGTTATTTAATACACATTTGAATACTGTTTGCTTCATTTTCTGTGTAGTGCACTGACTGTGTTTGTCTAGGATCTCTGAGAAACGGATGCCGTGAGATTAAACACATAAGGATGGTGTAAGGGGAAATGCCTGTGTAAGAGAAAGTGGGGCAGGGGCTGATTGAGGCTGGGAGTGTTGTCCAACTGCTATATAAATTTGATTCTGAGTCACATAGAGAAGAAAGGAAGCTTAAAGGGTGTACTAGTTTCCTAGGTTAGCTATAACAAATTACCACAAACTGGGTGTGAACACCCAATTAAACAGAAATTTATTCTGTTACAGTTCTGTAGGCTTGAAGTTCAAAATGAAGGTGTCAGCAGGGTCCTGGTCTCTCTGAAGGCTGCAGGGGGGGATCCTTCCTTGCCTCTTCCTAGCTTCTGGGGGTTGCTGGCAGTCCTTGGCATTCTTTGGCTTGTAACTGCATCACTCTAATCTGTCTGTAATTTCTGTCACATTGCCATCTTTCCTGTGTGTGTGTCTGAACATCTCTCTCCTTATAAGGACGCCAGTCACTGCATTTAGGGCTCACTCTAATCTGGTATGACCTCATTTTAAACTGAGTACGTCGGCAAAGACCCTGTTTCTAAAGAAGGTCATAGTCACAGGTGCAGGAGGTTAGGACTTCAACGTATTTTTTTTTTTAGGGGGGACACAGTTCTGCCAAGTGTAGGTGCCTCTGCGTAGTCCTTGAGCCAAAGCCATCAGTTGAAGTCCTGGGTCTCCCAAGCACAGATCTGCCTTTGTGTCCCTATTGCATTTAGTCATTGGCAGTGAGCTGCCCATGGGAAACCTGACCTCTGAGCCAACCTGCTGATGAGTTTCAGACCACAGCAGCTGGGCTTTTGGTCACTTACGTACACTCCCAGTAGTTGGTAACATTCTCATGGCTACCACATACACTTTTCTGTAGAATTGTATACTTTCAAATGTCTACAACAGATTGTTGTCAAAAACTCAGAAATTTTATTTTCAAGAATTTTCTTTTACGGTACCTGCAGACTTAATTGGTGCATCAATTGGCAGGTGCAAGTTAATTATATGGGTACTTAATTGCTAATTTCCTATGCAAATCAATATTTGAACTTTTAATTCTCAATTGAGCATGCATCAAAATGGGATTTTAACTGCTCAAACTGCAAAATTTGTAAGTGTATTTTTGTGCCTCCATATAAGCTTGTTCTGATACTGTCAATATGGTCTCTGTTTTGGAAGCATAACACTGGTAACACCATTTGATAGGTAGATATGTTAACAAAACATTCTCTCATTTCTAGAAATATAAACTTCTGGACAGGGTGTAAAAGTATGTTTACTTCTTAAAAATACTGTCCATTATGTTAAAATTCCCAAACTGGTAGTTAGAAGGTGAACATTAAAACCACATTTTAAAATATCATATATGTACATATTATGGTATATTGTATATGTATGTTAAAATATGTAAATTATGTATATATATATTTAATACTGTTAACAGTGTTAAAACTGTCTTTATTAAAGGTATGCATATATGTGGAAATTTATATATATTCCTTCATTTACATATAAGTAAGGTCATAATATATTCTATTTTGGATCTGTGGTAGGCAGAATTCTAGGATAGCCCTCAAGATTTCTGCCAGTGGTAGACATACTTCTCAGCTGTTAAATCAAACACTAGTCTGTCTACTGCTGTGAAGGGAATTTGCAGATGTAATTAAGGTTCCAAATCAGTTGAAGTTAAAATAGGGAGTTTATCATAATCCTTTGGGATTAAGATCTGAATATAGAGATCAGAGGTGGGGGAAGTCAGAGATTCAAAGCATGAGAATAAGTTGATACACCACTGTTGTCTAGAAGTTGGAGGAGGTGCCTTCTGGGAGCCAGGAGTGTCCCCTACTCCTCAGCTGACAGACAACAAGGAAACAAGGGACTCAGTACTCCTGTCACAAAGAACTGTTAGCTACAAAAATGAGCCTTGGAAGTTATTTCCCCAAAGCCTCCATCGAATACTTTGATAGCCATCCTGTGATAACTTTGAGCAGAGAATCTAGTCTTGCCATATCAGACTTGTGACCTACAAAACTGTGAGCTAATAAATGGACGTTGTTTTAAGCTGCTGAATTTGTGCTATTTGTTACATAGCATTAGGAAACAAAAATAGCATCTTACTTTTTAACACAATAATACAGCATTTGTATTTTTTTACTTTAATACCTATACTTTTGCTATGTTATGTTAATGGTTTTATAACATCTTTTATAAGTTTCAATGAGGTATTTTCTTATGGTCAGTTTTTTTAACTGAAATTACTGCATAGAGGTATATGCATAAAAATTTAGGGTTTTCTAGGGAAATTTCCACAATTGGTCCAAAAAAATGTTCTTACACTTTATATCTCTATCAGAAGAATGTGAACACGTTCATTTCTATTTTCTACTTGTCAACAGTTTGACACATAATTTTTTCAATCTGATAGCTGAAAATGGTGTTCCTTTTCCTTGGTTTATATTTCTTTGATTGTTAAAAATGTATTTTCTACATATATAAACTATGTAATTTCTTATTTTGTGTCTTAACGAATTTATTTCAGCTGTTCATTTTTCTACTTATGTGATTAATTTTTAGAATGTATTTGTAAAGCTGTTTATCCCTTAGGAGTGATATTTTCCTTTTCTCTGTCACATACACTGGAAATATTCCAGTGTGTAATTTGTCTTTGACATTTATTCTGGTATTTTTTTGTTTTTTATCACAGGAACATTTAAAACAATTACTAGTGAAAAACTAAATATCAATCTTTCCTATAAGGTTTTAGCTTTTGGAGCTCTTCCTGTTCATAATTTAGCTTAAAAATTTTTTATGCCAAATTTCTTGCAAAAGAATCTTACGAGAATTCTACCTTATATTATGCCTCAATATATGCCTCAACATACTTAGTTTTACCAACTGCAAACGAAAATAGATGTGTCCAAGAGTTAAAATAACTTATGATCTTAGTGAGAAGAGATAAGTTCTTAAAACTGATGAGTTTTCATCTTTACAATCTTTTTATGCTTGCAAAAGTAACTTTGGGATTGCTAAAAGTCCTTTGTGTTCTTTTAAGACAGGATTTTTATCACAGAAGCAAACCAGGTGACTGGTAGGGCTTTCTTACAGAATCAATAAAAGTTTTAAAAATACGCATTTTATGTTAAATTAGCTTATTATGAAAAATGTAGAGCTTGACAATTTCTCTCATGACACCCTATGCCAAAATAATTATTCGAATCCAGTAATACATAAAAAGGGTAATACATCACAACAGATTGACTCTATTTCAGGAATGTAAGGTTGGTTTAACATCTGAAAATAAATCAGTGTAATTCACTACACTTACAGAACAAAGGAGAAAAATCATACAGCAATATAAACAGAAAATCACTTGATAAATTTCAACTGTCATTGAAGATGAAAATTCTCAGCAAACTAGAAAAGAAGGAAATACTTTAAATCTGAAAATGTAGCTACAAAATCCTATAGAAAACACCACACTTACCAGTAAAATTTTGAAAAAATTTCCCGTGATGCTGGGAGCAATAAATGGATGACCTTTCTTGCCACTTTTGTTCAGCACTGTACTGGTGTCATTGCTGGCACTAGAAACGAAAAACAATGAAAAAGCGTAAGAGACGAGAAGGAACAAATGCAATCATCATTATTCACAGATGAATGTGATTATATAAAGTACAAAAGAACCTATGCACAAACTGTTAAAACTAAAGCTAATTTAGAAGAACAGTATAAATCATGTTTATATTTATATCCCAGCTGCAAACAGGTAGAAAATATTCAAGTAACAACAAAAATATTAAAACCTTCAAAAATTTAGAAGATTCATAAGAACTCTATAAAACATACTGAGTGAAATTAAAGATTATACAAATAAATGTCAGAATATACCATATTCATGGATTGCCAGCTCAGTACTGAAAAGATGTCAATATGTAAACCAATCCTTAGCTTCAATACGATCCTGATAAAAATTTTAGAAGGCTTTCTTTTTGAAGTTAACAACGTGATTTAAAGTTGTAAACAGATGAAAAGCATAAGTAAAATCATGAAGAAGAAAAAGAAAGGTGGAGGATATATAATGTCAGCTGTCAAAACTTATTATGAAGCTATAATGATGAAGAAAATGCAGGACAGCAGATTACACAGATAAACCAATGAAACAGAAGTAGAGCCATACTTAAATCATCTCTTGATTGAGAAAAGAGAGAAAAACTGGTCTGTTTAATAAATACTGCTATATTAATTAGATAGGCATAGACAAAGAAGAATTCCTAATTACTATCTCATACCATGAAGAAAAATCAATTTTACATGGAAATGTAAAGTTAAAAGGTAAAACAATAAACTGTTTAGAAGAAAACATAAGATATCTGAACTTTGAATAAGGAAACATCTTTTCAAATCAGAAACCAATAGCAAGAACCATAAAGAAAAAACCTGACAAATTGGACTGAATTAAAATATGAACTTTTGTTTATCAAGACACTACTGAAAGAGCAAAACGACATGCTTCAGAGTGAGGGGGGGTATTTGCTATACATATAGTTTAACAACTCATACATAGAAAATATAAGGAACTTTTATAAGTCAATAAAGAGAGAGAAAATTCATTAGATTTTGCCTGTTCAAATCCAAAGGACTTGAACTGGCATTCCATAAAAGGCGATATCCAAATCACAAATAAACATGAAAAGGTGTTCAACTTTGTCATCATGGCAATGCACATTAAAATCACAATTGGAGTATACTTATCTGAAAAATAATAGGCTTTTGGTTTTTTAAAATTTCTCTACTGTTGATTTAATAGGCAGAACTGCTGCTTCTAGAATTAACTGCAGTGCTTTCTAAGGAAATTTTATAAATTTTCAAGGTCAGTTTACATATTATATTTTTCTAAATTCACAGTAATAACTATGTTGTAAGAAAGGATCTCATTTGGGGGTATGAATAATAAATATCAAGGATAACCTTTGTTTACGGCCTTTTCCCCCTGTTTGAATAGCTTATATAGGCATTATATTTAGAACACTTGTTTTCAGCATTAGTGTGTAGTTTCAGGTTCTTGATTTTTGTAGGACATACAAACATTTGCATTGATGTGTTGTATTCTGTTGTTTGAAATAAATAAAATGTAGTGCTCCATGAAAAAAAAAACCACCACAATTACATCTTCTTTCCACTTTAGATTCCTTTTATTTCTTTTTCTTGTCTGATTGCTGTGACTAGGACTTCCAATACTGTGTTGAATAAAAGTGGCAAGAGTGGGCATCCCTGTCTTATTTCTGATCTTAGAGGAAATGCTTTCAGCTTTTCACTGTTGAGTATGATGTTAGCTATGGGTCTGTCATGTATGGCCTTTATTATGTTGAGGTATATTCTCCTTATGTCCACCTTCCAGACAGTTTTTTTAAATCATAAGTGTATGTTGAATTTGTCAAAAGCTTTTTCTGCATCTATTGAGATAATCGTATGGTTTTTATTCTTCAGTTGTTAATGTGGTGTATCACACTGACGGATTTGCAGATATTGAAAAATCCTTGCATCCCTGGGATAAATCCCCATAGTGTGTGATCCTTTTAATCTATTGTTGGATTCCGTTTGCTAATATTTTTGTTGAGGAGTTTTGCATCTATGTTCATCAGTGATATTGATTTTCTGTAATTTTCTTTTATTGTGGTATCTTTGCCTGGTTTTGCTATCAGGGTGATGCTGGCCTCATAGAATGAATTCAGAAGTGTTCCTCCCTCTGCAATTTTTGGGAATAGCTTAAGAAGGACAGGTGTTAAATCTTCTCTAAATGTTTGGTAGAATTCATTTGTGAAAGCATCTGGTCCTGGACTTTTGTTTGTTGGGACCTTTAAAATTACCGATTCAATTTTATTACTGGTAACTGTCATTGTTTGCAGATGACATGATACTATACATAGGAAATCCTAAAGATGCCACCAGAAAACTATTCGAGCTCATCAACGAATTTGATAAAGTTGCAGGACACAAAATTAATATGCAGAAATCTGTTGCATTTCTATACACTAAGAAACTATCAGAGAGAAATTAAGGAAACAATCCCATTTACCGTCGCATCAAAAAGAATAAAACACATAGGAAAAAAATCTACCTAGGGAGGTGAAAGACTTGTACTCAGAAAACTGTAAGACACTGGTGAAAGAAATTGTAGACAGTACAAGCAGATAGGAAGATATACCATGTTCTTGGACTGGAAGAATTAATTGACTGTAATACCCAAGGCAATCTACAGATTCATTGCAATCCCTATCAAAATACCAATGGCATTTTTCACAGAACTAGAACAAATCATCTTAAAACGTGTGTGGAAACACAAAAGACCTCACATAGCCAAAAGAATCTTGAGAAAGAGTAGAGCTGGAGGAATCATGCTCCTTGACTTCATACTATACTACAAAGCAGTAGTCATCAAAACAGTATGATATTGGAACGCAAACAGACACATAGATCAAATGAACAGAATAGGGAGCCCAGAAATAAATCCAGGTACTTATGGTCAATTAATCTATGACATGACAAAGGAGGCAAGGATATACAATGGAGAAAATTAGTCTCTCCAATAAGCAGTGGTGGGAAAACTGGACAGCTGCCTGTAAAAGAATAAGAACATTCTCTAATACCATACACAAAAATAAACTCCAAGTGGACTAAAGACCTTAGCATAAGACCGGAAGCCATAAACCTCCTAGGAGAAGCATAGGCAGAACACTCTTAGCAGTATTTTTTGGATCTGTCTCCTAAAGCAAAGGAAATAAAAGCAAAAATAAATGGGACTTAATTAAACTTAAAAACTTCTGCACAACAAAGGAAACCACTGACGAAATGAAAAGACAACCAACTGAATGGGAGAAAATGTTTGCAAATGCTAAGACTGATAAGGGATTAATATCCAAAATATATAAACAGTTCATACAACTCAAAATCCAGAAAACAAAAAAATGCCATTTAAAAATGTGCAGAAGACCTGGATAGACATTTTTTCCAAAGAGGACATTCAGATGGCCAACAGGCACATGAAAAGTTGTTCAGCATTGTTAATCATCAGGGAAGTGTAAATCAAAACCACAATGAGATTTCACCTCAGCCCTGTCATAATGGCTATCATCAAAAAGAACACAAATAACGGATGTTGGCAAAGATGTGGAAAAAAGGGAACCCTAGTATATTCTTAGTGGGAATGTAAATTTGTACAGCCACTGTGGAAAACAGTATGGAGTCTTCTCAAAAAACTAAAAATAGAACTACCATATGACCCAGCAATTCCACTTCGGGGTATGTATCTGAAAAAACAAAACAAAACAAAACAACCCCACTAATTCAAGAATGTACATACTCCTGAATGTTCATAGTAGCATTAATTATAATTGCCAAGATACAGAAGCCACCTAAGTGTCCATCAACAGATGAGTGGATAAAGAAGATGTGTGTGTCCATGTATACACACACACACATTGGAATACCATTCAGTCATAAAAAAAGAATGAAATTTTGCCATTTGTAACAACATGGATGGACTGGAGGGTATTACGCTAAGTGAAACAAGTCAGAGAAAGACAAATACTGTATGATATCACTTGTATGTGGAATCTAAAAATACAACAAACTAGTGAATATAACAAAAAAGCAGACTCACAGATAATAGAGATCAAACTAGTGGATACCAGTGGGGAGAGGGAAGGGGGAGGGGCATATAGGGGTAGGGGACTAAGAGGTACAAACTATTATGTATAAAAAAGCTGCAAGGATATATTGTACAACACAGTGAATACAGCCAATATTCTATAATAACTATAAATAGAATATAACCTTTAAAAATTGTGAATCACTATTTCGTATACACCTGTAACTTATATTATGCATCCACTGTACTTCAATTAAAAAAAACACCACAATTAGACACAGATATAAATGTACCAGAATGTATAAAATTAAGAAGCCCGTTATATGGGAAAGGTATCTTAAAAAAAAAAAAAAGAATCTATATGTATAACTGATTCACTTTGCTGTACACCTGAAACTAACACAACATTGTAAATCAACTATACTCCAATGAAAATTAAAAAAAAAAAAGACACATTTGTTGTGAAAGTGAGGTGACACACACAAATGTGTATCAAAAGCTGTAGGTCACTACACAAATATAAGCCATTGTTTCGATTAATCCTTAAGCAGTATGGGAAAGGAAAAATTACTGCAAAATAAGGGTATTTTCCTGATAGGTGATGCAAAGACATAAATGGCATTATTATCATGGGTATAATGGTGTATTTGTTTAAATCGGAGATGTAGTTTCATAGGGTAACCACTCTTTGAACTAATCAAATGAGGAGAAAGACACTATTGGCTCTGTGCTAGGCAGCTCAGGAAAGCAGGATGGCGGAGGTCTATGCCAATAAAAATTATTAAAATATTTTAAAAAAGAAGAAGCCAGGAAGACACCAACAGTAGTTGGTGAAGGTATGGAGAAATTAAGACTCTTCATACATTGCTAATTGGAGTTTAAATTGGCGCAGCCACTTAAAAACTGTTCGATAGTATTTGTAAAGCCAAGCATGCACCAACCCTCTTACCTTGGTTTTGATCCTAGGTATATAACCAACAGAACAGCATTACTTGCTATAGCCAAAAGCTGAAAACAATTAACATGTTCATCAGCAGTAGAATGAATAAATTGTGGTAGATGTCTGTGATGGAATACATAGTATATTTACATCAAATAGGACTCAGAGAGGTAATGTTTAGTGGAAAAAACCAGAGACAAAAGAGTGCCTATTATATAAATTTATTTGTGTAAAGTAAAAAAAAAAATAGGCAAATTAATTAATGGTGTTAAAAGTCAAGATACTGATTACCATTTCTGGGGTGGTGATGACTGGCAGGGGACATGAGGAGTCTTCTTGGGTGCTGGTAATACTATATTTCTTGATATAGGTTCTGTGTTTTCAGATGTGTTTGCTTGGTAAAAATTCACTGAGATAAGCAATTATAATATGTGTACTTTGCTGTGTATCTATTATTCTTCAATAGTAGAAAGTACTTTAAAAGTTTTGTTCTTAAGTAAATTCATCCAAGAAAGGTATCACCACAATATGCTACATGCGTCAGGTGTGAGTAATAGTAACATAGGCATAATAAAAGGAACTTCCAATATTTATTTAAGCAAAAGTTCGAAGTCTGCTAAGAGTAAAGCAAGGTAGGGAAGTATGTAGTGTATGTTTGTGTGTGTGTGTTGGGGAGGTGCTCATATAGCACAGTGGTCTTCATGCTGTGATACTCACACCCTGGTGGTATAGGAACACCCAGTGACCTTTATGTGACACCCCAGGGAACCCTAAAAATAGCTGAGATCTTAGAGTAAGTGGAATTCTTCTGTTACGCACTTGGAAGCATGATCTCTTATAGGATACCTGGTCTGGAAAGGCCTAGAAAACTCTGAGTTATATTTGATTATATATCAGTCAAGTAGGTAGTCTTTATTTTTTTAACATCTTTATTGGAGTATAATTGCTTTACAATGGTGTGTTAGTTTCTGCTTTATAACAAAGTGAATCAGTTATACATATTCATATGTTCCCATATCTCTTGCGTCTCCCTTCCTCCCACCCTCCCTATCCCACGCCTCTAGGTGGTCACAAAGCACCGAGCTGATCTCCCTGTGCCATGCAGCTGCTTTCCACTAGCTATCTATTTTACGTTTGGTAGTGTATATATGTCCATGCCACTCTCTCACTTTGTCACAGCTCGCCCTTCCCCCTCCGCATATCCTCAAGTCCATTCTCTAGTAGGTCTGTGTCTTTATCCCCGTCTTACCCATAGGTTCTTCATGACTTTTTTTTTTTTAGATTCCATATATATGTGTTGGCATACGGTATTTGTTTTTCTCTTTCTGACTTACTTCACTCTGTATGACAGACTCTAGGTCCATCCACCTCACTATAAATAACTCAATTTCGTTTCTTTTTATGGCTGAGTAATATTCCATTGTATATATGTGCCACATCTTCTTTATACATTCATCCGATGATGGACACTTAGGTTGCTTCCATGTCCTGGCTATTGTAAATAGAGGTGCAATGAACATTCTGGTACCTGACTCTATTTGAATTATGGTTTTCTCAGGGTATATGCCCAGTAGTGGGATTGCTGGGTTGTATGGTAGTTCTATTTGTAGTTTTTTAAGGAACCTCCATACTGTTTTCCATAGTGGCTGTATCAATTTACGTTCCCACCAGCAGTGCAAGAGTGTTCCCTTTTCTCCACACCCTCTCCAGCATTTATTGTTTATAGATTTTTTGATGATGGCCATTCTGACCAGTGTGAGATGATATCTCATTGTAGTTTTGATTTGCATTTCTCTAATGATTAATGATGTTGAGCATTCTTTCATGTGTTTGTTGGCAACCTGTATATCTTCTTTGGAGAAATGTCTATTTCGGTCTTCTGTCCATTTTTGGATTGGGTTGTTATTTTGTTATTGAGACTATACTACAAAGCTACAGTAATCAAGACAGTATGGTACTGGCACAAGAACAGAAATATAGATCAGTGGAACAGGATAGAAAGCCCAGAGATAAACCCACGCACATATGGTCACCTTATCTTTGATAAAGGAGGCAAGAATATACAGTGGAGAAAAGACAGCCTCTTCAATAAGTGGTACCGGGAAAACTGGACGGGTACATGTAAAAGTATGAGATTAGAACACTCCCTAACACCATACACAAAAATAAGCTCAAAATGGATTAAAGATCTAAATGTAAGGCCAGACACTATCAAACTCTTAGAGGAAAACAAAGGCAGAACACTCTATGACATAAATCACAACAAGATTCTTTTTGACCCACCTCCTAGAGAAATGGAAATAAAAACAAAAATAAACAAATGGGACCTAATGAAACTTTAAAGCTTTTGCACAGCAAAGGAAACCATAAACAAGACCAAAAGACAACCCTCAGAATGGGAGAAAATATTTGCAAATGAAGCAACTGACAAAGGATTAATCTCCAAAATTTACAAGCAGCTCATGCAGCTCAATAAGTAGGTACTCTTGTTTTGAAACTCCTAACCAAATTTAAAGAGTGAAATAATGCCATTTGCAGCAACATGGATGGACCGAGAGATTATCATATTAATAAGTGAAGTCAGTCAAAGAAAGACAAATATCATATGATATTGCTTATATGTGGAATCTAAAAAAATGATACAAATGAACTTACTTACAAAACAGAAATAAACTCACAGACATAGAAAACAAACATGGTTACCAAAGGGGAAAGCAGGGAGTGGAGGGGAGAGATAAATTATGAGTTTGGGATTAACATATACAAACTATTATATCTAAAATAGGTAAACAAAAGGACCCACCCACTGTATAACACAGGGAACTATACTCAATATCTTGTAATAATCTATAATGAAAAAGAATCTTTTTCAGATATATGTATATATATATATGTAATCGAATCACTTTGCTGTACAACTGAAACTAACACAACATTGTAAATTAACTATACTTCAATAAAAAGGATAGTGTTGAACATATTCTACAGGTTTTACACTTATTTATATAGTGATAGAATGTAAGAATAGAAGGAAATACTGTTTGTTGGAAATAGCATTGGATTGAATTGGCTTCTAGCTCTAGTTCTGTTAGAGGTGAGTACAACTTATCTATATGTCAAATGAATAATTTCCAGTGAGATAATCTGTGGGTCCATTCCAGGGCTCACGTGCTGAGAGAGATATACAGAGAACCACCCTTTAACAAGGGCAGTGAGTTGAAACACAGGTTTATATTTAAGTATTCACTGTGGAAGATAATACCAAAATAATTAATACTCATTAGACTGATTATAATGTGATAATTATATAGGAAAAACTCTTTAGCTGACATGTGATGTTACTTTCAGGTAAATTAATTGATTCATAATTCTGATTTGATTGTTTTAAAGCTAAACTAAAGATAATATAATAGAACTGTTCTGTATATTTAGATGCAATCTGTTCCTGGTTATGTTGCCTTAAAATAGAATACCATAGGGTGAAATTCTAACTTTGCATGCACACTTACAATGTTCAGAAGGGGTAAAACAGAAGGAATAGTGAGTCATATCAGGAAAGTAAGCATTATCTATGCTATTTGTTTAATCTTGCTTTGTTCAGAAATGTTTTAAAGTGTTTATTAGGAAAAGGTACATATAGTAAATGGATTAAATGTATCATTTATATATTTTTATTAAGAATTTATCATACATTTTAAAATTAAATTGGGAGTTCTTTTTTATAAACACTAGATTGACAAATTATCAGAAGGCCTTAGAGCTTGATGTCAATAAGTATTAGCATATTTGGGAGTAAATATTTATACTGAGGCAGAATACTGGGCTGAATAGAATTTTTCCTTTTTGATTTATAATTGCTAATCCTATGTTCTTCTACAACTTCTTTTGCATTTTGATGGTCATACTTTTGCGTAATACCGTTGTTGACACATATATGAGATAACACTACTTATTAAATGTGAGGCTTCCAGGACATGGGAGGTTGGGCGGGTTGAGGCCTTGCTGTTTGTACAGTGTTGTCCGTGGTATTTCTCCTCAGTCTCTGAAATACACTGTAGCTTGTTTTAACTAGGGAGGCATTTCCTATACTATTATGTTCTTGATCATGATTTTATTTAAAACACTTCAAATATACACTGCACCACTCTTAACCCATGCATTTCTGGCGATGCTGCCTCTCCCTGGCATGTGGGGCATGTGTCCAAGGCCTCTGCCAGTCGACCTGACTACACTGTCCTGGCCCCAAGAGATCAAAGCTAGAGGCAAGGTCAAGGCTAGAGTAAGCCTGAATCGCAGCTAATCCTAGGACTTTTGAGTATTACCAAAAAAGCATTTTTTCTTTCATGGTGGAGTTGGATCTGGGAAGTTGTGAAGGGCTATTGCAGGCATTAGACCATGGAAGATCGAGGAAAGGCAGAATCAAGACTCTAATAGAAACAGAGCGTGGTGACAGCTTTGCAAGTCCTCCTTAAGCTATACATGAAACCAGGCCTATTTTGGATTTTTCAGCTATATGAGCAAATTAATACCTATTTTCTTTAAGCATTCTAGGTAGGGTTTTCTTCTATATTCAGCAGAAAATGTCTGATTTTAACAGAACATTTTTTCCTTCTCCACATTAACTTATTAATAATTACTTATTGAATGTTTGCTTTGTTAAAGGGACTATTTTACTTTCCTGGATTATTGAGTGGACAAAACAGAATTCCATGCCTTTGGGAACTGTATAGTATACTGGGGTAGGCAGGCAATAAACAACACACATGATACAAAGTCAATCTTATAATACAGTAACAAGTAATAAGCGTCAGGGCAAACAGGCTAAGAAAATGAAGATTAGGAATGCCAGATGACAGTGGAGGGTAGCAAGTCATCAAGCTACAGTTTTATAGGATGGTCAAGAGAATTTTTTTTATTATTTGAACGTCTTTTTTAAATAACTTCTAGAAATATTTTTCCTCACATTTTATTCCTAAAATCTTTCCGCAAACACCTTCTAGATTTGTCATGGCCATCTCTTTCTGTTAATTCTACTTTTGGCCTTCTAGGAAGGTTACCTGGGACAAGCCAGCTTCTTACAGTTCTCAGGAGGAGGTACGAGTCTTTGTTAGAGAAGTTCATTGAGAGACATCTCTGTCTTCAAGGAGGACATCATATATTTGCAGTTTTCTACCCGATCAGGCTGTTGGGCCTGCCACAGCCGCTGTTCTAGGCATCTAGGTCATGACCTCATAGCATCTTGCCTCTAGGCTCAGTGCTTTTCTCTTGCATCAAACTGCAGGCTTCAGGTAGGTTAGTAATGTTACTGGCTCAGGGCCACTTGCTGGCTCACTCAGCATCTTTATGACTCACAGTAAAGAAGATAGCACCTCTGCTTTCAGGGGATGTTGTCTCCATAGCCCAAAGGGGCCAGGTAACACAGTGGTGAAGGGTGGGGAGAGTTAACAGCCCTGTGATGATTTTGACCAATGAAAGACCAGTATGGAAATGTGCCTGGAATCAATACTCCCAACTCCCTTCCCTAACAGAACATTCTGAGAAACAGCCTTTCCGTACCACTTCACCACAGACATCAGTGTGATGCAGCAACCCACTCTGGAAACTTTGGTCAGCTCCGTAAGACTTCATTTTGGTTTTGCTTTACCTCGTTGCCCTTTTCATCCTTGTGTCCCTGAGATTACAACTTCCCAATAAGATATCAGCATGTGAATTTTGTCTCAGGCTCAGTTTTTGAGGGGAACCTGAGCTAAGACACTAATTGCATATATCGTGAAGACAAGAACAGTCATACCCAAAATGTATTTCTGTAACATATTTTGCAGTTTCAAGCACTTTCACATCTGTAAAAAAATAACTGAGAGGTATGGTTTCCTTAAGTACAAAATATTTTTCTCAAGTGTCCCTCTTCACAAAGAACGTAAAGAAACAGAAACCTCATTTCAATAGCATTATTCTTTTCCCCATACTTTTTTTTTTTTAACATTTTTAGTGGAGTATAATTGCTTTACAATGGTGTGTTAGTTTCTGCTTTATGACAAAGTGAATCAGTTATACGTAATACATATATCCCCATATCTCTTCCCTCTTGCGTCTCCCTCCCTCCCACCCTCCCTATCCTACCCTTCTAGCGGGTCACAAAGCACCAAGCTGATCTCCCTGTGCTATGCGGCTGCTTCCCACTAGCTATCTATTTTACATTTGGTAGTGCATATATGTCCATGCCACTGTCTCACTTTGTCCCAGCTTACCCGTCCCCCTCCCCGTGTCCTCAAGTCCATTCTCTAGTAGGTCTGTGTCTTTATTCCCGTCTTGCCCCTAGGTTCTTCATGACCTTTTTTTTTTTTTTTAGATTCCTTATATATCTGTTAGCATATGGTATTTGTCTTTCTCTTTCTGACTTACTTCACTCTGTATGACAGACTCTAGGTCCGTCCACCTCACTACAAATAACTCAATTTCGTTTCTTTTTATGGCTGAGTAATATTCCATTGTATATATGTTTCACCATACTTTGAACATTCATTTCAATATTCCAAAAGTCAAAAAAAAAATTCCAAAAGTAAGAGCTGAAGGTAGGTATTGGAAATGAAGTTTAGCCTGGAGATACTGATACTAATATAGAAAGGTCAAGGCATTTTAGAAATCACATCCACTCTTGCATATGCAGCTATGCAGAGAAACCAAGAAACGTTCAGAGATGAGAGTTCCAGGTTGCTGAAGTTAGTAAATGGTAGAAGATGAGTTGTAAAAACAATAAGGGCCCAAAAGTAAGGGGAAAAAATAAGCCAAAAAACTACTTCAGTGTCATGGGACTTAAGATCCTTAAGGATGTACATGGAATTGTCTCTTGGGCAAGAAAGTGGGAGTGTGGTACAAGCAAGTATAGGAAACTGGGTTTGCTGCTTTTATGAACTAGATTAGACCCTTCAGAGATGACAGTTATATCTATAACCAAGAAACATCCTTCCTTACTATTTATAAGCAAGTTATTAATTCTCAAAAATTCTCCAGTGTGTAATGTATCTACAATTCACAGGTCTAGATTCTTTTTATTCCTGCAGTTGAAGTGTTTTTTTTAAAATCTCAAAGTTATTTTCAGCACTCTCCTTTTTCTCCCCTAACTTTCCCCTGCCTACTGTGCCTTCATTTCCTGTACTTTAAAAATTACTATTCTTCAGGAAATGTAGGAGGATGGTGGTGATGGGGCTTCAAATAAGCATACAGTTGCTCCTAGGATTCAGTACAATGTTATGAATGAATGATGGTGTCATCTAAGAATGAATTATCTGGCTGAAGTTTTTGGGTTACCTTGGCTAATGAATTGTTACAGGCTCCCACAAAAAGAGTTCTTAGGGGCTCCATGAGATCTTGAGAAAAATACTTCTGTCCTATATAGCTGCCTAATCAAGCTGACATAATCAGTAGGTTATTACCCAAGGATTAAAACTCAGTCTATAGTTTCCATGAAACACTTTCTTCTTGTCATACAAAAGTTGGCAGTTAACATGGCCATCTGGGGACTTCACTGGTAGTCCAGTGGTAAAGAATCTGCCTTCCAATGCAGGGGACGTGAGTTTGATCCCTGATCAGGGAACTAAGACCCCACAGGCCACGGGGCAACTAAGCCCACGTGCCACAACTACTGACCCTGCATGCCTCAACTAGAGAAGGCTGCGTGCCGCAAACTACAGAGCCCAGGAGCTCTGGAACCCGCACACCACAACTAGAGAAGAGAAAAACCCGCACGTCACAACGAAAGATCCCGCATGCCTCGATGAAGATCCGGCATGCCGCAACTAAAACCCAATGCAGCCAATAAATAAATAAATTAATTAAAGAAAGAAAAAACATGGCCACCATGTGTGTTTGTTTAGGGATGTTCCAAAGAGGCAGACAGTTAGAATGGGAACTCAAATTGGTTTTATTAAATGTAGGAATTATTAACATTTTGGGTTTAATATTTCAAGTTGAACTTGAGTGAGTCTTTTTGTTACTCTGGGCTCAGAATAATGACTTTCTGTTTTTCAAGAGCAAAATTTTAATAGCGTATTAAAAAACAATTTCCAAAGTCGATTTCAAAATTTGAGTTAGAGCCTTAAGTAGCACTTTTAGAATACAGTTTGATGAAGAAAGCATGATTGACAATTAGTCACATGTGGAGTACATTTTTGTCATAATACATAAAGGATTAAAATTTCAGAGTAAAAAAAAAAGAAAGGAAGGCAAACTATGTCAGTCCCATTCTCTATGGAATTCATGTAAAGATTCAGAGTATATCCAAAACATTCATGGTTTATGTCTTTAAAACTTGTACAGTGAAGAAACTGCTTTGTGGAATGGGTCATTGAAATGAGAACTCTGCAAGCATCTGAGACTTGGTTAGTAGGGTTTTAAGTGCTCCACAAAGTTCAGTGGCAGTTTTTTCAATTGACACATCAGATATCCAACTGAGCTTAATTTTCTAAGAAAAAGTCTTTGGGCCTTGGAAAAAAAATAACCTAAAACCCATGGGAGACTTCCACATTTAGAAGGTATGCAGAAAAGTGGGAAGGCATGGTGATATGGAAGTTGTAAGGATTAGAAAATAAAGAAAAATAAAATTAATTCAGTTTCTTTTCTCTGTATCCTTTTATACCACACTGCTATTTAGGGTGACATTAGAATCAAGGATGCAGTATTTATAGAAGGATGTTACTCTACTGATAAGGTATTACAAAAAGCCTTGGCAACAATCTAAGACACAGCAGGGGAGCTGGAAGAGAGCTATTTTTGTAATGTTTAAAATTATCCTAAATTAAAAAAAAAAAAAACCTGCTGGGCTTCAATCTTTAAATAGCCTGTTGTGGTGTAACTGATCAGAACATTACATTCTGATAATTTACTACATAGAATGAAGCACATGTTTACTACATAGAATGAAGCACATGTTGACAAATGCATGAAAAGCATTTTAGGTCACTTCTATGCAATTCAACATCTAAAGTCATTTTTTTCCCAGTGGATTCTAGTCTAAAAATAGAAGACTATGACATGGAGACTCTATATTAAAATAATTCAACATATTCGACTTCTGGAAAACATAAATAACAACTAAACACACACACACACACTCTAGAGCTACATTTATTGTCCTGGGATATTCCTATAAATCAGACTTAGATTAGACTGTTATTTGGTAACTTTCTCTTTTTTTATTTCTCTTTATTTTGTAAAAGCTTTGTTGGGATATATTTCACCTAATGTGCAATCCACCTCTTTAAAGTATACAATTCAATGATTTTTTGTACATACACAAATACATGCAATTGTCACCATGGCCAATTTCAGAGTATTTTCATTACCTTGAAAAAAAACCCCTTCACCCGTTAGTTATCCCACATTATCTTCTACCTCATCCACCACTCCTAAGCATCTGCTAATCTACTTAATGTTTCTATATGCTTCCCAATTCGAACTTTCATATAAATGGAATAATATGATATGTAGTCTTTTGTGACTGGCTTTTTTCACATAGCATAATGTTTTCAAGGTTCATCCATGCTGTAGCGTGTATCAGTACTTCATTTCTTTTTAGGGCTGAATAGCATTTCATTTTATGGATATGCCACATTTTGTTTATCCATTTATTGTTTCATAAACATTTTTTCCCCTAACTTTTGTCTATTATGATAGTGTGGTGATGAGCATTAGTGTACGGTTTTTTTGTGTGTGTGAACACAAGTTTTCACTTCTCTTGGGCCTCATTCTCCTCTTAAAGTCTAAGCTTTGCGAAGAGAAAAGAGAATCTCTCATTCTATTTGAAACTTTTGTGTATGAAAACTAAAACTGTGGAAAGGGAACCCTCTTGCACTGTGGGTGGGAATGTAAATTGATACAGTCACTATGGAGAACAGTATGGAGGTTCCTTAAAAAACTAAAAATAGAACTACCATATGACCCAGCAATCCCACTACCGGGCATATACCCTAAGAAAACCATAATTCAAAAAGAGTCATGTACCAAAATGTTCATTGCAGCTCTATTTACAATAGCCAGGACATGGAAACAACCTAAGTGTCCACTGATAGATGAACAGATAAAGAAGATGTGACACATATAAACAATGGAATATTACTCAGCCATAAAAAGAAACGAAATTGAGTTACTTGTAGTGAGGTGGATGGACCTAGAGTCTGTCATACAGAGTGAAGTAAGTCAGAAAGAGAAAAATAAATACTGTATGCTAACACATATATATGGAATCTAAAAAAAAAAAAAAGGTCATGAAGAGCCTAGGAGCAAGACGGGAATAAAGACGCAGACCTACTAGAGAATGGACTTGAGGACACAGGAAGGGGGAAGGGTAAGCTGGGACAAAGCGAGACAGTGGCATGGACATATATACACTACCAAATGTAAAACAGATAGCTAGTGGGAAGCAGCCACATAGCACAGGGAGATCAGCTCGGTGCTTTGTGACCACCTAGAGGGGTGGGATAGGGAGGGTGGGAAGGAGGGAGACGCAAGAGGGAAGAGATGTGGGGATATATGTATATGTATAACTGATTCACTTTGTCATAAAGCAGAAACTAACACACCATTGTAAAGCAATTATACTCCAATAAAGATGTTAAAAAACGATGTCATCTTATATAAATATCCTACTAGAAGATTATTACCAATGGGTAGATATTTAAACTTTATTTGCTAGAGTTTCAAGATATTTGTTGTTACTGATCTTCCCTCCTAAGCCCCATATGGTTTGCTAGTATTCCCAATGACAAGGCCAACTTCTCTTAGTAAAAGCTTCCTATCCTTTCTGTCTATGAGATTAATCTTCCACCCTTTCTAGAGGAATCCCAAGACATGAAAAAAAGGGAAAAATATTCCAAAACCAAAAGTTTTGACACTTATGATATTTAGGTCTCTCTAAGTCAATCCCATTAGCCTTGGAATTTTAGTATTGAGAGGCTCACTGTAAAATAGAAAGATGCTCATGGACTATATTTTGGTCACACCCAATGCTCAGTTTAAATCATACTTAACAAAATGTTTCATTTCATATCTCTAGACAGCTTTATCATTATGTGTGTGTACGAACCTCAACATTAATGACTTTTTGTAATAAACGTTCAGGTTTAATTGAAGAAAGTATAAATTCTTTGTTTAAATTCAAGGCCAGAATTTGGCCCTTAACATGTAGTTGGTATTTACTTAACACACTCAAAGTTATAATTAGAATCCCTGCCTGAGCAAGATAATCTTAAATATAACTAGTGACTTTGACCACAGCAGCAGAAGAAACTTAGAGCAAAAGAAAATGCAAAGAAAACTTTAAACAGGTAGTGAAATTGAACTGTAATGGGGTCTGGTGGAGGAGAGGGTGGTGTGTGAGATTCTTCGCTTGTCTTACTATTGTATTTTGTATTTTTCAGGTCTTATATTTTGTATTATTTCTTGGAAAGAAGGCACTGAATATTCTTTTTTCAGTATTCTTGTACCAGTAAAGCAGTAATAGTATAAAAAAGCAACTATGTCTCATAAAATAGTGAGAATTATTAACCTTGAAAAACTAAGTAAACAGCTATATTTTTTAAAGTTTTTTTGTAAATTTTGGGTCCTGAATAGATACTTTTCCAACCTTATTTGCTTCATTTTCCAAATAATTATTATATATTACATATAAAACAATATATAGAATAATACTAACATATAATATATAATTGATGAGTACATATATCCTAAGTATGTATATTAAACTTAACACCTAAACTTCCTCTGTTTTTTCCATGCCTACTTCTCAAAATTCTTTATGTTTTTTTGACTAATAGAAAGTGAAGAGGGGGGAACAGGATGGAGTAACAAACATATATTTAGGATCTTCTGCAAGGGAGACAACCTAAACTCTGGCTTCTCCTGTATGAAATATATTCATTCATTTTGGAAAGAAATGTTGGTTGTTGCTGCCATACACGCATGCATACAAACACACACACACAGACACAATTTTGAACATATCTTAGTGAAAAGTATATTTATAATTTCATGGAATAAGGAAATTCTTAAATCATTGAAGAAACTATTAATTATTTCACAAATTCAATTTAGATACAGTAGAGAAAGACTAAATTTTGCCTAATTCTTCTAAGTTCTAGGTAATATTTAAGTACGTTTTCTGTCGAGCTAACTGTATACACATATGCGTACACATATCTCTATACTAAACCTTATTTAATAGTGGCAACCGTCCTATTTTTCCATTTTATAGATTTTTAATGTGAATCAGATAAGAGTATTAAAAATGAATGGGTTTTGATGATGGTTGCACCCACTCAGTAAACTTACTAAAATCAGTGAATCGCACACTTGAAATGGTTGAATTTTATTTGTGTAAAATATACCTCAATAGAGTTGCTTTAAAAAATCAAGTTGGAAGCAATTATAATAGTATCTCACATTTATATACTGCTTACCACTTGCCAGGATCAGTGGTAAACACTCTTCATGAATTTTCTTATTAATTCCTCACAAGGATCTATAAGGTATGTACCATTAGTATTTGTAGATGAGGAAATTAATAGGCAGAAAGCTTATGCATATTACCCAATATGACACAAATGCTCAGTGATGCCACTAAGAATATATGTCCTTCCTAAATATATGGTCACGGTGCATAGAAGTTATTCAAACTAAATTATAACATTTCAGTGGAGGTCAAAGCAAAATAATTTGTTGGTTGTTTTTAATAAAATTTTAAAGTAACTGCTTATACAATACCTATGGCTTCATCACCAGACTAACCTCTGGACATTCTGCTATGTGATAGGGAATTTCCCTTTATTTAAAAAGGCAATTTGTGTTGATGATTCTGTGAATTGCTGCTAAAAGTATCCTAACTGGTACTACCCAGTTTATGTTAATGGTGGAAATGCCTACTTGGATTGAATGGGAAAAATATATTGTTATTTTTGTTAATTTATATGTTTAGTGGATCTAATAAAAATTAGGTAGTATTTACAGTAAGCATTAATTAAATAATTTTATTATCTAATGAGTAATTACCCTAAAAATGCCTTTAGGAGAGTGGACTTTGTCACTCCCTTCTTCAGAAAAAGAAGAAGGAAAAAAACCAAACATATTGCAAAGAACAAAGCTTTGATCTTCTTCATTACCTAGAGCTGGTGCACACCAGCACTCTGATCTTCCTTTATTGCCTTAAATTGTATTATCTCATTAGTTTTCATATCATAGGATGAAAGCAAGACTTCCTAGGATGGTGTGATAAAACTTCAGAAAATACTTGAATCACTAACATTTATTAGCCCTTGAGACACAGGGTCCTCACCTCTAAAAGAGGAATGCAGGTAACTATCTGACAGATTTGTTGCAAAGCTCAGTAAACAATAAGAATTACCAAAAACAGTACTGGGATCATTATACTTACTAATGATGACAATAGATTTGAATAGATCTGCACTCCCCTTTTGCATCCACAGGAATGTGTGTGTGTCTGTGTGTGTTCAGGTGAGATTATTATTGCCTTTGGAACTTCAGCTCATCCTTGAAAGATGGGATTTTAGTTTCTAAAGTTTCTAAAATCTCTTTGCAGTTGTACTAATGGTGTTTCGGTACTGGTTTCTTTTTTAAACAGTGATGCATCTCTAAGGGAAGACTAATATAAAAATTTGGTTTTTACGTTTGAAATTTCTCACACATTGTAGGGTTAGAAATCAAAATTGAGATGTGAGATGAGTGAGCATTATCTAAGGATAAGGAGAAAGAATAAAGAGACATACACTCTTTCCAAGAGGGGGACGCAGGCTGACTCCAATCCATTGGAAATTAGGCAGACAACATGTGCTCACTGTCTCTTCCTGCACTGTAGGATGGGTTCATCTACCAGTTCCCATTTTCTCACTTACTAAATAATATACAGTGTCTGTAAAAAGGTTATAGAAAGGGAGAACAAGGTGAAAGTCACTGGCATTCTTCTCGAGCTGTCTGATATAGTATGACCTGATGTTACATGAGATGGTGAAGTGATGCAAGAAGGGAAGATTCTGAAACAGTGTCAGCCTTCAGAAGGACATGCACTTCTTATCCATTTATAAAGACTGGGAAATTGTAGGAATAACCTGTTGCTGGCGTGAAGCTGGCTTCTGCTCTCGACCAGATGTGTGTGACCTTTGGCAAGTTATTTAACTTGTGCAGGCCTCACTCAGTTTCCTCATCATTAGAACAGTGAAACATCTGTCTTGTAGGGTGGTTGTAAGATCTCATTTTCTCATTTACTAGATATGTATTAATCATCGCTGAAGTACTAGGCTCTGTGTTAAACCCTGGGAATAATTTAGTAAATAGGAAAGAAACAGAGTTTGTGCTCTTACGAGTTTTTATTATGGATGGAATTTAGTATTTAATATAGTTAAGTGTAAACTATAATTTATATGGTATTTGAGCAAATACGTCAATATTGAAGATAATTACAGAATGTTGTAAATTCTGTGAAGGAAATATGAGAGGGAGAGATACAACTGTATCTTGACAACCAGTAGGGTTGTCAACATCAACCTCTAAGCAGAGCTGACTTTGGTCCCAAGATTGGAAGAATAGTAGCCACTCCCATGAAGATCTTGACGAAGAGATCTGCAGGCACAAGGACCTACAAGTGGAGTGTCCTAGTGGCTGGAAAAGGCTTCCTGGGTCACAAGAAAGAAAATGTGGCCTTTAAATATAGAAACCTGAAAGCATGTGCCTGTCTGGATGTCGGAATTGCTACGGACCTCTGGTTGCTATGTGTTCCTTATTCCTTCCTCTTTGGAATGCAGTGTTACTGAGACTGTACTCTTTGTCTCTCATTGTATGTGGGGTGTGTGAGAGTCAGCTCACTTGTCTTTTAACCCCACAGGTCTCTAGATCAAGAGCAACACAGTGAGCAACTGTACCTGAGGATTCTCATCCGTATTCAGACCCGATTCAGAACATGAGACTAGAATGTCCAGCCTGGTGTCATAATTGAATACAAAGTGATTGGAGACAGTGTGTTGGAAGGAAAAAGTGTATTTTGCAAGTGGGAAAGAAGCAAGTTGCTGTGCCCAAAAGGCAGATTGGTAGATTTTTTTTAAATAGCTGTAATAATTCCTACCATGCCCCTTTGAAAAATGACTTTACCATTCTTATCAAAAGCTAGAGCCTATTTCCCCTGCTCTTGAATTAGGGCTGGACTTGTGACTTGTTTTAATGGAGAGAGTGTTGCAGAAGTGACTGAGACTACCTTGGATGTCAAGTTCTTTGAACATGAGAGGCCACATGGAAGAGAAGAACTGGAGGATGCAAGTAAAACAGAGAGAGACAGAGAGCAAGAGAGAGGAAAAGAAGAGCTGGCAGCTTCCAGCCGTTTTAGAAATCCCATTTGCAGCCCCGGACATGTGAGTGAGATCGTCTGGGATACACCCACCATAGTTGAGCTGTCAAATGCCTACAGCTTTATGAATGATTCCAGAAGAGACTAGCAGAAGAAAGGCCAAGATCTAAACATGAGACATATGAAATGGTTGTTTTGAGGTTTGTTACTCAGATATAATTAGTAATAGATAACTGAAATAGTAAGTAAAGAATTACCCAAATAAATTGTGAGGAATACTGATATTCAAATTCAGATGATGACTGAATTTAGTAAAAATCCAAGAAAGTACACTATTGTTGGTTGGGGTTCGTCAGAGCCATAATTGTAATTTCAAAAACAATTTTTTGAAAATTCAGAAATGTCTAGAAACACAGATGAAATGCTCATTATATAAACTTCAAGTTGTAAGACTAAAAACTGATTTAAGAGTTATATGATCAATGAACTTTACAGCTCGTTTATAGAAATTATATTAAGAAATATTAACACTTTAGGGAAGAAATAACATCCTAATTATTGAACATTTAGTTATGTAACACTTAACTCTATAACTGGTACTGTTTTAAGTGCTTTAGGTAGATTAATTTATTAAATCTAATGAAACTTTATAAAGTACATAATCTAATCCCTATAAAGAAACTGAGTAATTGAGAGCCTAGGAAATGTGTCCAAGTTTGCATAGCTAATAAGTGAAGGAGCCAAGCTTCTAACCCAGAGGGCCTCATGCTAGAGTCTGGTTCTTACCCCCAGGCTATGTTAATCATATTGGATTTTATCACCAGTACTACCAGGGGCAGTAAAAGTGCGGGTTAAAATGATGGCAGTTGGTATCACTACTCTCACTAAATTCCATGGACCTGAACTTTGCCTTAAAAAAGAGGAGGGTATCTAAGTGTGATGTATACTCTCATCATACATTATTTCAGGCTTTTGACAGTGACATAAAAATTGCTTTGACAGGTTGACAGCAAAGATTCACTTTGCTGATGGTCTATTTAAATATTTAAACTAAAAGATTATCATGGCCTGGATTAAAATATGAACAAAGAATTTTGAGGAAGGGATTTGGGGGCATTTATAAAAGGGAAACAGGATTTAGCAACAGATGCAGTTACAAGAAAAGACTGTTTCCTTTGCTCTTCCTGTTTCCAGCTGGAAATTGCACCTGGAAAGTCTACTTACCATCCTCACCATATTTCATAACTAGAATTTCATTAGATTATCACTAGGTCATTATTAGAATCTCAGGTCCTTAAAAATTCATTTGCCTATTTTCTCAACTCAACTAATCTTAAATGATTGCTACCTCTTTGGGGAACAGACAGATTTGTATGATTCAATGAAATAGTTCATTTCTTGATGCTTCAGGAAAGTGATAACATAGTATTCTTTAAATGGCAGTAGAATATGTACCTGCTATGCTTCAAAAAACCATTGGTTTATTACAATTAAGATCACAATCAAATTTTCATATGTAATTGGCACAGGTAATCAATCCATTAGTTGATCCAATATCAATCCACTGATATTGGAGAAAAAAGCTAGAACTAAGTTGAATGTGATTCAATTTGAAATTGAATAATTCAGTATTAGCAAGCTGAACATAGGTTTATGGTTCTTATTTACTACGCCTGGGAAAGTTTGGTTTTTTAAAAAAGAGTCTCAACTTCATGGAAGAAAATCTTAGAATATACAAAGTATTATTATGATACTACAGGTGACCAATGAAACAGGCTACTCATTCCTAAAGTACCTCACCAATTTTGAATATATCAACACAAATTAATCTAGTATTATTTATTTTGTAGGTAAACATTAAAACTTCTTCTGGAGATTATTATAAAGTAAAATACATATTGTGAATCCAATTTACCAGCCATGTTCTTTGCCTGCGTCTAAACGTCTTTGAACACCAGTAATCAATGCCTTCTTAGTTTCTCTTTAATTTTTTTCCCCAGTATTAATTTCTAATCTGCAGAGCTATAATTTTACTAAGGCAGTAAGTAAATATGATAGCTTTTATTTTTTTGTCTAGTATGTGCTATCACCTCCTTCATGTTTTTATCCTAAGGAAGGAGATAAGTAAATATGGAATCAATGCGTAACTAAAGATGGTATTTCACAAAATCACCAATAGAAGTTATTGACATTCATTGAGTGTATGCTCACCACTTTATCAAAAATTCAACAATCATTTCTTTAACCTATATTGAGCAGCTAGTGTGCCAGACACAGGGGTTAACAGGGAAAAAAAGGCCCAACTGGCAAGATATTCCCAGTCTACTATGAGAGAAGGGTGATGCCTCTCTTTGTGTATTGATACTGATGTACAGTTCATTGTGGTAAAAGACAATCAGTTCTGTATGGAAAACCTAGATTAGCCTAGTCCTAAACTACGTCAGACACTTCCATCCTATAAGATGATGACTGAGCTTTAGGACAGAAATTTTAGAAGTCACTTTCAGACACCTTTCTTCCTTTGACAGGACAGATATCACAAGCTGTAGTAGAGTTGAAATTATCTGCAAAGTAACATTATACAGGAGTTTTTATTACATGTGTAGTCAAGGCTAATGATTACCAACTCAAAACCAAAGAAAACGTTAAAGGATGTATACTGTTGCTAAGTTTTTATTTCACTAAGAAATTGATTAATAAGCGGTCATACTACTTCAGTCTTTAGCATATTTTATATGAAGGCCATAAACTAAATCCCTCTTTACATATTTGCAGTTTTATAGTTTCAAATATCAGAACCATTTCATTTCATTAGACAGCTAATTACTTCTTTATGCAGATCCCACTAAAAGCAGAAAGTTATACTTGGAAAACCTTCTACATTTTCTTGAATACTATTGATAAGGGAAATGGTAAGATCTAGTTCAATATTCTAATCAAGTTGTTACACATGATAAAACACCAGGTAATTATTGCATAACTGTTTTTAGAGCTCTTTATAAAAATCTGATTATTTAGGTGAAAATTCTAACAATATTAAAGTTATTCTCTCCCTAACAGGATTACAAGCTTCTGTAAAACAGAGACTATGTTCTATTCTTTATCCCCCGTTGTAACAAATACAGGGCCAAGAAAAAAGCAGTTAATAACTGTCCTGGGCAACAAGTGAATTGCTACCATTTACTCTGAAGACATCCTGCCTCTCCATAAAGTGTTCAATTCTTAGCAGTCTTGTTTCTCTCATGGTACAGTTCCCCCTGGCTACAACTGATGGGTCCAGAGGAGGATATATAACCCAAACTGTACTTATCAGCATCCTTCTCTAGGACATTAGTTGAGATCGCCAAAAGATCAGGCTCTTTACAGACCTCGGAAATGGTTGTAAATGAATCCAGGCACTCAAGACAGCCACTCGTAGCAGCCCAGTGACTGTGTATTGATTAGTTGATTTTTATCTCAAGAATCAGAAAAAAAGAGAAAATTTATAAATAAAAAGCATTTATTCCAAATGTTCAAAAACTGGCATTTTCTTTCTTTTCCCTCTCATGAATGACTAATTTTAAGAATTAAATTAAAAATCAAAGTAGGTTTATTTTTCCAGTTACAGTCATTCTAGAAAAACATAACCTTTTCTAATATAAATATGGCATTATAAAAAATCCAGATAACATAAAAAGTATATATTATTGAAAAATTTGATAAAACCTGTAACCGTACTATATAGAAATACCATATATATGTTTTTTCCCTAGACACACACACACATATTTTAAACAAAAATGGGACTGTGTACTGCATGGTTTTTGTATAAGTTTTTCCTTTATACTATTAAGAGAACATATTTTTAGGCCAGCAAATGTACATCTTCATTATCG
This sequence comes from Aethalodelphis obliquidens, assembly GCF_003676395.1. NCBI lineage: Eukaryota > Metazoa > Chordata > Mammalia > Artiodactyla > Delphinidae > Aethalodelphis > Aethalodelphis obliquidens. Next base: position 66,103,565 of record NW_020837949.1, on the reverse strand, counting down.
TTTTAATGATAATGCCAAAATTTACATAGCATTATGTGGATAATAGTGTAATTAATTTATCAAACTGATACTGATGAAAGAAATCAAAGATGACACAAACATAGGGAGAGATATACCGTGTTCTTGGATTGGAAGAATCAACATTGTGAAAATGACTATACTACCCAAAGCAATCTACAGATTCAATGCAATCCCTATCAAATTACCAAGGGCATTTTCACAGAATTAGAACAAAAAATTTTACAATTTGTAGGGAAACACAGAAGACCTCGAATAGCCAAAGCAATCTTGAGAAAGAAAAACCGAGCTGGAGGAATCAGGCTCCCTGACTTCAGACTATACTACAAAGCTACAGTAATCAAAACAGTATGGTACTGGCACAAAAAGAGAAATATAGATCAATGGAACAGGATAGAAAGCCCCAAAATAAACCCACACATCTATGGTCAACTAATCTACAACAAAGGAGGCAAGCATACACAATGGAGGAAAGACAGTCTCTTCAATAAATGGTGCTGGGAAAACTGGACAGCTACATGTACAAGTATGAAATTAGAACACTCCCTAACACCATACACAAAAATAAACTCAAAATGGATTAAAGACCTAAACGTAAGGCCAGACACTATAAAACTCTTAGAGGAAAACATAGGCAGAACACTCTGACATAAATTGCAGCAAGATCTTTTTTGATCCACCTCGCATATTTTGAATATTCAAGTAGTTTTCAATATTTTAAAAAGATTTTATTAGAGCAGATTGAGGTTTACAACAAAACTGAGAGGGGGAAAAAAAGATTTCCAATATACTTCCTGCCCGCTCATATGCATAGCATCTCCATTATCAAATCAATCAGTAGAATGGTACATTTTCAGTAGGTTGAACCTTCATTGACCCATCATCATCAACCAAAGTCAACAGCTTACCTTAGTGTTCACTCTTGGTGTTACATATGCTATGGGTTTGGACAATGTATAATGACATATATCCATCATTATAACACTGTACAAAGAATTTTCACTGCCCTAAAAATCCTCTGTGCTCATTCTATGCATCTCTTCCCTCCACTCTGGCAACCACTGATCTTTTTAAGTCTCCATAGCTTTGTCATTTCCATATCATGTTGTTGGAATCACAGTTTAACCTTTTTAGATTGGCTTCTTTCACTTAGCACTATATATTTAAGTTGCCTGCATATCTTTTCATGGCTTGATGGCTCATTTGTTTTTAGCACTGAATAGCATTCCATTGTCTGGATGCATCTCAGTTTATTTATGCATTCACCTGGAAGGCAGGTTTTTGTGTTGACGTAAGTTTTTAACTTTTTTGGGTGGAGTTTTCTTTTAAACTAAGGAATTCTCAAATTAAAGTTGATGAATTCAACTCTTTTACATCAATTTCTACACTTGATTTTAAGAATAGAAGCTGTAACAATTACTGAGAAAATATCGTTGGCCCTCTTAAGTCTCCTTTCTTTGTCAGTCAGAGCAAGGATACAGGAGATGTTCTAAAATTTGCCATATGTGGGTTTAGTTTTATAAAAACTTACATTTGCTACAGCAGATAACTTTAAGCATTGAACCTGTTGATCTTCAAGGTATTTTAAATCCTCTTTTCCTCTTTTGAACTTGTTTTCTAAGCATCTGTGTCATATTTCCTTGAACTCTGAGACCAAATTCTAACTTAGAAAATTGATTTCCATTTGGTTTATTGAGAGACCGGATAGAGATTAGTGAGGGACTGTCAAAGCCTTTTGACTTACAGTGGGTGGAGCCTATCAGAGTATTGTTTCTATGTACTAAACTCTGCTAGGCATTTTAGGAACAGGATGCTCTGATGATATTTGTCTGGAGTGATTTCCTGTTTACTCTGGCACAGTGACATCTGAGTGAGTCAGACTGCAGTGGGGAAACATCACAGGCTGTGTGATCTAACAGCTTCTCCCATTTTCTCATACTCTTGCCAATAGCTAAACTGATGCCATGTTTACCACTCAGAGTTTGAGTTGTGACACACCATGCAAATTGTGGCATCAGATTGGCCATCTGAGCTTCTTCATGTGTATTGCAATGATCTTTTTTATTGCTATATAATCATATTGAGTATGCCAGGGAGTCTGTTCTTTTGTCCACCTGAGTGAGTTGCCTTTCTTTTTGTGGTACTTTTATTATTCTTTTCAGAAAGAATGCTACGATAGACAGTTGGTCAGGTATCATGAAAAAACTAACTTACCTAGTGAAAACTATAACCATTCAGAACAAAATTACCATGTAGGCTGAGAAAAGATGGCTTTGGGGCTTAAGAAAAAATATATTTTATAATGTTTTGAGTTCATAAATTGTTTTTGAATGTAAAAAAGATGAAACTGTAGGAATATGTATATTGATGAAAGCTATATGAATATATATTATTTTCAGCTACTTCATAGAATTTTGTAAGAAGGAAGATAGATGACTATTTATTAGCTATGATTTTAGACAAGCTCCTACTCACATCACCAACATTTTTTGTTTGTGTTTTTGTTTTTTGGCCAAGCTGCAGGGCATGCGGGATCCCAGTTCCCCAACCAGGGATCGACACCCCCTGCAGTGGAAGCATGGAGTCTTAACCACTGGACTGCCAGGGAAGTCCCTCATCACCAACCTTTTAAAAGCTTGTATCCCCAATATTAAAGATAACAAATTCTGTGATCAGATTTTTAAAACATTGGGTACAATCTGGTCCCTATGCTAAAGTTCAAGTGCTGCAAAGACACATAAGACCCTAAGTCTTATTAGTACTGATAATTTACTCTCCAGAGTAAACCAGATTAATATATCCTTTTACGAGGGCACATTTTAATAGAAAGCAAATACAGAGAGACCATGAGGACCCTGAGTGCCTATTAAGAAGAGAAAGGCTTCCAATAAAAAATGGGATTTGAAGAGAAGGAGAAAAATGAAAGAAAGGGATTTTTTAAAAAGTACTTACTTTATTTAAGCTTTCTCCAGAAAGACTCTGAGAAAAAGATTCATGTGCAAGTAGTTGATTTGGAAGGAAATAATTTTAGAGGCTCCAGAAAGAAAATAAGGAGTAAAAAAGGAAAGAGAAGGTATCTAAGACAGGAGAGCCAGAGACTACAGCTTCCTTGAAGGTACTGTGAGAAGTAATCACAAATAATAGTAGTGAAGAATGGTGGGAGTGAAACAGGAAGGAGGAAGAAACACAAGAATTTATTATTAAGGTGGATGGATGACTGGGCTCAATATCTCAGGACCTTCTAAGGAGTCTTCTTAGATGCATCTCACAACTGTCCCTCTGTCTACGTGAGAAAACGAAGAAGCATCGATCCATTTACATAACACAGAGTGTGGCGGGAAAATAAATCTCTTCTGTAGTGAAATGGACCTGGGTTTATAGCTCGGTACTGCCTGCTTACTAGCTATACAGAATAGTTATAAAACCTTCCTGAGAGTTTTAACTTACATATTTAAAATAAGGGATAACAATACCTATTTTTTTTCTGGTAAAACCCAGATAGCTACTTCAGAGTTTTCCAACAATGGAAGATTCTTCCAAATGTAGATCTCAAATTATGTTTCCCTAAAAATAACAAAGAGGAAAATCTTCTACTTTGAGATTCAGACTTTTTTCTTGTGACACAAAACTTGAATTCGATGACTGAACAGAGCTATTAACTTTATTACTGGTTTAACCTTATATTGTTTTGATGGAAGCAGGAATGTAGAAGAAAGCATTGAAAAAATGATACTAATTATATTTCATTAATTGTAATAGTACGAACTGGATTTATGAACCTTTTAACATCTTCTCCATGTATATCGACTGGTAAATATAAACTTCAATAGTATTTCATTAATTATTTAAATATATTTGAATGACTTAATTTTAGAAAGCCAAATATAGTATTAAATATAGATAAATTAATATATCTATAAATTCTATAAAGGAAATATAGCTAAGAGGCCAAGGCATTTTGAGACTGGCTTTACAATAAGCTCTCCATCTATTCGTGATGACTGTATACAAGATAAATAAAACCATGTAACTTTTCAGCAGGCTCTACAGAGCCTATGAATCATTATGAGTCACTTAGGAGTTTGTGAAATGCTTTCCCTCATTTTTGCCACTTTCTGGTAAGACAGAACATAAATCTGGCCCAAACTATAACGTAATACAGACTTGATATATATTCCTAAAAAGTCAGACATCAATTTTGATAGTTAAACAACACAGATATTTAATTACTAAATTATAATAAAACAAACTGTCAACAACAGAGTTCTTTAAATTCCTCATTCTCTTAGTCTGCTCCTTTTAAATATGAAGGATTTCACTTATGTGCAAATAGATGTTCATCCATTTTATAAAAACTTACTAGCAAAGGAGAGAGAGTGAGATCAAAATTCTGTGAGTGTTAAGTCTTAGATGGTAGTTATTGCCTTTTCTGCATGTCACACTAGGGAGGAAAAGTCCACTCCCAAAGGGCACATCACCTTCACTCCACTGTCTCACTCATTGGGGAGATTTTGTAATATCACAAAGACCTTTGCTCCAGGGTAAAGCAGCTGTTCTGGGTGCTTGCCAGCTGAATGATGGTCTAACAAAATCTGTCAGCAGAGGAAACACACCACATCCTCATACTCACATTGTGGCTGCTTTCTCTTTCCCCTTTCAGCATACCCCTTGGGACACTGCCTTATACAGAAGGCCAAACGAGGGTGACATACATGTGAACATATGGCACTGCCTTCCGGGGGTAATGTACATGGAAGCATATGGTGCTGCCCTGTTACTCGTCAGCAAACACAGGAAGAACTATGCCATAGTTACCTTGTTGACTTTCCATATGCTTCTGAATTGTCCCTGCAAGTGGATAATTTGCCCTCATTTTCCTCCAAAATTCTTTCTAGATATAAAGGAATGTTTCAGCTATGTAAAATCCAGTAAGTAGTCATCTAAATATATATGTTTCTAAAGAAGTAGATAACTATAATTATATATAGTCATATATACACATATATTTGATCATGTATATGTGTGTGGAGATATACATACACACATATGTGATATGTATTGTGTGCATACACACAAGCCTAGAAGAAAAAAATACCATTTAATTTTTTTTGTATTTCATTTTTAAGCATTTTATTCTGACATACACTAAAAAATAATTTTCAGTTTGCTGCTCTTTTTCAGTTTTTTACATCCAGGTATTTTCATTCTATCTGACTAATTTACTCATGCTGTATTCTTTTGATTTTAACGTAGAACCAGTTCTTCTAAGAAGCCTGATATCCTAAATTTAGAATAGATGACTCTTCTAGGGACTGCTGTAAGTCTCGGTTCTTTCTCACCACTGCACTCATCATTGCCTAAACATTTGACACTATTAACCACAGTGCACAACCATCATGGGGAAAAGACCATGTCTATCTTTTTGCATCATAGTGCTTCTCTCATGACTACCATGGGTCCAAACGAGATAGGTTATCAAAAAATACTCGGTGATTGCATGAAGGAATATATTCATATAGGTTAGAGATTATAAAGACCTGAACAAAGACAAGAGTAATAAAGATATGACATTTTGTAGAAAGCTTAGTGTCTAGTAACTGTTTGGATATGGGGATTAATCAAAAAGGCAGAATCAAAAAGGAATCTGAGTTTTCTAGCTTATGATGATGAAAGTAAATACAGAGAACTGTATTTTCCTTGTGGGGGTGGAGAGAGAAGAGAGGCCAAAGTTTCCCCTTTCTGCTGCCTCCAGTGACCAAACGTGCTCAATTTCTTCTTTTCCAGTATTTGGGATAAGTGCTACCATGTTATTATAAGAAAAAAAATTTTGTGTCCCATCTCCCCATTTCCCACTGGGTTGATGATCTGTGGTCCCTAGTTGACATGATCCAATCTCAAGGCTATACCAATCCATCATCTGATGTTGACAAACCAAGTGTAACATCAACACCCTAAAGACTACACAGAGTTGAGGCTCTCCACTGATGCATGCTTTTCTGTCTGTAGAGGGTAGTGTTGTTCTTACAACTTCATGGAGCTGTCCTAGAGCATTACTCAGTACAACATCATTTTGGCTGCCAAGGAGCTCTCTTCTTTTGTTGCTGCTTTGACTCTGCTTTTTTTTTTTTTTTTTTTACAGGCCATTTATTATTTGTTGAGTTCTCAGAAAAACTTTTCAGGTCAGGAGACAATATGATGATATATTCAAAATACTGAAGGAAAAAACACTGTCAACCAAGAATACTATACCTGACAAAACTGCCTTTCAGAAATGAAGGAGAGATAAAGACTTTCTCAAATTAAGCAAAAGCTGAGAGAGTTTATCATCACCAGACCTGCCTTACAAAAAATGCTAAAGAGATTTCTTCAAGTGGAAACAAAAAGATGGTAATTAATACTGTAAAAGCATCTGAAGGTTGGTATAAAACATACTGGTAATGGTAAATATGTCAAAGTTAAATTCTCTAATATTGTACTGGTGCTGTATAACTTATCTACAATTCTAGGTTAAAAGATAGAGAACAAATGAATTAAAAGTAACCATAACCATATAAAAATGGTTCATTGTTGGATACACAGTATAAAAAATATGTAATTTGTGATATCAATAACCTAAAATATGAAGGAAGAGAAATAAAAATGTAAAGTTTAAAAATGCTATAGAACTTAATGCTATTGAAGTAAAAGAGGGTGCTATAAATATAACATATTTTACATAAGCCTTTGGTAACAAAGGAAAAACCTGTAATAGAGAAGTCAAAGCCTGCAAATACAAAAGGTCATAAAATCACAGAGGAAGGCAGAAGATGAGAAGCAAGGAACAATGAACCTACAAAATAATCAGAAACAATTAAAATGACAATAGCAAATCCTTAATTATCAGTAATTACTTTAAATGTACATTGATTAAATTCTCCAATCAAAAGACACAGAATGTCTGAATGGATTATAAAAAAAAAAAAACATGATCCAATGATATGCTGCCTACAAGATAATCACTTTAGCTTTAAAGACACACATGGACTGAGAAGGAAGGGGTGGAAAAAGATTATTCTAAGAAAAGAAAAGGAAGCAGTAGTAGCTACACTTATATCATACAAAATAGTCTTTAAACTAAAATTGCTCAAAAAAGAAAAAAAGTCACTATATAATGATAGAGGGCTCAATCAATAAAGAAGATATTAACAACTGTAAATGCACCCAACATTGGAGCAACTAAATAGGTAAAGCAAATACAAATAAAACCAAAAGAGAAAATATATACCAGTGCAATAATAGTTGAAGACTTAATTCACTCTTAACCATGGATATATCATCCAGACAATAAGGAAACGTCAAATTTGAACAATATAAAACAAATTAACCTAATAGACATAAAAAAATAAGTGATAAACTAACAAAAAAGAAACAGACTCATAGAAACAGAGAACAAACTAGTGGTTACCAGTGGGAAGAAGGGTGGGGAGAATGGCAAGATATGGGAAAGGGATTAGAGGTACAAACTACTAGGTATAAAATAAGATACAAGGATGCAATGTACAGCACAGGGAATGGAGCCCATATTTTACGATAACTATAAATTGAGTATAATCTATAAAATATTGAATCAGTATGCTGTATACCTAAAACTAATACATTGTAAATAAAATATACTTCAATTAAAAAAAAAGAAAGATCTTAAATAAACTAACTTTACACCTAAAGGAACTAGAAAAAGAAAAAGAAACTAAGCCCAAAGTTAACAGAAGAGATAACATAATAAAGATTAGAGCAGAAATAAATTAGAGAATAGGAAAACAATATAAAAGATTCACAAAACTAAGACTTGGTTTTCTGAAAAGATGAACAAAATTGACAGACCTTTAGACAGACTAACCAAAAAAAGAAAGAAGACTAAAATCAGTAAACTTGTAAATTAAAGAGGAGACATTACAACTGATACCACAGAAATACAAAGGATCAAAAGAGACTACTATAAACAACTATATGCCAACAAACTGGACAATCTAGAAGAAACAAATTCCTAGCAACATAACATACCACGGATGAATCAGAGAGAAATAGAGAATCTATGCAGAGCAGTAATGAGTAAGGAGATTGAATCAGTAATCAGAATCCTCCCAATGAAAAAGAGCTCAGGATTGGAAGTTTTCAGTGGTGAATTCTGCCAAGTGTTTAGAGAATTAACACAAATACTTCTCAAACTCTTTCAAAAACTGAAGAGGAGGGATCACTCCCAAACTTATTTTATGAGGCCAACATTACCCTGATACCAAAGCCAGATAAGGATACTACAGGAAAACTACAGGCCAATATCCCTGATGCATATAGATACAAAAACTCTCAAGAAAATAGAAGCAAACTGAATTCTCCAGTACACTGAAATGATAACATTAAATTTATTCCTAGATATTTTACTCATCTTGTTGCAATTGAAAAATGGGATGGTTTCCTTAATTTCTCTTTCTGCTAGTTTGTTGTCAGTGTATAGAAATGAAAGAGGTTTTTGTATATTGATTTTGTACCCTGCAATTTTACTGTATTCATTTATTATCTCTAAGAGTTTTGGAGTGGAATCTTTAGGGTTTTTTATATATAATATTGTGTACATTAAAAGCATCCCTGGGATACAAGAATGGTTCAACATATGCAAATCAATAAACATATCACAGTAAGAGAATGAAAGACATCATATGATCATCTCAACAGATGCAGAAAAAGCATTTGAAAAATTTAACATCATGATATAACATTTATGATAAAAACTCTGAACAAATTGGGTGTATAGGAATGTGCCTCAACATAAACAAAGACCATCTATGATAAGCCCACAGCTGACATCATACTAAACTGTAAAATATTGAAAGATTTCCCTCAAAGAAAAGGAGCTGGACGAGGGCATCCACTCTTGCCACTCCTGTTCAACGTAGTACTGAAAATCCTAGCCAGAGCAATCAGGTGAGAAGGTAAAGTAAAAGCCATCAGTATTGGAAAGAAGAAGTAAAATTTTCTCCATTTACAGCTGTTACACTTTTATGTATAGAAGATCCCAAAGACTCCACCAAAAAGCTGTTAGATCTAATCAACAAATTCTGTAAAGTTGCACAATAAAAAAAAAAATCAGCATGCAAAGAGACTGACATCAGCATCAAGGCAGTGTGAGATGCTTCCTCTACCTCCCCCTTTCAAACAACTACTAGTAAAACAGCCATAACCTAAGAAAAGTTCCTCTGTCAAACACACCAGGATGCTGCAGAAATCCACACCTGTACATCAGAAGGTGGGTGTATTGGAATACATAAAGGAGGCCAAACTGGGGGACAGCAGAGGTGGTGCCCATGATCTTGGCCTCCTGTCTGTGGTACCTGAGCCTGTACCCCCAGATAACCTAGTAGCAGCAGGGAAGGAAGTGCACACAGCTCTGGTCTCTTAACCACAGTGGTGCCTGCAGCCTCAGGAAACCAGGCAGCAGTAGCAGCAGGGCCCGCAACTCTGGCCACCCCGGCCTGTGGTGACACCTGCAAATCTAATAACCCTGGATGCAACAGAAATGCCTGTGACCTTAGCTCCACCCTGCACTGCCTATCGTGGTGGTTGTGTCTGTGATTCAGGCAACACTGGAAGGTGTTGCCATCTTGGTGCTCCTGACAATGATGCCAGCAACACTGGCAACAGCAAATCACAGTGACCCCAGAGGTTCAAGCAGGGACAATGAGAGCTAGCATCACCTACTGCAAAACAAAAGAAAGGCCTCTAATTACTAACTGGTTATATTGTCAGAAGAAAGTAAAAAACAAACAAACAAAAAAAAGCTAAATAAGAAAGATGTTCACTACTTCAAATGAGCCAGTAGAGGAATGACACACCAAGAACCATGAAAAACAATGATAACATGGTGTCACAAAAAGAAAATGGCAATTCTCCAGAAACCAAACTTAAAGTCATGGAAGATTATGATCTAACTGATAGAGAATTCAAAATAGCTGTCATGAAGGAATTCAGTGAGCTATAAGAAAACTCAAGAAAGGCAGTTCAATGTGCTCAGGATTAAAATTAATGAGCAGAAAGAATACTTTACCAAGGAGATTAAAACTCTAAAAAAATACAAACAAATTCTGGAGCTGAAGAACTCAATAAATGAAATGAAGAATACACTGGAAAACGTTGGAAACAGAGCAGACCAAATGGAAGAGAGAATTAGTGAGCTCTAAGATATAAATCTAGAAATGATTCAGATAAAAGAGAGAGAACTAAAAATTTTTTAAAAGTGAATGTATAAGAACTCTTCAATTCCATTAGGAAAGGCAATATAAGGACAATGGGTATCCCAGAAGGAGAAGAGAAGGAAAAAGGAGCAGAGAGTTTATTTCAAGAAATGATAGCTGAGAACTTCCCAGGGGAAGGAATTGGATACACAATTCAACAAAGCTAAGAGAACAGCTAATTATCTCAACATAAAATACCTTCTCCAAGATATATTATGTGTCCAAAAAATTTTAGGGGCTTCCCTGGTGGCGCAGTGGTTAAGAATCCTCCTGCCAATGTAGGGGACACGGGCTTGAGCCCTGGTCCAGGAAGATCCCACATGCTGTGGAGCAACTAAGCCTGTGAGCCACAACTACTGAAGCCCAGGCACTTAGAGCCCGTGCTCAAATAACCCAATTAAAAAATGGATAGAAGTGAATAGACATTTCTCCAAAGAAGACATACAGATGGCCAAAAAGCACATGAAAACATGCTTAACATCACTAATTATTAGAGAAATGCAAATCAAAATGACAATGAGGTATCACTTCACACTGGTCAGAATGGCTAACATCAAAAAATCTTCAAACAATAAATGCTGGAGAGGGTGTGGAGAAAAGGGAACCCTCCTACACTGTTGGTGGGAATGTAAATTGGTGCAGCCACTATGGAGGACACTATGGAGGTTCCTTAAAAAAATAAAAATAGAGCTACCATATGATCCAGCAATCCCACTCCTGGGCATATATCTGGAGAAAAACATGATTCAAAAGGATATATGCACCCCAGTGTTCACTGAAGTGTTGTTTACAATGGCCAAGACATGGAAGCAACCTAATTGTCCATCGACAGACGAATGAATAAAGAAGATGTGGTACATATATACAATGGAATATTACTCAGCCATTAAAAAGAATGAAATAATGCCATCTGTAACAACATGGATGGAACTGGAGATTATCATACTAAGTCAAGTAAGTCAGATGGAGAAAGAAAAATATCATATGATATCACTCATATGCAGAATCTAATTTTAAAAAGTTATACAAATGGGACTTCCCTAGTGGGGCAGTGGTTAAGAATTCGCCTGCCAATGCAGGGGACATGGGTTTGACCCTGGTCCGGGAAGATCCCACATGCCGCGGAGCAACTAAGCCCATGCACCACAACTGTTGAAGCCTGCTCACTTAGAGCCTGTGCTCCGCAACAAGAGAAGCCACCGCAATGAGAAGCCCGAGCACCCCAGCAAAGAGTAGCCCCTGCTCACTGTAGCTAGAGAAAGCCCATGCTCAGCAATGAACACCCAACGCAGCCAAAAATAAATAATTTTATCCAAAAAATTTTTGTTTTAAAGGCAGGCCGAGGAAAAAAAGACAGTAACCTGCAAAGGAACTCCCATTAGGCTATCAGCAGGTTTCTCAGGAGAAACTCTGTAGGTTAGGAGAGAGTAAAATGACATACTCAAAACATTGAAAGATAAAAAATGTCAGCCAAGACAGTAATCAAAAATATTCCAAAAACTGAAGTTCAGGACCAGAAAACTTCACAGGTGAATTCTACCAAACATTCAAATAAGATTTAGTACCTACCCTTCTCAGACCCTTCTGAAAACTGAAGAGGAAGGAATCGTTCCTAACTCATTTTACAAGGCCAACATTACCATGATACCAAAACCAGACAATGAAAGCACACAAAAAAGAAATTACAGGCCAATATCTCTGATGAAAATAGATACAAAAATCTGCAACAAAATTTTAGCAGACCAAATATAACAATACATTATAAGCACCATAAATCATGATCAAGTGGGATTAATCCAGGGATGCAAGTATGGTTCATTGTCTGAAAATCAACATAATACACCACCTTAAGAAGATAATAGATAAAAATCATATAATCATCTCAAAAGATGCAGAAAAAGCATTTGACAAGATTCAATACACATTTATGACAAAAACTTTCAATGAAATGTATATAGAGGGAATATAATGGCCATATATGACAAACCCACAGCTAACATTATACTCAACAGTGAAAAAAAGAAAGTATCCCTCTAAGATCAGGAGCAAGACAAGGATGCCCACTCTCACCACTCTTATTCAACATAGTATTGGAAGTCCTAGCCAGAGCAATTAGGCAAGAAAAACATAAAAGGCATCCAAATTGGAAAGGAAGAAATACAACTGTCACGATATGTGCATGACATGATATTATACATAGAAAATCCTAAAGACTTTACTCAAAACTCTTAGAAATAATAAGTGAATACAGTAAAGTTTCAGGGTAAAAAATTGATATACAAAAATCTTTTGCATTTCTATACACTAACAACAAAAGCAGAAAGAGAAATTAAGAAAACCATCCCATTTTCAATTGGAACAAAGTGAATAAACTACCTAGGAATACATTTAATGAAAGAGGTGAATAGCCTGTATACTGAAAGTTATAAGACATTGTTGAAAGAAACTGAAGAAGACACAAAGAAACAGAAAGATGTTTCATTCTTATTGATTATAAAAACTAACATTGTTAAAAAGTACATATTACCTAAAACAATCCACAGATGTAATGCAATCCCTCTCAAAATGCCAAAGACATTTTCCACAGAAATAGAACAAATAATTCTAAAATTTTTATGGAACCACAAAGGAATCCTGAAATAAAACCAGGAATCCAGAAGTAAAAGGAATCCAGAAATAAAATCCTGAAATAGAAGGATAGCCAAAGCAATCCTGAAATAAAAGAACACTACCTGATTTCAACTTATACCACAAAGCTATAGTAATCAAAACAACAAGTTATTGGCAGAAAAACAGACACACAGATCAATGGAACAGAATGGAGAACCCAGAAATAAACCCACACATATATGGACAATTAATTTATGCCCCAAAGCAAAGAACATATAATGTGGAAAGGACAGTATTTTCAATAAATGGTGTTGGGAAAACTGGACAGCCCTGTCTTACACCTCTCACAAAAACTAACTTGAAATGGATTAAAGACTTAAAACTCCTAGAAGAAAATGTTCCTTGACATGGGTCTTAGAAATGATTCTTGGATATGACACCAAAAGCAAAAGCAACAAAATCAAAAACAAAAATGTGGGTTGGGTCAAACTAAAAAGCTTCTTTACAGGAATAAAGTCAACAAAATGAAAAGACAAGCAGTGAAATAGGAGAAATTATTTGCAAACCACATATCAGATAAGGGGTTAATATCCAAAATATAAAACAAACTCATGTAATTCAATATCAGAAAACCACACAATCCAATTAAAAATGTTTAGAGGAACTGAATATTTTTCCAAAGAAAACATTCAAATGGGCAACAGATACATGTAAAGATGTTCAACATCACTAATCATCAGGGAAAAGCAAACCAAAAGCGCAATGAGATATCGCCTCACAACCTTTAGAATTGCTATCACTAAAAAGATAAGAAATAACAAATGCTGGTGAGGTTGTGGAGAAAAGGGAACCCTTGTGCACCGTTAGTGGGTATGTATATTGGTACAGCCTCTATGGAAATATGATGTATGGAGGTTTCTCAAAAAATTAAAAATGGAACTACCATATGATCCAGAAGTTCCACTTGTGAGTATATATCTGAAGGAAACAAAATCAATACACCAAAGAGGTATCTGCACTTTCATTTTCATTCTGGCATTATTTACAATAGCCAAGACATGGAAACAACCTAAATGTCCATCGCTGGACGCATAAAGAAAGAAGATCTCATACACACAGACACACACAAATACTAGTTAGCCATAAAAAAATAAGGAAATCCTGCCATTTGCAAGGACAAGGATGGACCTTAAGGGCATTATGCTATGCTAAGTTAGGCACAAACCAAACTCAGAAACAGAGATAAAATTTGTGGCCACCAGAGGGAGTGGGGGTGATGGGGGGCCGGGGGGGGGGATTCAGTGAAGGTGGTTAAAAGGTACATAATATAATAAATAAGTTCTAAGCTTGTAATGTACAACATGATGACTATAGCTAACAATACTCTTTTGGACATTTGAAGGCAATGCTATGAGAGTAGATCTGAAAAATTCTCATAATAAGATAAAAAATTTTTGTAACTGTGTGAGGTGATGGATGTTAGCTAAACTTACTGTGGTAATCAATTCACTGTATATACAGATATCAAATCACTACGTTATAGAACTTGAACTTATACAATGTTATGTCAGTTATATCTCAATAAACCTGGAAAAAATTTTTAAGAAGAAATCTTTATCTTTTATTAAATCATTTAGATCCTTTGAACTTAATGTAATTACTGGTATACCTGGGTTAAAACTACCATCTTGCTATTATTTACTTTTGGAACCATATGGTCTTTTTTACTTTTCATGTTTGTCTTTGTCTGTTAGATGAGTTATTTTTTTAAATGATATACAACTTCACTTTTAATACAGGGACATTACTATAGCATACTTCCTTTTCCTTCTTCCTATACTTAGTGCTATTGCTGTCATACATTTTATTTCTTCGTATTTATGAACCCAACAAGACGTTGTCATACTTTTAAATAAACTTTTAATTTTAGAACAGTTTTAGATTTACAAAAGTATTGGGATGATAGAGTTCCCATATAACTCAAATCTAATTACCCTGTTATTAATATATTAGCATGGTACTTTTGTCACAATGTGCTTTAAATGGGATGTTTCTAATATTTTTATCATAATTAGAAAGAGGTAATATGTTTTGGGGAAAAGTCCCCAGAGACAAAGTGTCATTCTTATTACATAATATCAAGAGTTCATAGCATCAATATAACTTACTTCTGTTGATGCTGACCTTGATTGCCATACTTGAGATGTGTTTTTCAGGTGTCTCCACTGTAAAGCTACCTTTTTTCCTTCCTCTCCATACTGTGCTCTTTAGAAGGAAAACACTATGCGCAACCCAAACTTCAGCAGTGGGGAATTATGCTTCACCTCCTTGAAGGTGATTATATGAAATTCTTCTGCTGGAAAATTTGCCTCACCCATATACTTGTTCTACATTTACTATTTATCCAATAATTTATATCAGTACAGACTTATAGATATTTCATACTTTGGGCTATAATCTAATACTACTTTATATATTTTGTTGATAAATGGTTCCACTTTTGACCACTCATAGCTCTTTCAGTTGGCTCCTGTATCCCTTTGATACATCCCCATAATTGTGGTTCTGATTTTTTTATTTTTTAGCACTTTCTTATTTTCTGGCTTATGTTGCATATTTCCTATCCTAATCCTAGAATCAGTTATTTTTCTAGTAAGTTCTACGTTTTTAAATTGGAGAATAGCAATAGAAATTAAAATCTGGGCACTAGGTGTGCTTCTTGCTACTGGGTGTCATTGCTTCTAGGTCCTTTCAGCTGACAGATGAGGGAGATATGTATTCATATATATACTAACCCACATAAATGCACGTGTTAATTGTCCCTCGTATTCAACTAAGTCCCTTGATATTGGATGATGAAAATTTAAATGACACATAACTAACTCTGGGAATTGGTTGCCTAAGACTCATCAGTAATTGTTCTTTCCACAGAAATTGTTTGATCAATTAACATCATGGAATTTTACCCTACGCTTGTTCATTTTGGTATTTGATTAAAAATTTAATGAGGCCCCATAAAGGTTTCTAGAACTTTTCTCTGTTTAGTTGTGCTCTCTTTGGTATTCCACTCTTAAAATTCTAGTCCCAAAATCTAGCCCACCCTGTCCAAATTACAGTATGTTTCCTGAACTACTCAAGAGTGTTCTTCTCTGATTGGGTTCCAATCTTTAAGCAGGAGTTTAGGAATTGCCACCATGCATAAAGCCGGGGTGAGCATATGGCTTGCATCATTTGTTTACCTTTTCTTAGCGATCATACACTATGCTGCCCTTTGTACACTCTGAAGTGTTGAAAACTTTTTATAGCTTTCTAGATGTTTATGGCAGGAAACTTGTTATCCCTCATTACCTGGGAGTAAGGTTTTGACTTTTTAAAAACTGCTTCCTCAAAAGAATAGATCAATTAGAATTTTTAATGAACTTTTCCAAACTAGCATTATTGAAATATCATAATGATTCTTGAGATTTAGTAGATGTTTCACAATGGGAACTTTGACCAAGTACATTTGGGAAACCCTGGATTAAGCCAGATTTTAAAATTCCTTTCTAATTAATTCTTTTTAGGTTAAATCTCCAAAGTGAGTTTGCAGAATGCATTATTTTCACACCTATTTAACCGGGGAACACTATCTATATAATGGGAAATCTCATGGTATCAGTATTTAGCAGACATAAGATGGGTAACCATGTTCCACTGCATGGTGAGTCAAAGAGTAAGTTCCCTCAGATTACAAAGATGTGATTTCAGTAATGAAAATTAATTTTAAGAGAATATTTACTAAAAGCTCTTTAAAATTTTATTGCTGTTCCTGCAAGGAAATTTTTAGTAATCAATTGTGTTTTATTGCCTTGTTTTTTTTCCATTGTACATGCCACTTTTCATGTACCAATGTCATAGATTTCTGTATTATTTTTTCCCCTTCTTTCACCTTCTCTAATTTATTTTTCTAACTTGGATAGGCAAACCCATTCATTTTTCTGAACTCTGTCTTCATCTCTCTGCAAAACTGAAGACCCTATTTTGATTAAGCCTGCTGCTTTGACTGTTTTCTTTCTCTTTTCATTCTCCTTTGTGTTGAGCAATTAGACTCCACATGCTTTTTTTTGACCCTAAGATGGTATCTTTCACTTGATGTATTCAAGTATCAAGCAACTTAAATACTACTTAGATATACATTTATCACAGGGATTTGACAGCTCACTATCTCCTCAGTGGCCTTTCCATACTCTCAGATACAAGACTCTGTGAAAGTACTATATCTACCAGAATACTCTTTCACATTTATATTCATTTATTCTTGGCCCTAGAGCTAACTTAGTTGACTCCAAATGGCTTAGTATCTCTTTAACATACAACTATATCCTTTTAGATAGGCACTTCATTTCCAAATAATACTTAAATGGTTTTTATCCTTGGCCTGCTGACTGGTATAACTGCAAAAAACAGCCAGAGAATATCACAATTTTCTCTGGCAAGTTCTTTTGAAATAAATGACCAAGTGGCTGCATATCTAAAAGCTCACAGAGTATTCTTTTGTTGCTCATGCCTGAATAACTATTCAACACATCTATTCCCAAGGTCTTTATAATCATGGTTCCAAAAAATGCACATGTAGTTTTACTGACTTGGCCTTTGAATTTGATTCTTACAATGGAATTGCTCTTTACTGGATTGTCCCTGAGCTCAATTACAAACAATTTTGAGTTTATTTTGGGCACACCTGGGTTCCCCAATTCTCATTCTAGTTCTCCTACTGTGAAGTACAGCCTTCTCTCTCTCTCTGTCCACTTTATGTTCTTCATTATCCATATAATCTCCTCTCTGGAAAGTAGCCCTCCTGCCATTCATAAAAAAAGGATAGGTAATTCAATGTGTTCGACATATTGGGGGCTCTTGAATTTAAAGCAATGTTATATAATAGTGGTTCTAGTCATACAATAAATGGTTTTGTTCTATGCCATAGGAGTTGTAGTTCAAGTGGAATCAGTGGTAGAAAAGGTGTGGCAAAGGTGGGGCTGCTGACCACCCTGATAAACACATCAGCTCCTGAGCAAACCTATCTCTGATTCCAAGTAGTTTGGTGCTCTACTTGCCTAAAAAGGCTGAGAAGATATCTCTTTTTCCATTCCATGGCTCTCTTTCTATTCACTGTGATAATGCCAAAATTCTAGTGAGAACACTTTATTACATAAGAAATAAGCTATTGTTGTTAAGAGCACAGATTCTGGAATCAGCTGACCTGAGTTTCTTCTGTGACTTTACTCTTCAACAGATGCATATTCTTTGGCAACATATTTAACTCTTCTAAGTTGCAGTTTCCTCACCCAAAAAATGGATAAATTACTTGAAATGTCCCATAGAGTTCTCTCAAAATTTAATGTGATAATTTACATAAAGCAGTTATCATGAAACCTCACAATATATGCTTAACACATCATAGTTATTATTCTCATTCTTTCTTATTCATATATTGATGGTAATAATCTCTTCTACTTTGTTTTGAAAAATGAATTCGAAGTCTTCAACACTGGGTAGGCTTTGACTAATTCCCATCAATAGGAGAAATCAGAGCTAAATTCTTGCCCTGTGTATTTTCTTCTTCACACTATGATGTTATCAGTTCTATTATTGATAACACCTAAATCTGTGCTCAGCCTTACTGTAAAATGGACTAGTCACAATATGGATGTGATGTCAATGGAACCATGGAATCTCATTCCAAAAATATTTTTGTCTCCCAACCAGAAACTTGATGTCTGAAAGACCACACTAATAGATGCACAGATTTATAAAAGTTTCAGGTTGTAAGAAATGTCCAAATCCTTAAGGGATTTCAACTCTAGAGGGAAGAAGAGACTTGGTTAAGTGATATAACTAGTTAGTGTCTGTGTGTGACTAGAAAACAGATGTCATGAATCTAGTTCAGCATCATTTTTGGCATGCTATTCTTTTGCTCAAGGCTTATCAATGTATGTTTCTTGGGTGTTGGAAAAGAGGGCATTTCATTGTAATTCATTCTTTCCCTGTTGGAGGGAAGCCAGGAACCAGTGAGGGATGCCAAAATCTAAGACTTAAACAATTTAGAATACTAATAACAAAGAGAGTCAATCTTACAATTTGCCTAAACCCTCTCCTATTCGTGTTCTTCTTTTTTCTTACTTCTTGTTTCTTGGCACTCTTTTGCTCCCTCCATCTTGCCTACACTTTGCTCCTCAAACATGTATCCCTTTTCATGACATAATAATTTATTGCCGTATGACCTTTTGTTTTGGTCTTGATATATTTTTCCTTAATCATTTCCCCATTCCCCACTCCTTTCATGAAAGTAGCTATATCTTTTGTTTCTTTGATTGAGGCTCTTAGGGTGGGATGGGACTTGGTGTGCTTTGTTTGTGTTTATGTATGTGGACGTATGGAAATGGGAGGAAACTGTTCTACCGAGACCTTCAGGAAATTTTGCCTACAGGGAGCTAATCTTCCTATTTATTTTCAAAGAATAAGTTCAGTGAAGGAACTATTCAAAGGAAAGGGGGTAGAAAAAGTGAATGACACCCCATACTATTTTATCTTAATTGTTCATGTTGGGTAATTTCTATTGTCCTTTCTGTAAGTTTACCAATCCTTTCCTCTATTCTCTTTATTCTGCTATTTAGGTCATCCATTGGGTTTCTTGTTTTGTGTGTGTGTGTTTATCAATGCTAAAATTTCTGTTTAGAGTTCTTCTTTACATCTCCAATTTCTTCGCTGAAACTTTCCATCCCTCAGTTGTTCTGTGGATGTTTGATTGCTCGTTAATGTATTTTTATGATGGCTGTATAAAAATCTTTGTCAGATAATTCCAAAAATCTGTGTCATCATGACATTAGTATATATTATTGTCTTTTCTTACTCAAGTTATGATTTTCCTGATTCTTGGTATGATAACTGATTTTTGATTGTATCATGGGGGCATTTTGATTATCTTGTTGTGAGAATTTGGGTCTTCTGTTTATGATGCTTCTGACACTACACCATGAAAGAAGGGAGGCACCACGTCATTACTGCTAGATAGGAGTGGAAATTCAGGTTTCCCACTTGTCCTCTGTTGATACCATGTGGGGAATGAGGCACTTCATTACTACTTCTCACATGGCTCCCCTGGCAAGGGGGATCTCATTACTGCCGGACAGAGATAAAAGATCTATCTTTCCACTTCGCCTACTCTGACACCATTTTTTTCGGGAAAAAACAAAAGGTCCATCACCACATTTGAGGAAAGTTAGAAGTCTAGGATTTCAATTTCTCCTTTGCTGGCAGACATGGGGTTGGGGGCTAGTTTTTTCTATGGTGTTGCCCAGAGTAGGGTAGTATTTGTCAAAAAGTATTCTATCTTGCTAAGCTGCCTCTTTCCTGGTTCTTTGGCTAGAAGATCAGGCTTTAGTGGGTCTCGTTTTTTGGTTTTCTCTGTTAGTGTTTCTGAATTACCAGCCTCTTGAACACCCAGTTCAGATTATATATGGTCAAAAAGAAAATCTAGAGAACTACTATGTCATTCCCTGGGTCCCAAGTTCCCTAGCCAGTCTTCTGCCTTCTCTCCAATTTTCAGACTCTTCGTATGTTTGTTTGTTTTATGTATGATATCCAGGGCTTCTAGCTCTCCTTAACTAAAGGCGGAATAGGGAGAAGTGTATTTACTGCATCTTGTCTGGAACTGGAGTTCCCCCTGCCTATTTTTGTGCAATGTATAAATTAACAATTGCTTTTTACATTTCAAAATACTTTTTAAAAATCAAAAGGAGAACAATACTTTATGATATAGAAAATTATGTGAAATTGAAATGTCAATATCCATAATTAAACATGTGTTGGAACACAGCCCTGCTCATTCATTGTGTATTATGGCTGCTTTCATGCTACA
Organism: Aethalodelphis obliquidens; assembly: GCF_003676395.1. NCBI lineage: Eukaryota > Metazoa > Chordata > Mammalia > Artiodactyla > Delphinidae > Aethalodelphis > Aethalodelphis obliquidens. Next base: position 66,082,775 of record NW_020837949.1, on the reverse strand, counting down.
ACAGCAGAGTTGAGTACTTGTGATACAACAGAAATTTTATGGCCTACAAAGCCCCAAATATCTACTATTTGGATATTTATAGTAAAAGTTTACTGATCCATCATCTTTATTTTTCTCCTTGCCTCATCAGAAAATGTACCTCAGCATTTACTCATTTCTTTTCTCCCCCTCACACTCCTACATTAATACCGTATATGTGAGAAAATCACCACACAAAGCTTCCCTCCAGTCAATCCCCGCGTTAGTGCCCCTAGCCCTCCATTTTAGTCTATAGTTTCTCACCAGGCTTTCCACTCCAATATTCAGGTAGGGCGCAATCACTTCTTTCCTGCCAAAAACCCAAAAAACTCCAAACTACTAAAAAGTGAACTAAATATATGTAATAATGTTTTCCAAATTATTAGACTTCAGGCAGTGAAGTACAATGATTCCTGCAAGATGGGCAACAAATATGGTGATTCCCACGACTGCTCAAACTACTGCTTGGGAAAGTTTTCAGGTCACAGAAAAAGCAGGGAGAACCCAGGAGGAACCCAGGAGTTTCCCTGAGCTGTGGAGACAGAGCTCAGACTCCAGCAGGCTGATATAACTACAGTTTGTGGGACAGAATACCAGAGAGGAAAGTGTTGCCCAGAAGTAAAGCTCAGAAGACTTGTAGGGGGTCCTCTTGAGTACCCAGTACATGCCTTAGAGGAAACTACGCTGATCTAGAAAGTAAAGCAATCAAAAAGGATTAGAAGGGGCAGTCTGCATTGCTCACGTAGGACTAGGAATAGTACCCTTTGCCACCAGCCAAACCAACCAAAAAATTTTTTAATTTAGGGGGTACTGGGTACAGTACTCAGCAAGATCATGTATCAGAAGTAGGAGAATATTATCCCTAAGCTAAATGCTGTTTGTGTTCATCCTTAAAAAAGAAAAAGAAGGAAAGAAAAAGTAAAAAAAAACAGAGCAAAGTATTTCTTCATAAGAACCCCATCACACAGAAAAGTTCAAGGATATTGAGAGGAAAACAAAATTAGAAAGCACTCAACAAGATAAAATTCAAAATGTTTGACACCAAATGTTTTAAAAAAGGAAAATACAGCTTACCATGGGGGAAAAATATCAATTAAAAAAAGCAAATCAATAAAAACAAATCAACTATTGACACTTGAAATAAAAATTATGAAAGGAGTCAGACAAAAAAAGATATGTACTATTTGATTTCATTACTATACAATTTTAGAAAACATAAGATAATCTCTAGTGAAAAGCAGATCACCCATTTCCCGTGTACTGGGGTTGGGGCAGTGGGACAGGAGAGAGGCATCACGGATGGGCATGAGATTTTTGAGAGTGATGTTCATTGACTTGATTGTGTTGATGTGTACATGGGTGTATACATACATCAAAACATATCAAACTGTATGCTTTAAATACATGCAGTTCAGTCTTTTTCAATTATACTTCAATAAAGATTTTTTTAAAAAGCAAGAAAGGCAATCATTGGAAATAGCAACCAATTCAGATCATAAAAAAGGGTGCAAAAGTAACAATGCATTCTTCCTGAAAATTGCAGTGATTCCATCTATATGCGCTGAGGAACGTTGTAGTGTTGGTTAAGGTCGCCCCACAAACTGACAGAAGCATTTTTTGTTCACTAAATCTTGCAATCATACTTATGGGCCTGTGCTTACCTCATCAGGTGGAAATGGACTTCTCGGTTAACTCCAGTAGAGCACTAATGTCCGTTTATGAATATATATCATATTAGTAAATCATAGTATTAGTTTATTTTAGTGTGTTAATAGTAGATAGCACTTCTGAGTAAGTGAAGAGTAGAGGGCTATGGAATTATGTGTCACTGAGCTGTAAGAACTAAATGAAGGTCTGGTAAACAAAAGTTTACAGGGCATTAGGAAGTCCCAACTAGACCTTATACCATCCTTTTAGAATCTCCTCTCTACAGAGCAGTGGTTAAAAAACTGATCTGGAGTAAAAACAGCATTCAAATCCCAGATCCTATACTTACTAGCTGTGTGATGTGGGGGATTGTTATACTGTCTCTGAGTCTCAATGCCCCCTTCTCCATATAGACTGGGTACCAGAATATCATGTTATATGTTTTGTTGGGGTTAACACTGATGGTATTTAAGTGTTTAGCCAGTGTCTGAACATAGCAAATATTGAATGTGTGACAGTTTTTAAAAATTATTCCAACACAAATAATATGCCAAAGTAATATTTGTGATGCCTCAGTAATGGCATACACAGCAGAATCTTTGACAAGCATTTTTCTCATTTACTGTTTTCTTACTTGTCATTTTCATTACAAATTAATGGAATTATTTCTTGTACAGCAATACACACAAGTTGTCTTGAGCACTAGAGCACAAAAAAGGATTATTTACTACAAAGAAATAGAAATCTGTCCCAAATGGTGACAATCAGATAATTTTATCTTGTATGTTTTTGCTAATTAATTTGCCAATTAAATCTATTTACTAAAGCTTTCTGACATAAACTATATGTAGTGTTTTGAAGAGAAAAAACTATACACAAATGTATGTATTTGGCACTGGTGATTTTTTTTTTCTATTTAGCTCTTGGATTCTTATCTTTTGTAGGTATTTTTAGTGATGACCTCAGTGGAAGCTGAAAAATTAAATAATTCCTAAAAATTGTGCCTTTTTACCTTTGGTTCACTTTTTATTCTATTTCTATTAAAACAAACAAAAATGTCTAACTATATCTTTATTAAGTGAACCAAGTTTACAAATATTGTCTGCCAAATTAATCTCGTTAATGATTCAGATATTTTGAGATTTCAGGAGTGTTTCTGAATTTCCACTAAGAGGTAAAAAAAAAAATGTCATCAGGGCTTCCCTGGTGGCACAGTGGTTGAGAGTCCACCTGCCGATGCAGGGGAAACGGGTTTGTGCCCCGGTCCGGGAAGATCCCACATGCCGCGGAGCGGCTGGGCCCGTGAGCCATGGCCGCTGAGCCTGCGGAGACTGTGCTCCGCAACGGGAGAGGCCCCAACAGTGAGAGGCCCGCGTACCGCCAAAAAAACAAAAAAAAAAAAAAGAGAAAAATGTCATTATTTAATAGCATACCACTGGGATCACAATCTTAAAGTTTAGGTTCAGATATATCCAAGTAAGCAAACACAAAATAGGCTTGAATTTCATGATGGAATAATCATCCTCACCTCACTGTGACCTTGCCAGATTTTCATTTTTATTTGCCATAACAACAATGTCAAGTATGCATAGAGCTATTTATATTATGAAAAGCATGGTCACCATGAACTCGATGGTCTTTAGTTGTTATTAAGAATTTGACATATGCTCTAACCAGTTAGCAGTGATAATTGTCATTAAACCCAAATGTTATTGGATTGCTATATGACTATTCTTAAGAAATCCTCAAATCTTATATAAATTTGAGTGAACGTTATTCAAAACATGAAACAAAACAACAGCATATTAGATGATAAACAACCTCAGTAAAGCACTGATGTCATAGGTTATAGGTCATCCTGTTATATAAAGCATCTTTTTCTCTTTAGCTAAGGAAAAAAGAGGGAGTGATGTTGATTTTTTTCAAAAATCACCAAATGTGAAAACTTAATATCATCATAATTGATTATGGATAAGTGTGCAGACACTGTGCAGGTAAATATTTTGAAAATCTGAAGTTTCTAAAATGCTTAAAAATATAGTTTATAAAATATATTTTTAAATGTACAGCATAATTATATGTAAGAATAAGCAAGCTAACCTCAAAAACACCTAAATATTTTCTGTTTACTGACTTTGCTGCGTTTAAATCTCTCAAATTTATAATGGGATATCATGTAGTGTAGCACTGCATAGCTTTATGCATAAATATATATACATACACATATATATGTATACATATATATCTTTCACAACTAAATTTCCTTACTGACTAAGGAACAGATTATTTTATTTGAAATGTGTCTCAACTTAAGTGTTTGTGTTTTCAGTTACTCTTTTTTTTTTTGCGGTATGCAGGCCTCTCACTGCTGTGGCCCCTCCCACCGTGGAGCACAGGCCCCGGACGCGCAGGCTCAGCGGCCATGGCTCACAGGCCCAGCCGCTCCGCGGCATGTGGGATCCTCCCGGACCGGGGCACGAACCCGTGTTCCCTGCATCGGCAGGCGGACGCTCAACCACTGCGCCACCAGGGAAGCCCCAGTTACTCTTACTAAGAGTTTAAATATATGTATACACACAAATATAAAATATATAATTATATGAGTGTTAGATTAATTATGTATTATAATTTATGATACATATTAAAAGGTACTTAAAAATTACATAGGGCTAGTAAATGAAAGCATAATTTGATGTTGCTTCAGAGCCAACTAATGGATTTTGAGATGGCCACATATATAACTGAAGAGACCAGTGAAAGGGATTAAATAATGAGACCAAAGGTACTAATAACAATGTCATCAACTAAGTTTTGATTGAAGAGACCTTCAGAAACATAAATGAACTTAGCTGTACATAATAAATATATGTTTCTATTCCCATGACAATACCCAAGGTAAATTATCTATTGAAGCCTTCAAGGGAAGAAGCAGATTGCATTAAGAATAAAGGCTTATGTGCATTAAAAAAAGAGTATGGGTTTCTACTGGACACAAGTCAACATGTAAGTTGAATAAGAATTTAACATTTGTAATAAAAACTTTCTAAGTAAGTCATGTAACTAATACGTTTTGTTAAATGAGCAAAAGTGGAAAGGAGCTGAATCAATATTTGAAAAATGCAGTTGATTTGTAACGTGGTAAGAAATGATTTTCTAATGTATAGTGATTACAAATGGACAAAGTCCCAGTGGCATTATCACTTGCAATGTCAGATACTATATTACCTGGACAAAATGATGTCTTACCTAGGAATATTATGATGGAGTACTAATATTGTGTGCTTAGTTATCATTACTAATTATACTCTTAGCAGGAAATTTTAAGCATAAAAAAATTCACTAAGACTATATGGAAGCATGCAGATATGCTTTTCACGTAGAGAGCATTTCATAACAGGAAACAATGATAGGATACTGTAAACATCTTCTTTTGCCTACCTTTGTGTTTCAGTAGTTCCATATAACCACATTTCTCCAAAGACTCATTCTGTTATTGAAAGGTAATGGTGGGAACCAACTTAAGAACATGTAAAATGCAAGATTTTTTAATCAATGAGGAGCTATTAATTTAACCAACCCTTCCTGTAATAATATTGAGACAGACTGTCTGCCTGTTTTTACATTATAGCTAGCTTTGCAATCTGTGTAGAATTTAATGAGGTGTGTAATTTTTGTGAACTTATTGATTCTGAGAGATTCAAAGATTTTAGTGGTACTGAACTTTAGTATCTTTACCTTTCGTTTATCTTGTATAAAGACAATAATATTTTAGTGCTAGCTGTTGATCTCTTTGCACTGCTCTTCTTATACATTAACTATTTTTTCTCTAAAGGTACGTGGAGTAGGTATTTGGAATATACAAATAGGTATTTGGAATATACAATTTAGTCTGTTCCTCTCCCTATTAAAATTCTTCATATTCTATATTCAGGTATTTCATAGTTCAGTTAATTTCTTCTTTTGAGATGCATTATCTAGAACTCCTAGTTTTGTGTATGTCTTATTTACCTATATAAGAACCACATACCTTGTCTCTCAACAGTATTTTTACGCTCTGGAAAATTGAAACAGCTTCTGAGTCATTTAAGAGGACATGCAATTCACAAGAATGAACTCGTATACCAACGTCCCTTTTTATTCACGGGGGATTCGTTCCAGGAGCCCAATCAGATATTAAAGTCCATGGACGTTCAAGTCCTTTATATAAATGGGGTAGTACAGTCGGCTCTCCGTATCGGGGGGGATCTGCTTCGCAGGTTGAATCAAAATTTGATTCCTGGTTGCCTGAATCTGCGAATGTGGAACCCACGGATGCAGAGGACCAACTCTACTGTCTGTTAGCTCTGGTAGTGTAAGAGGTCTGACATGGTGAAATATTTCAATAAATTGTATGAAAAAATATTATATGTAATTTGAAAACCGGTTTTATACCACTACATTGTGTGACTAACCACAGCACAGTATTAACGGTTATTTATCCAACACACACCAGAGAATGTTGCGTTTGCTTTATTTTATAACATGTTATTTGAATTATGCAAGGAGAATATCTAAGATATTTACAAAATGATAATGTTCAAGTTTTAATATACTCATAAAATTATTCAAAGAAAGGCTGCTCAAATTCTACTCAGAGGCTGCCCAGAATTAAAGTTAGTGGCTGCATGGTATGTTTTCTCATTCTGCTAACCCTAAAATTACTGAAAGAGAAGAGATCTTTGCTGGTAATTAAAGGCAGAGGCAAAAACAATTCTGCTTTAATTTTTATGTAGGGCAATTATGGGTAATTTCATTTTAAGAAAAATATCAAGGTAGAGGAAAAGTTGTTCCCCTGCTTAAAAAGATTTAAAAACCTTTGGTTTAGTGAATATTGAAACCTAATTTAACTCCTTGGAGATCCATCAATTAAAACTAGAATAAGTAGTCCGGAGTTGATACTTTCATATACATGACCAACAGACAAAGAAACCCGCTTATACCTAATGGAGGGTTGATGGTTTTAATGTTTGTTTCCTACCTATAACCAAACATCCCCTCTATCCCTTATTGACTCAATCTGATCAATAGCCTTTTATGTAGAACCCTGTCTAAGGCATTTTAAACGTCAGAGTAAGTTAAATCTACCCTTTAGTCTCCATGTGTCCCACTGTATAATTTTCCAATATTACTTAGACATATTTTTCCTTACAGAAATTAGATTGCCTTTTTTTCTAAAACTTGCCTGTTTTTCTATTCTTTGCCAGGTGACAATTATGAAGGATGTCTTTATTTGCCCAGGTTCCTTTTGGGAACTGATAGGTTAGGATTCACAATGACTACTCAAACGTGTCATGAATATTTTATCAAATTGTCCCCCAAAAGTTGTCCTTGTTTTAAAAATGCAAAGAAAAGATGTGTATATATAAAGGCTCTGGGAATTCAGAGGCAGGAAATGTTATTTCCATTTGGGGAAATCAAAAATGCTTCATGGAGGAGGTGGCCTATCACTGTTTAATTTAGCTACTCTTTGCCCCAAATGAAATAGATCCTGCTTGTTTATAGGTTCTCAGTCTTTAATATCCATCAGGATCCCTAAAGGGCAGATTTCTGGGATCTACCTGCAGAATTTGTTATTCAGTAGTTTTGGGGTGGGTTCTGGGAATTTCTCTGTCAGGTTCTACCAGGTTCTCAGCGGTGCTGAAGCTACTCATCTGGCTAACACATTTCGAGAACTATCAGTACAGAGCTAGACAATAAGTCAATTGGACTAAGCTATCTGCCTTTAATTCTTGAGGAAGCCTTAGGCTTAATATTCCCAAATGGTCCCCTAATTCATTTCCGTCTTTCTCCTTTATCATATTCAAACAACTGAATATTTACTCTGAACTTCCTTGAAATGTGGCATTAGTTCTCTTTTGGCTAAATATTTATTTCTTGCTTTCAATTTACACTAATATTTTTTAATTATTATTTTTTTTGAATCGCAGTTTGTATTGTTTCAAGGCAACCTAGTCATTAATTTCTGTTTTTAACTACAGGATCCCAGATGCTAGGTTAAGAAGAAGAGAAAAAGATATTATTTCCATTTTGTGGTATTAAATCACATGAAATACCTACACTTAAAATAGATGTTTTTTCTGACTACAACAGGGATATATACTTGTCTTAGCCTGGTTTCACCAGAAAGCAGAGCCTTAAGCAAAGCATTAAGTGCTACTCCTTCATTACAGAATGCAGTCCTGGGAGTAGGGATAAGAGAAGAAAAGAGTGTCAGAGAAGGAGGGAGAGCCAAGAAGAGGATGTGTTTTCAACCTGGCCAGCACTTGGGTATCAAGGACAAATTGCTCAATCTCCTGAGACTGTCTCCTGAGAGGTCTTTTAAGTGACTGCTTTTTACGGCAGTCCATCATAAAGAGGAAGAGATAAGAATATATTCACTAGCTCTTTTCTCTCACTGGTGAAAGTTGAGCCCCGCAAAGCACTAAGCTCCCCTGCACTTCCTGACTGTGCACATGTGAGCTCCACAGGGCTTGGTGTTGCATGCCTCATTGTCACTAGGAAGCTCCAAGGTCTGTACCCACAAGAAAGGTGCTCAGAGGTCATGGAGAAAGAGATTAGCCCTAGGCTGGGACAGATAAAAATGGCCAAATGTCCAAGATACAGTTTTGAGGCCAAAAGAATCTAAAGTGATTCATAACAGATGATATAAATACTCATTGTAGAACATTATCTTCCTTGTTCCCTCTGCCATTTTAGGATGGTGTCGAATATTGTCTGTTTTTTAAATTCGTGGTTGCCCTGACCTCTAGGAAACCACTCTCTCTTGACTCTGCTCTTATCTCTTGAGGACTCCTTATCAGTCTTTCATGTGGATCTTTTATGTGGGTGAATTTTCCTTTACATACCATGTAAATATTGTTTGGATTTCTATACTTGGTCATCTTCTCTTTTCACTTCTACTTTCTATGATGATTTCTTCTACTTATACCTTCAACTGACAACTATATGCTTAATGCTCCAAAATGTATCTCATGCCCAGGTCTTGTTACTGAGCTGCAGACCCATGTATCTCATGGCATACTCTCCATTCCTACTTAGATGTTTCGTAGGAATTTCAACATTTTCAAGTTTGAACAAATCTCCCATCTCAGAATTCTACCACTTCTCCTGTATTTCTTAACACACCATCCGTCTTCACCTTCCCCATTCAATCTTCATGTAGTGGGGATAGTGTATTGTTCACTGGTTTGTTTTTTAAATTTCTTGAATCTGTCTAGCCCTCTCCATCGACATTACTACTATGCTTATGTGGGTCATCGTCATCTCTAGCTGGGATTACTACCACACACTTCTAACTGACAACTCCCTTTCAGGCTTCCTCCTTTTTCTACTGCTTAACATTTTTCAATTGTTCCCCATAGTCTTCAGGATAAAGAGCAAACATCTTGGCATGTCTTTACATGATTTGCTTTTCACTTTCTTCTTCAGTTTAAGCATTCACTGCTTCTAGAGAGTTGCCCTGAGTATTGTGCCAGGTCAAACTAAGTCATGTTCACTTCCCTGAATCTACTACACTCTGACTTACCTTCAGGTCTTTTTGATTCCTTTTGCATGAACTAACATTAAATTCACTCTTTATCTGACTCATGTTTACAGATTCTTTCAATATTCAGCTTTTCTAGGGGGTCCCATCTTAACAGTCCTACTTCCAACCCAGACTAGTCATGCTTTTTGTATTTTTTATTTTGTTTGCCCAGACTGTACTGTGCCTACTCTCATCAAAGGATACAGATAGGCAATCTGTATTCTAATCTGCTGTTTACTTATGCATTCCCTTATTTAAGTTGTAAATTTCTTGAGGGCTAGAACTGCCTTGAATAGATATTGACCCATGTTGAATAGCCAATACATGCTTGAATAAGTTAATACATTATATTATTTATTGATGAAGTAATTTGACACATATGTTCTGTGAGTCATCTCTATTTTTTGGCTGAAGAAACTGAGTTTCAGAGAGTGTAAATAAATTGCCCAAAGTCAAACAGCCAATAAGTGACAAGGCCAGATTCAACTTCAGGCATATCTGATTCCAGAGCATTTGTCTTTACCACAGAGCTACACTGAAGATGCAAGGATTCAAATTCTAACTCTGCCTCTTGTCAGATTAAGGCTTTACTTGACCCCTTTACAAAGCTGTGTCTCAATCTGCCAAAAATGGAAGGGGATGCATGTGATGGGTTTTTTTTTAGATAAATAAGCAAATATTCCATACTAGCATAGCGTTAATAATAAACATTTTAAAAATTATTCTTATTCTTTTACTTATTTACCTAAATTTTAAAAGTGCAAGCATGGGGAGTATAAACTATAGATCCTTTAGTAATCGTGAATGGACTTAAAAATTCATAGTTCATCAGCATTTAATAGAATAGGAACCTTCTACTTTCCTAAAAATATGGGAAATAAAAGCAGTTATATCATGAAATACTATATACATCAGAGACATTTTATTTGAAATGTATAGGAAATTACTATAGAGAAATAATAGTAAGATGGAGAATCCTCAAAGGTAATGAATCCTTTTACTGTAACTTTACACCTATCGATGAATTGACCAAAACAAAATTGTATTACATTTATCTAGGTTGAACATCAAGGGGGGCCAGTAGAATAACATTTAACATTGAAGACCTGAGGAAAACCACGCAAGGCAGGATTGCACTTTTTGGCAAGCCTGTTGGTCTTTATTCTTGAAATATTTTTCTTAGGAGCGCTGAAGAATAATACTTTTACTGCTAGTTAGTGATTTTTAACAATAGCATCTTTTGAAAGATTAAGGAGACGTGTGTACATATAAATGTATAAACATATACATATTTATATACACACACTTATACATACACACCATCCAACAATATATAAGTGAAACGTATTTAACAAGCCCAATTTTCCTTCTAATTTAATAGGGTTCAATAAATGGAAAACTGTGCAGTCAGAATAATGAAAAGAGGACATAATTTATCTTATTCTGTTTGTGTCCTTTCTATGTTCTTTTGTCCTTTGATTGCACTGGTGGAAAATATTATTTTGTTCCCAAGGAAATATGTCCCTTTGATTAGGTTGTAGATATTCTCTCATTTGTCACTGTTCTATCAAGCTATGCCATGTAACAGCAGGAACACTTGATTATTTAATTGCTTGTAAGAATTCATTAAATCCGACTATCAATCATGGGACATATGGTAAACATCACCCAATGGCGTGAGAGGTTGTAGCAATGATCTGTCGCTAGGGCAAACCCTCTTTTCAGCAATACAGACTTTGGTTTAGTTGTCTGATCATGATTATTTTTAATTGATATTGATTTACAAGTCAGGGTTCATCTAGTTGCCTTACTCCACACTTTGAAGTTAATAATATAAGCATTTGTAATTTTATTAGAAACATACTCAAATGAATCTTTTCTGCTTGTACCCGATTTTCTTCTGAGTAATTGAATTTATTCTTTTACAAACAGTGCATAATAAATTTTTAAATCTATTATTTTTCTCTTGATAGAATTCAAATAGTACTCCTTAATAAATAGAGTTTACAAAGTCAATATCAATACTTAGTTATAATCAGTTGTGGGGAAGCAGCCTCTGTAGGAATTATTTCTGAAATGGTCCTTTTCAAATTAGAGAAAATCAAAACAGCTATTTTTCTAGGATTAAAATTGTAAAACTTGAAACTAGTGTATCTTCCATTAAGTGAGCATAATTTTAAAAAAATTATGTATTTACAGTGAAGGTTTACAAGCATCTAGCCCTCCATGTATTCAAGACCAGGATATACAGCTGCCTTTAGGGATTCAGTGTAAAGTTAAATTTAAAATAAAGTTTAATTCGTTAGCCCGTTTCCTAGAAACCATGCATCTATTGGTTATCTGAATCAGGTGCACCTAGAGGGAAGAAAAAGTCAAGCTCCCATCTCCCTCTTCACATGGATTAATACACATTGAAGCCATTAGAAAATCCTAATTCTAGCAGCCTTCAGAATTATGCACTAAAAAGAGGAGCACATACATGTGGAGGAACCAGTTTAGATTCCAGTTGTGAACTTCCTCAACACCTCCATCATACCAGTGACTTGTATGTCAAACTCTTTCTTTGGAAAATGAATGTTTTGTTTTTTAGAGTTTCTGCTTAATACTAGATTAATACTAAGGCTATTAATCATTTTGCTGTATAATATGCTAACATTTTACAAACAGTTCCTCATTTAATCACGTAAGTTAATATTGATGGAATGCTTATATGTGGTAGGCACTTTGGTAAATGCTTTACCTACGTTATGTCATATAATTATTACTATAAGCATGCATATATGAAGTAGGTGCTAATAGTTCCATTTTACAGTAAAGGAAACTGTGGTTTAATGAGGTTAACTAAAGAGATACAACTAGTAAGTGACACAGTCCATACTGAAATCCAAGTCTGCCTCCCTCTTGAGTCTTCACTCATAGTTCTACAGCTAAATCCAGTAATTATGGGGCCCCTGTACTGCTACCCTCTTCTTTCGCTCATTGCTAATTGGTTACAATGCATGTCCTCAGACTCCATCTCAGCATAGGGCTCCCGGCAGGCACTGCCCCTTGGTGTGGCAGTAAAACCATTTCTCTATTCGTGTGTTATAATAAACTGCTCTTACCCACTAACAATACAGGCACAATTACATTTATAAGTCAGGCATGCATAGAAACAAAGCAATTACGAACTGAATATGAGAAGCAAAGATAGTAAATCAGGATACTGTGTGCAAAATTATGAATAGGTGCATTTTTTCCACTTTCTCTGTAACATTAAAATCCTGAATACACACAACAGATGGTAACCATTTCTCAGCTCACATCAGGGAAGGGTTGAGCCTAGAGAAGAGTTTTCAACCCTGAAGGCCACTCAGTTTTTACTTTTGTTAGTGAGATGCGACTAAACACACCTGAAGGGCTTATATTGCTGGGAAGAGCACTAGGGTTTTTCTTCCTGGGGGTTAATTCTTTAGTTACGTTTTTTTCTTTAATATTAATCCACATATAATCTTATCAATTGCACTACAGGATTTAACGTCCCCTGTTTATGGAGCTTGGCCTGGAATTAAGAAGGGTTCCTCACTTTGCATTCCTATAGCACTCTGATCTTGAAACAACTATATCACTTATACTTGTATATACAATTTATACCTTTATATTTGTCACCCCTAGTAGGCTCTCAATTCCCTGAAACTATTTATTTTTAAAAGCCATGTCTTACCTATATTTGCACAAGTTACACAGTGTAAATTTCATCTTGTAAATTCTAACATTCCTTAACTGAATGGATGGATTAGTGACATAATCTTACATACACCTCTATTCTAGGATACTTCATATTCCACTTTTTATTTCATCCTCTAATCATCTGTTTCCACTCTTGATCTTCCTCCCTCATCTTCATATTGCCCATAGCACCAAGAGGCAACAATCAAGTGTTGATTAAATTGAATGAAACCCATTTTCTTATCACTGACCTGCATATTCAATCTGTCAAACGTCTGGATATGTTACCTAAGTTGATTATGCATATTGCCCACAGTTCCCAGATATGTAACTTCTCGTTGACTGTTTAGAAGTATTACGTAGATAAAATTAAGAGTACTTGAATTGTTGGGGTAAACAATAGGCTTACTAGAAGTAAGTAGTAGATCCTAAGAAACCTATATGGGTTTCTGTACTTGAAGCATATTTACAGTTTACAGTATGAAGAAACCAACTCTGCTATATGGAACCAGTGAAATGAAAATGACAGAAAGAATACAAGGAGGTCCTGTATTCATAGCACAGGCGCTCTGTGATGCACTTGTCTTTTTATGATTAATTTAGACATTTTCACTAATAGATTCAAAGATAATTGCCAGATAAACAGCTGTGCTATCCCTATAACAGGAGAGGAAATGAGTAAGGGATATTAAATAAGGAAAAATGGTGCTCAGGTGCATTAATCTGGAATATGGAGCTCATTGTAAGATGTTCTGTCTTCCTTGGTATTTGGATTTAAAAACTGGAGTATTAAGGCATACGGACATGACAGGGCATCATGAGAATGAATAATCTCCTTATGAAACTAAATGATTATAATAATATAATTTTTTATGGGTGGAAGAGTCTTGCCATTTCATTATTCAGTCTTTTATTAAAACTTACAATATACAAAAAAGGAAATGTTTAAAATAGTTTTTCAAAAGTGTATAAATCCTGGGTCAAAGAACATGTTTCAAAGAATGTTAGCAATATAAAAAAAAACTCATAGTAAGTGTTCTCTTGTTTATTTTAACTTATTTTTTATTTGCAGATAGGAATATTTGTGATTGTCCAAGTTGTAAAGTGCTGAAACCATCAATGATTTCAAAATTGTTTATTTTATAATGTAACTATTTGTAATTTAAAATCAAACTCCTAGAAAATACATATCCTATTTGTAAATGTGGAAGAGACAATCATCAAATTTACTAAATCTGATTTGATGCCAAATATAAACAGACAATTGAATTCAGTAGTTGCCCTAATAAGTTAAGTAATATCATAGATGCTTTGGTAAAATTTGCATAAAACTGTTTTCCTATTCTGTTTTCTTGCTGGACTTTTCGTGAGTTAGTGCACCACTGTACTTTTAAAAATCTTTGCACATGTAAACTATTAACTCAGGCTTTTATAGACTTTTAGTATATTGATGGGAACTGCATTATACTAATTTTATGACTTTCAGACAGGTTAGTGCCAGTGAGATCAGCTAAAGAGTAATGAATGCCATTTTAAAATACCAAGAAGCATGATTATTTTCATGCTGATATCACTGTGGAAAAATACCAAAGAGGCTGTGAGATTATGCCACAAAGTATAGAAACTGTTCCAGGTAATAAGTGCATAAACTCGGCTGTGCGATTGTACAGAAAAACCCATTAAAACCCATTAAAAGGACCCAAACTGCAGGCAGAAGATAAAAAAGGATTGATCAGTTGCATCCATGAAGGCTACAGATTGTCCATTTATTAATTAAAAGTACATTTTTATATATTGTGATGTGATAAATAGTTTGCCTGTATAGGTTAATTCTCTCACATCTGTACTGAGGGCTATTAGCATTGATCAATTATGCACTATGACATTTAACATTTCTGACAGACAGTCTAAAGGAGTGCTGTACCTGCAGCTTTGCTTCTGGTATTTACACAGCAGTTTCGTCTGGCTACAATGAATTGAGAAGTACTCCTAAAACAAGTGGGACTATACCTCAAATAAGCATGTGCTTTTGTGGTTGTGTCATTATATTCTAGAACCAGAATTAAGTCTCCTGGAGCATAACTGTCTTGGTCACCACAAAATGCAGAGTTCCTCTGCCATGTATAAACATTATTGGGTATCACTGGCATAATGAACCTAAATGTCCCAACACATGGGATGTATTATATACATAATATGGAAACATATTTCTATAATTTATATGGTAATTATATGTGATGCCATCAACTTATTTTTGTGTAAATTACCATAGGGACTTTATAGAAATTTTTTCTCTGTTTTTTTTAAAATTTTTGTCAGAGGTTTTTTTTTTCTTTTTTTAAAGTCAGCTTCTCCATTAACAAGGATCTCCTGTATAGCAAAGGGAACTCTGCTCAATATCATGTAACAACCTAAATGGGAAAAGAATTTGAAAAGGACTAGATACATGTATATGAATAACAATCACTTTGATGTTCCCCAACATTGTTAATCAACTCTGCTCCAATATAAAATAAAAATTAAAAAAAAAAACATAAAAAAAAGATGTTTGGAAAATTTTTTTGAGCTAGGTGAAGTTTTAAAAGTCTACCCAAATGTTTATTTTTAAGGGTCTTGCTTCAAAGACTTTGTATACACAAATTGTTCACTTGGGAAAAGTGGAACACATAGTAAAGTATAACTAAAAGACAAAACAAAACAACACAAAAGCATCTACCCGGCAAAGAATGAAAATATCATATTTATGTAAGACATTTTTCAATTTATAAAAGAATCTTCATTTTTAATATCTTAATCTCACCAACCATCCCATAAGGCATTCTGCCTTCACTGAATATATAGAAGAACAAGACTTCAAGAGTCATAATTCATGGAGCATTTGGTAGGTTCCCAAAGGTTCCTTCAGTGTTGGGTAATAAATAGCCATCGACTAATTCTCTTGTGCTAACTTAAAAGAACCTTAAAATCAAGCCAGTAAAGGATCAACCGTTTTCAAGTAACTGGTTGAAAAATATTTATAGAAACTTAAAACTATCCAGCAATCACCAAGGTAAAATTCACCATGGCTGATATCCAATAAAAAATAAACAGTCTTTCAAAGAAAAAAATATTATAAGAAATTATGATAGAAACTATCTAAAATGACACACAACGGAAACACAATAAGCTCATTAGTGAGCTGTGGGACAGTTTTGAGTGGCTTAATATACAAGTAATTGGAGTTCCTGGAAGATAGAAACTATTTGAAGTGATGATGGCCAAGAATTTTATGAATTTGATAAAATCTGTAAACACACAGATACAAAAATCTCAGTGAACCCCAACCACAAGAAACATGAAAAGAAATACTCTAAAACAAATTGTAAGCAAATTTCACAAAACAAACATTAAATAGAAATATCATAAAACCATAGAGAGAAAGAAGAAACATTACATAGGAAAAAAACTAACTTCTCATTGAAACAACAAAAGAACATTTATAAAAGCCCTAAAAACAAACACATCAAAACCCTGTGAATGTACAGTTTGTTATCCAGCAAGAATATCTTTAAAAACAATGATAAAAGAAAGAATTCTTCGGATATACAGAAGCTGAAAGAATTCATAACCAGTAGAAATGTATTCTAAGAAATATCAAAGAAAGTCCTTCAAGCACAAAGAAAATGAACATGTGGATCAATAAAAGGAATAAAGAGCATCAAAATGGTAATTACATTGGAAAATATATAATATTAAAATATTTAAATCTTATTAGTAGATAGCTTACTGTTTAAACAAAAATAATCACAATGTGGAGTTTATAACTTGTATAGATGTAAAATGTATGACAAGTTATTGCAAAGGCTGGGAGGGGAGAAGAGGAAGGATATACTTTTAAGGTGCTTATACCAGACATGAAATGGTTTGGAATCACTTGAAAGCAGACTGTGATTAGTTAAAGATATGTACTATAAATCTAAAAATAACTACCAAAATAACAAATATCTATAGTTAATAAGCAAATGTAAGAGAAAAAAAGGAATCATTAAAAAAAATCAATAAGCCCCAAACAAATAAGAAAGAAGAAAAAAGAGGACAAACAACAAATAAAACACATATCAAGATTACAGATTTAACAGTAACCATATCAATAATCAAATTAAATATAAATGGTCTAAATTCTCCAAATTAAAAGGTAGAGATTGTCAGATTGGATGGAAAAGCAATATCCAACCATAAGCTGCCTAAAAAGTGTATATATATATATATACTTTATATTCTACTAGTATATATATATATATATATATATATATATATATATATATACACA